>NC_140123.1:41913668-41942637 GCF_964035555.1 Netta rufina | reverse complement strand
AAATTTGGTTACCTGGTTCAGTACCTGGGGCAGTTTTTATACTTTACGGTCCTGCTGCCCTAAAATTTGCAGATTTCTACAGACTCTGTGTCTTTCCACACAAATACCTTGGATACACCACAAATAAGAGTCTGCTATATTTAGGCAACACAATTAAAACCATTCAGATTGAAATATAATTAAAACGAGTATGTATCTCTGTATTCATCTATTCACTTTTATCAGTTTTAGCCCTAAGCTGAAATTGAGAGAACGAAATTTTTACTGTCGGAGTTTAAGAAGAGTTTGGACTGTCACTTAGTCACATGGTCTGAAAGTTTATTTATTTGGAGACCATTTATTAAAACTAAATTAATTAATTAATTAATTGATTTATAATGTTAACTTCTATTGAAGAAAAAAAAAAAAGAGAGAAAAAAAAGAAGAATGAAACAAAAGAGAATTGCATCAACAGGTTTAAAAATTATAAACCTTTTGGTATATAGGAATGTCACAGGTAACCTGGTCTTAATGGATTTGAAGTTTAGATTTCTTGAGTATGCCTAATATGATGAAAGGGGCTTAGGGAGAAAATTGAACCTGATTAACTACTTAACTGTTTTTTTCACTGTTTCACATATAACAGCTAGACAGATGGGAATAGTCTTAAGAGCATTGATACAAGCTAGTCTTCACATGGTCCTGCAGTCAGTGATCACTCTCTTTTATTTAACAATGTCAATGAATTTAGCTCATCTCTTCATTCAAAGAAAAGCTGTATCTTTTTATTCAGGAGGTAAAGTGTTGCCCAAAGTTTCCATCAGAAGTTGGCACTTATCAAGCTCAAGTTTATTCTTTGGAGATGAAAATATTGCAAATATATTCCAAAAAAAAAAAAAAAAAAAAAAAGAGAGAGAGAGAGAACAGGCAGGAAATATGGGTCCTAACTGGCTGCATTTCTAGAATTTAGCAATTACTTAAACCATGTCTACACCAAATCTAGGACATCTGTGCTGAAACATTGTTAGAGAGAATGCTAACAATAAAACTGGCATATACATAACTAGAGAAATTATGAGTGTTAAAGGCTCTTCCTTGCCTTCCCTCTTCCTCTTTCCCTTCCCCCTGCCTCCCTCCCCCCCCCAACTATTTTTTCTAGACCACAAACATGTTGGCAGACAAAGAATGCAGTAAGGTTGAATGAATAACGTTGAATGTGAGTTCATATTTCTTGGAAGGAAGACGTTATTAGAAATGGGCTATGCCAAAAAGAGGACTATTTTAAAAATTGACTAGCTCATTGTCCAGGTTAGGCAATCAGACTGAATGAAGATAGTAATGGACCTTCCCACTGGACTGAGGAAAAAAAAAACAGCTATACAATAGATTACCTAGATTTAAATTAGTTTTAGCATACATCATCATAGTAATTCAAGCGTTATTTATTTATTTATTTGTTTATTTTTAATATAATGTGTTCAAAGCACTGGCATAATATTTAGTACTGGAGTATTCAAATAAACTATTAAGAGATGAACTTTTAGAGAATTCTAAGCAGTAGTTGGTTGAGAGCTGTAGCATCATTTTATTATAGTGGTGTTTGCATAATTTTTTTTTAAGTGAGGTAGACCTGTCTACAAGATATTAAGTCTATACAATTAATTTCATCCCATTTTAAAGAAAACACGTGCACAGATTCTTTCTGATATTGCCTCTTTGCTTGTATGAGTCATGATAGTGTTATCTCTCAGTCTGTTGCTCAACAAAATGGATAACAAAGTATAAATCAGAACATACTACCAGTAATATTTGTGTGGAAGAGAAAAACTATCTTCATATGTAATCTGAGGGGAATATGTTTAGTTTTCTGATGCTGATAGAAAATGTAAGAAATACCATACTTATGTCTGGCACATCTAAACTCATAACATCTATTTGCTTTGCTTTGTCAAAACATATGAAAAATCATTAAAGTGTTTTAATAAATGTCTGGTTTTCTTGCTCATTCATCTTATAAATATTAATTAGCCATGGATCAGGCAATTAAAGTTTAATCAATTTGCACTAATTAGCACCACATACTTGCATAAAAAGATAAAACTAGCTCCTGCATCTGGCTGTTATTTGCAGTTTTTGTCAAGTGCTGATGAGTTTCATCTTGAAGAGAAGATTAAGAAGAAAAGAGGAAAATAAGAAAGTAGTGTTAATTTTATTAAATCTTCAATCAAATCTTCTCTTCATAAGCTTCATGGGACAATACCAGGTAACATTTCACTTTATACAGAAGTAGACGTGAGTGGGCAAAAATTTAACACTTTTCTATGACCACACCTTTCCTATTTATAATTTGTAGGAAAAATGAACATGCAAATGGACAAGTTCTATCCTATAACAAAGCATTTTTTATAAACTGTATCTCTGGAGCTGGATGCCCCAATCTTTCATAAAGAATATTAAGGAAGTAAAAATAAATTTTCATCTAAGCATTTTCACTTGTCTGATATATGTGAGTGTAAAAGGATCCAAAAATCTGATTTGAAATTCAACTAGATTTTTTATATTTTTGAAGATGTCTCAATGTTGAAATTATTGCCCTTTCCAATGGAGTTATAAAACTCCACAGGTAGAGCTCTAGTGTTCTGCCAGAGGAAAATTTCTGATAGGAAAATTTAACCTAGCTCCAGCCTAGATATTTTTAGTAGCACTTGAATTAGTTAATAGATATATTAAATGAAATGTGTCAGGTATCTCTACTGAAAAGGGGATATTAAGAAATTCCTGTCCATCAGGAAAGATAATTTGATAGAATTTCATTCACTTATTCATGTTCTCTGTTTTGTTTTGCAATG
The DNA here is from genome assembly GCF_964035555.1 of Netta rufina. Lineage (NCBI taxonomy): Eukaryota > Metazoa > Chordata > Aves > Anseriformes > Anatidae > Netta > Netta rufina. Next base: position 41,939,809 of record NC_140123.1, on the reverse strand, counting down.
TTAATCAAGTGGGTATGATTTAGGATCTTTTATAACTATTCAGAAAAACTGTGAAAAGAAGCAAACTAAAAAATCTAAATGTACACACACACAATCAATACTTTTTATTATTCAAGAGGTTTAGTTTTCAGGTGTTTGTCATGGTTCTGCTCAAGTGGGCAGCCGAGCTCCACCACAGCCGCTCTCTCACTCCCCCTCCTCAAAGAGGAATGGGGAGAAAATATGTGAAAAGGGCTCAAGGGTTGAGATAAGGATGAGAAAATCATGCAATAATTATTGTAATGGGCAAAACAGACTCAGCATAAGAAGATAGTAAGATTTATTGCTCATTACTAACAAGCTAGAGAAGTGAGAAACAAAGGAAAGAAACCAAAAGCACCTTCCCCCCCCCCATCCACCCTCTTCCACCTCCTCCCCCTGAGCGGCGCAGGGGAAAGGGGAATGGGGATTATGGTCAGTCTACAGCACTTCTTCTCTGCCGCTCCTTCTTGGTCACTCTCGTCCCCTGTGCTGTGGGGTCCCACCCACGGGATGCAGTCCTTGATGAACTGATCTGGCGTGGGCTTCCCACAGGCAGCAGCTCTTCCAGAACTGCTCCAGATATGGGTCTGTACCACGGGGTCCATCCCTCAGGAGAAAACTGCTCCAACCTGGCTCCCCTATGGGCAGCAGCTCCTGCCAGGTCACCTGCTCCTGCGTGGGCTCCTCTCCACGGGCTACAGGTCCGGCCTGGAATCTGCTCCGGCAGGGGTCTTCCACAGGCGGCAGCCTCCATCGGTGCAGGGCCACCTGCTCCACCGTGGTCTCCTCCACGGGCTGCAGCGTGGAACCTTGCTCCACCGTGGTACTCCATGGGCTGCAGGGGGACATCCTGCTTCACCATGGTCCTCACCACAGGCCACAGGGGACTTCTGCTCTGGCGCCTGGAGCACTTCTCCCCCTCCTTCTACACTGACCTTGGTGCCGTTCCTCACTCCCTTCACTCTCCCAGCTGCTGTGTGGCACAGCGTTTTTTTCCCTGTCTTAAATATGCTCTCACAGAGGTGCAAAACAACATCGCTTATTGGCTCAGCTCTGGAAAACAATGGGGCCCTTCCCAAACATGGGGCAGCTTCTAGATCTTTCTCACAGAAACCACCCCTATGGCTCCCTGCTACCAAAACCTTGCCACGTAAACCCACTACAGTGTTTCAACTTCACTGGGAAAATGTAGAGTGTATCTCATTTTACAAAATCCTAATCAACATCAGGAACTTACAAGTATTTGTCCTGCTTAAGAAGCTTACAATGTCCTTTAGTATTACGCCTTTACTAATTTAAAAACAAATGTGCTCTAGCTCTGAAGGCCAAATTTTCTCACCTGGTAGTCCTTGAACAGAGAATAATTCAGGCCTTCCATATCGTAGAATGGTTTGGGTTGGAAGGGACATTAAATATCATCTAGTTCTGACCTCTGCCATAGACAGGGACACCACATTCTAGATCAGGTTGCTCAGGACCTCATTTAACCTAGTTTAGAATACCTCCAGGGATGGGGCATCCACTTGTTCCATTGCCTCACCACCCTCAAGTGAAGAATTTCCTCCTAACCTCTAATCTAAATCTTCCCTCTTTCAGTTTAAAACCATACTCTTTGTCTTATCATAACCTGACTGAAAAAAGAGTCACTCCATTTATTTTATAAGCCCTCTTTAGGTACTGGAAAGCAGCAATGAGGTAACGCTGGAGACTCTTTAGACTGAACAGCCCCAGATCTCTCAGCCTTCTCAGTAGGAGAGGTGCTCCAGCCCCTTGATCATCTTTGTGGTCCTCTGGACCCACTCTAGCAGATCAACATCCTTCTTGGGCTGGGGACTCCAGACCTGGTCTCAGTACTACAAGTGGGACCTCAGACAGAGGACAGAGTAGAGGGGGAAAATTGCCTCCCTTGACCTGCTGCCACTCCTCTATTGATACAGCCCAGGAAGCAGTCAGCCTTCTGGGCTGCAAGCGTGCTCTGATGGCTCATGTCAAACCTTTTGCCCACCAGAACCCCCAAGTCCTTCTCGGCAGGGCTGCTCTCAATGTGTTCTTCTCCAAGTCAGTACTTATGTTTAGGATTGCCTGAGCCCAGGTACAGCACCTTGCACTTGGTCTTGTTGAACCTCATTACTTTCATGTGGGCACACTTCTCAAGCTTTTCCAGGTCCCTTTGGATGGCATCCCTTTCTCCTGTTGTATCAAATCCACTACTCATCTTGGTTTCATCTGCAAAATTGCAGATCCCACTCAATCCCACCGTCTATGTCACTGATAAAGGTAGTAAACAGTACTGGTCTCAGGATAAACCCTTGAGGGATACCACTTGTTACTGGCCTCCACTTGGATACAGAGCCATTGACCACAACTCTCTGTGTGCAACCCTCAAACTTATCCCCTTATCCACTGAATAGTCCACCCATCAAATCCATATCTCTCCAATCAGGAGATTAGGATGTCATTTTGGACCATGTCAAAGGCTTTGCAGAAGTTCAGGTAGATGACATCTGTCAGTCTTCTCTTGTCAACTGATGCAGTCACTCTATCATAGAAGGACACTGTGATTAGGCACAAATGACCTTGTTGAAGCCATGCTGGCTGTCTTGGATCACCTCTTTGTCTTGCATGTGCATTGACATTGCTTCCAGGAGGAACTTTTCCATGATCTTGCCAGGCACAAAGGTGAGGTTCACCAGTCTGTAGTTCCCCAGGTCCTCCTTTCATATATCAGTTCAGTTTTCCTAGCTTGAAATACAAAGTAGAAAAGTTTGCCCAAATGGATAGGTAGAGAATAGCTACCTAAGTGTTGTTAAATTAAACTACTGACTGCACATTTAACTTACCACAGAATTGTCTGAGTCACTGGTCTGTACTTCTATTGGTTGTGGCTTAACATCATTAAAGTTACATGTATCTACTAAGAGAACACCTAAAAATCAGCACTCTAAGTCTCTGTATATGTTCTTTGCATAATTGAATGCCATGAAGCAACAGTTGAGGTATTTATAATTTAATTCTGTTCCTGGCTTCTGAATTTGGTTGATTGATTAGCCTGCCAATCTACCAAAAAGATATTGTTCAGTACTTCAATATGACTGTTTGAGTTTTAATAACAAGAGAAAATAGTGTTCCAACCAGCCTATTTATGTAACTGACAAAAACTGTAGGGACTGAAACATGCAATTAATCACTGATTGAAATTTACCTTCATCTTTGCAGGTAAAACTATACTTTTTAAAGTGACTTAACACTGCACCAAAAAACAAAACAAAACAAAACAAACAAACAACAACAAAAAAAAACAACAAAACAACAACAAAACAAACAAACAAACAAAAAAACATGAATCATAAAGAAGCTATGCACCATTTACATAGGGATTTTCATGTAGTTTATGCAAGAAGAGACTTGTGAATTGTTATTGATATTTTTCAAATAAAGTATGTATGAACCATTAAACTCCTCATTCCCTTGTGTACAAACCATTGCTCTGTTAAACACTCCTTCACCAGATAGGCTATAAAAGAAGCAGAGGCACTTTCAATGCTTGTTTAAAGATCTGATAAATATGGCACACAAAACCATTGAAATCCGAAATTTCAAATTTCTGGTTGTTGTTATAGTCTGTATAATGGGATATTAGATCTCTTGTTTTGAAATGTAGAAGGACTCAGTTTGTCATGATATCCCCCCTGAAGACAGGAGGGACACATCTTCTCTGTGACTGAGGATAAAATCTCCATTTGATAAAAATATGTTTAATATAAGTAAATATATTTTTTTTCCTAATTTTGGGAATGAAGTAAAAAATCTTTTGTAGAACAAATTCCTGCAGACAAAATATTTTGACTGAGAGATTTCACCTATGTACCATATATATATATAGCATTGCCTTTTATAAAACCTGGAAAACTAAGGTCAATGGAAGAGGCTACAGTAAGCTTTAGTGTGCTTGGGAAGAAGCCAAAAGCTCTTTTATATTTGCAAATAACACATTTACTTGTGAGCAATATAAATATATTTCCTAAGATATTAGAGAGCTCAAGTGTTTATTTAAGCTCTGTGTGTAAGAAATTACCTGCAGCCTCTAATCATGATTAGGATGACAAATATACATAGGTCCTTTTTTCTTTTTTTTTTTTTTTTCTACCGTATTGACACAGAAAGGATTCAAGGTTTTGTGAGTAAATCTGCAGAGACACTCAGACATCTGAAAGCATCTTCAGCTTGTATTTTCTGATGTTACTATTTTGAAAGCTCATGACACAATTGAAAGACCAATATTTCCTTTTTATGATCTTTTTTTTGGTCTGGTTGGATGGAAACTCAGCTCATCAACAGATATTCCAAACCTGACTCTCCATAAGCAGTCAAAAGTTCATACACCGTTTGTAAAACAAACAAACAAACCAACAATCAAACAAAAACCTTTATACTTCAGATTGATATGTAGTTTGCTTTTTCATAAGCTCTGGAGGCCCATCTTTTTCTTAATATTTTTACTTCCTGAATTGTGCTCTATCCTAAATCTCCACTTGTCTAAAGCCGTCCTATTAGTACAGGTTTTTGGGCTATCTATTCCCACTGATACATGTTGGTAAAATGAAAATTCTGTCTTTTTTTTTTTTTTTTTTTTTTTTTTTTTGGGGGGGGGGGGTGGGAGGGGAGTGGGGAGGCATAATATATATTTCTTTCACTTCCAGGTGAATTACACATAAAATATCTCTGTGGAACATTCCTTAAATACCTATGGCTATCTTTCGCAACACAATGACTTACACTTATTTCATGAAATTTGACCCTAGTTGTGGAGATGTATAAAAGGTTGGCAAATTTTAAAGACTACAGTTTTAGTTTTGCCACTCACAGACGTTTTGCCCTGGCAGATGTAATTATTCATTTTGAGTTTCAGTTGACCATGGGGGAAGAAAAGGCTAAGTGAGAAACTACACAGAAATCCTAGGATGCCTGCAATTAAATGATATGACTGGGAAAGCCATCATTTCAAGGCAATGTTAAGCATGAAGTTGTGGCCTTTCATCTATTTTATATATCTGTATCCATCCTAGTCCTTGTGCTGAAGGCAAGGGAAAGAGTTTGAGTCCCCAGCATTATTCAGCCAACCTCTCCAAATACCACTGTTGGGGTATGTCCATATAAAATGAGACCTGAAATCTGCTGTTGTGTTTTTTCACTAAGATGTTGGAAAAATGTATTTATAAAATATACATTAAGGAAGAAACTTTATTTTATTTATTTATTTATTTATTTATTTATTTATTTATTTTTGAAATATTAGCTTGAGTCATCTGTGCTGCAGACCACTTGTGTAAATAATGGAGCACATTCCTAGAGATATTTCAGTCTTCTCTGTTTAACACTTATTTTTCCATAGCTTGAATGTATTTGACTTTATAAGATATTGTTTAATTTCCTGGTGAAGAGATTATAGGATGAACTAGAACAGCAGTTGTAGAAGGTATTTATGGTTGACTTAGAAGAATTTCTGTTGGTTGTTGTTGCTGCTGTTTTTGGTTTTGTTTGTTTGAAGAAGAGGGTAATTTTCAGGCATTAACACTGTTAACCTACTAAATAAAGTTAAAGGATGGCTTAACTCATAGTAAGGAGATTCATGACAAATTCTAGAGTGTCTTTTTTCCTTTTAGGGTTTTGAAAACTAGATCTGAAGCAAATCATGAACAATATGTATTCTTTGCATGAGCTATATAATTCATATGTTTTCTATCTGACAGTGTTGATAAATTCCTATTGGATCTCTGTTGTCAGAGCAATTTAAAATCTGTGCCAGCTTTTCCTTACACTATCTTCTTCAAACAGATGCTGAAAAATAGATAATTATCATAATGTCATAGTCAGAACCCTCACCTAATTATAGAGACTTCGAGTTTTCAGTATATATGTTTTTTTTTTCTTCCTTATTCCTTCCTTAAAAATATTTACATTTTGTCTGAAGTACAAAATTTGTTGAGATGAAAAAATGACTTAAAACTCAACTCAGGTATTACAAGCATTGGTGACTCTGGGATAGTATTATTGGTTTCTACACGTTATATTATGAACCTTTGTCATTGGTGGTGTTACATGAGTAATCTCACTGAATTCAATGTAACTGTTACCACTGTGAAGTTAATAGTTGCTATCCCATACTATAGGAGACACACTATAGATGATGTGAAGATAGGTACACATTCAGTATCTCTACCTTTGATCAAGATCAAAGTATGCTTTTCGAGGTTGGTGCTGTGTTAGATTGAGCTGCCTACTTTATTATTCCAATTTGCTATTCTGTTTTGCTTTTGAGAGTATAAAAATTGAGTTGCTTTTGTATTGACAGGCATTGCACTAAGAATATCAATTTGGAATTTTGTTGTCATTTTAAGTCTATGTTCATTCTTTGTAAAAGCACATAAAGATACAGTGATTTCCTAGTTAATCTTGATATGTGCCTGGAGAAAGTGAAATGAGCACTCAGATAAACGAGTTCACTCTTTGTAGCTTAACTTCACTACCTTGGAGACAAATAAGAAGTGTGTTTTCTACTTTGAATATATGCACAGTAGGCAGTAAATATCCTAAATCTCATCTGTTTTGGAACAGCAATTGGTGCTTGGAATGGAAGGAAAAGAAAGTAGTGTGCAGCATCTTTCTGCCACTCACAGGAATGTGACTTCCAGAATCTGTAACTGCTTTTGTCTAATTATATATTGTGAGCTGAAGTACTTTGTATTGTAGAAATTGGAGAGAGAGATGGAAGATTCATTCAGACTCTTTGATGTCACTGATAATCATTCATATCATCACTTGCAAAATTATGAGACAAACTTATTTATTTAGGGTATTCTAACTTTTACAAACTCTAGATGTAACAATGCCTATAGTGCTTTAAGTGTAAATTTTGCTCAGAAATCAGTGCTTGATGACTAATGAATACTCTCCTCCAAAGGACTCACATTCTAAGGACAACAGATGGATCAGCACAAAACAAAGAAGACTATACAGAAAACAGCTAGTGGGTCCTCATTGTAGTTAGAATGTATCTGTTCTGGAACCGAGAGGGAATTTTGTGTGAGGGAAAGATATGAAGGAAGCTGTCAAGAGTCACACTGGACTGAACAGATGGAGAAGAATAAAGTGTAGAGATAGTCTTATCATTATAACTGAATGAGAGTCATAGTCAGCTTCAGTCTACATATCACAGGAGCTAAAACCAACTTTTCTCAAGTACCTTATCCAAGCTTGCTTAAGTGTCATAACACTTTCATCTTTTGACTTTCATATTTTCATTCCCCCTTCCTCCCCAATTACTTCCTCCTGCCACTTATCCACTACAAAAGTATTCCACTAGGCACAGAAGTGCTTTCATTGACAAAATCCAGAAATCTTCCCATGAGATATTCAGAAAATAAATAAATAAATAAATAAATAAATCATAATGTGAAAGAAAAAATAGCTAGTTTAGTTTTGCTGCTGACACACAACTTCAATTAGCTCACTATTCAACACTTACAGATTGGAACACAAAGTTCACACTTTGGACAGAATCCTAATCCTCTCGATATTCATGGAGTTTTATTATACTTACAAAAGTTAGCCCTGTACTATCATTACCTCCTTACTGAAGGTATTGAAGCAATGGTTATATTTGCATGTGACAAGAAAGGAGGCTGTTACAAGGAATACAGCCTTAATAACACTGAATTACTGTTCTTGGAAAGTTAGAACTGATGCAGCATAAAGCTCAAGCATAGATTAACTTCAATCATGCACTCAGTCTACTTAAACCTTGCTGGACTTTGAATTTCAGCATTAGAATAAGGAGATTGGTGAAATGCCATAGACAAGAAAATACTCTTTTAAGTTATGTATGATAAACTAAAATTATTTCATTGCACTACGAACAAAATATTTTTAACCTCTAAATATGTATTACTAAGGATCACCCCACAGGTGGAATTAATGTATCAAAACATGAATGTGTAAGCATTGTATCTAACATTGTATCTAACACCAACAGTTTTCCCAGAGAAGATTTTTTTTTTTTGCACATCTATCTTCATGTTGCTATTGTAAAATATCATCTGAGAAAAAATAGATCGTTATGCTTCTTCAACCTTGTATTTACATACATATTTTTATAAAAATAAGAGCTACAGCTGGATTAGCTAGAAATGTTTCCAATTTTATTTGGACCTGTGGAATAAATAAAGTCTATAGAGTAAAATTCATAACCATAACCTAGGATTCCCTGTACCAAACTGAATATGTTAAATACAAGACAGCTCTTTCTATCTTTCTTTTGCTCTCCCTCCCCCATCTCATGCTATCTTGAGATCTCTTCTGCATAGTGACACAGCTTCAACAAGAGGGGTGGAATACATTTCTTTCCCTCCCACCTGCCCTCTTTCCCAGATAATTAGAGCACTTTTCAACAAAGTGGGAGAAGTGGGTGTCCCTCCCTATATTATACACACTGAGAAATACATTAAGTATGAAATTGACTCCCAGGGGAAGTGATGGAAATATCACTTGTTCATATTTAAACTGGATTTGAAAAAGAGCTTTATAGAAAAATAAATAAATAAATAAATAAATAAATAAATAAATAAATGCTATTGTGAGGGAGAGATTGCATGACCTTATTGAGAAAGATTTTATTTTCTCATTTCTAACATCTCTGATACTGTGGTTTACTCCCTTTCAGTCTGTCAATTTTGTCCTTAGCATTGTGTTTTAGAAGATTTATTCAAAATGTGTGTGAGACAACTAACTCAAGATCTTCAAAGCAGACAGAATATAGCTTGGTTTCATTGGCTGTTTGAACCTGAATTACTGTAATAACTGTAGTGGAATTATTTTCTTTTAAATGAGCAAATCTGACATCAACATCAAAGGGGAAGTAAATACATGTAATAAAGAGACCACTTTTTCTTCTCCTAAATGATTTATTTTATCCACAGAAACACTAACAAAAGTTCAAAGTTCTAGACATTTAAATAGGTACCAAGATGTCTAAAGCCGTAATCCTTGCTCTGTCAGTTCATTGCAAAACTGCTGACCTTATAAAAGCCTATGTTCTCTTTCACTTTGATAAGAGCATTTGCTACATCAGTCCACAATATACATTATAGTAGCAAAGCCATGCAGGATCTTGCTAGTATAAGCATTTAAATACAAGTTACAGAGAATTCTTATCACATAACCATATATACATATTTTTATTTTAAGCAGGAATTTAAAGTTTTTGTTCTCTTAAATTATTTTGTGCTATGGACCTTGTTCTCACAATTACATTTTACCAGTTAGTGCTTTATGAAGCATAATGGAACCAGCAACTAAGAGCTCTAGTTTGCCCTCAATACACAATCTTAAAGCCCATTTGTAGGAATTAGATGCGCAAAGTGCAGAGAGAACATAACCTTAAGCAAAAGAAAACTGAAGATATTGTATACGTTAGAGACAGCTAATGCAGTTTAGATTTTTCACAGCAGTGAGCTATATAAACTGAAGTTTGTTAGACAGTAGGGAAACTAATAAAAAGAGTGATAGTATAAATAAACTGAAACAAGTAAATGAACATGGACTTTCTACATTAACTAGAACATAATCTACACATGTTCCTCAGTTGGTAGAAAACAGATTTCCACACAGCGGTTGCATACAATACAAATGTTTGCACAGAATTCAGCTGGACTAACATATAGCAACATCTCTCAGGATTAGAACTTTTATAAAAGAGTCACTATTCAACAGGTAAGAAGAGGAGTGACTAGAGTTGTTAAATCTCCTAAGCAATAGATCAGTCTAAATTGTTAGTTTCAGGTAGAATTGAGGTTAAAATTCTTTTTAAAACTGTCATCCCTGGGTAGTTTTAACTTTTGGTTCAGAAATTTGGAAAAGCTGGCGATAACAATAACAATAACAATAACAACAATAATAACAACAACAACAACAACAACAACAACAACAACAATAATAATAATAAAAGAAAGGCTGTTTTGAAGTGCCAGGATTGATTTGTGGACCAAAAAGGTTCATATGTGTGTATTTTCCTAGCCATGCCCTCCTGTTTACAACTACATGGGGACTTAACCAAATAATTTTAACTTTGACAACATAGGCAACTGAATGAAACATAGAGGTCAGCAAGGAAAATATGAATATTTAAAGAAAATTATTTTGAATGTATGAATGAAAATGAAAGAATGAATTCTGGAATCTTGTCAGTTTTATGGTTGCTCTGGTAAGTTTTTGCAAATTTCTTCATGAAAATTTCTTCTGAAAAAATATATTTTATTGTAATACTCACCTAATTTTATTTAAAAACTAGTTCTGAATGTTAAGCAGAAAGAATAAAACAAATTCACAGTGATGGTTTTTTTTTTTTTTTTTTTTTTTTTCTGTTAAATTCCCCTACACAATGGTTCTGGTAAAAGATAGCATCTTGTCTTTTGAAAGTATTTCCAAATATTTTGGGTGTTGGGAACAAATTAACTCTGTATCTTCCAGCACGAAGTGCCCTGCTTTTGTGTTCTTTTCTTTGGTCAAACATAACAATGAGCTTTTCCAGAAGCAGGCACAGCGAAAACCATCTAGCTGAAATTTGCCATATAAACTGTACATCTTCTCTGAGCTGGTTGTCTTGGTCTCCCTCTTTGTTCCCTAGGGAACCACCTCTAGAAAGTGATACATCTTATCTATTTTACATACCTATATTCAGGAAGGATAATTTATCTTCTAAAGGGGCATAACCTTTTAACATAGAAGGGATCCTGTGTAGCTTGATTAGAATTGACATCTAACACTTGGGTAGATACAGTCAGAGAAGATAAATCCACTGCCAGCTTTCTGCACTGAGAGTTTATTATGATGTCAGCATCAGGAGAATTAATACACTTGGAACACTTCTGAAATTCTGCATTTCTTTTGCAACATTTTTAGAGCATTTCATAGCAATACAGTGGCCAATTGCACCATGCTGAGTCAGCAACATTCAGGGAACTGTTTTCATCTGATGACAGTTACAAAGTTTGAAAGAAGATGAGCTTCGTGTTATGTATATCACATCAAAACACTTCCTGATTACATCTTTCTATTTTGAAATAATAGATATTGTCTTATCATAACCATAAAAATGTAAACTTTTATTGTATTCTTATTTTGCATTAACAACAATATTCAAAAATATAGGAAAAGAATATAATTTTGTCTTTGTAAGAGCTGACTGTATTCAGTATTTCTATGCAGATTTTCTAGGTTACCTAATTTTCTGTTTTACTACTGTCATGTATTATATAATATACCCTAGTTTCTATGTACCTTCTTTTCTAAGTTATATTTAAAATACTTTAGAGGCTTGATAGGGCTTGAACAGCTCATGACTTGCCTGTATTGATGTCCATTATTGTACAATGTTCAAAAATTCCTTGATGGCAATAATCATAATCATTCCACTCCTGTTTTGTGTTCTCGGTGAGTCTTGTTGCTTGTGTTTTAAGATTTTCTTCCTTCTCTAGCAACTATACTAAATTTACAGAATTGTTGTTTACAAGTAGCCTCTGGTTCTTGTATGTTTATCAGATCAGAAAATTTCCTAGTTCTTCGTTGATTTGTGCAATTTATTTTTGACATCCTGTAAAATTATTTTTCTTTGATTTCATTTATTTCTGTTATTTTTTTTCTTCCTAAAGGGCGGAAGGCAGTAATTATTACTGTCTTTAGAAATCCAGATTGTAAAACTGTTTAACTTCCATGAACTTCCTTGAACTTCCTTATTTTTATGTGATATTGCCAAGAATATTTTAAAAGACCTGTCCATAAGGAACCTTGAGGCTAGTATTTTAATGCTAATAGAGCTGCAGGTATTACTATGTGATTGTCTTTTTTTGTGTGAATGTGTGGCAAATGGGTGTCTAAGTGCCTGGTAGCAAGAATGCTTATACCAATGAACAGCATCTGCTATATTAATAGCAGATGTTGCATTATTATTATTATTATTTTTTTCACTACAGAAATGTCATCTTCATACTTCCAAGTGAAAATATACATGCAGACTAATGCTTCTAATGAGGAACACTTGATGTTGCTGTCCTGTGTCTGTGGTGCAATTGCCCAAAGTAACTGGGAAAATAAAACTAACATTCATATTTTAAAGAAAATGTACAGCATTGAAGAGGCTTTCAGGGTAGGGCATAGATGCATTGCCCAAGTGTTCCCTAGGCTTCCAACCTTAGATGCTGTCGCGCTGGGGGAACCTGGTGTGCTAGCTCTAAGGAACAGTACGGAGCTTAGAGTGGAGTGGAGGCACCAAGGCTAGGCTCTGTGACCAGGTGGGGACTCGATTGTTCTTGTGTACAACGAGACCAATAAGCTGCACTTTTTGCTATCCTGAGCCAACGACCTGCCATGTTTTGACAAATGCTGTACCCTAGTGTACTTTTGCTCATTATAATATCACTATAATACCAAAACACACCTCCATCCCCAAAGCCACCTGCCTCCAAGGTGCGACCACCCCTCACTGAGCATGCACTCTGAATTTCTTGGAGCCTATTACTTTAAACGGAGACGGGAAAACTTTTCTCCAATCATAACTAAGATATGCTTGACTAGAGTCACTCAAGCTCCACCTAAAAAATAGAAAATATAAATTGGCCTTAGAGAGAGGGGATGTTAGGGAAGATACCATCGTTAGGGAAGATACGATTGTTAGGGAAGATACCACCATCAGGGGAGATACCATCCCAACAGAATACACCATAGTGAGGACCTCCTGACTCCTGGGATCAGTCGATGGGCTGAACCTCTCTCTCACCCCCCCCCCCAGCCCCCCCATTGGGATGCCTTTGGGTGAGATTTGAACACTTGGTTATACTATGTGTCTCCACAGAAACTTAGAAATCTCTAGAGTCTCTGTGCCTTTTAATGCATTAATTTCCAGGCTGCGCACCTGTGTATTTCACGCATGCTAGCTTGCTTTTGCAGACAGTAACTATTGCTGGCAATCCAAAGAACCTGTGTACCTGTTGTTGTAATAAATTGCACTTGATTACACTTGATTCCTAGCCATGATAGTTCTCATGAAATGCGACTAGAGTAAGGGTGGTTATACGTTACTGGTGAATCCTTGACGTTATACGTTATACGTTATACGTTACTGGTTCAGTGCTCTGAATCCAACCAGACCCCTAACGGTTAATGCATTATTGGTGCATCTGTGATTGTGATAGTTCAGTACCCTGAATCCGACCGGACCCATAAAGGTTAATCAGCTACACCCCTTAACACGACAGTGTCCTTATAATGTTTGGAATAGCTAGCTAAATAGCAGTTACTCTGTAACTCAAGTATTGTAAGAGTGGCTGCTTAATTTACTTAGATGGCTAAACTTCCATAATTTTTGTACGGCAAACATATGTCATGGAGAATAAGGTACATCATGTTTTAGTCAATGTTTTACATTTTGGGAAAATCTGTAAAGTTTTAGACAGTTAAAATGGTGTGAAAGTGGATGTCTAAGGGTACTAAGTGGGCATATAAGTCGTGGTCCAACTTACAGGATCACATATGATTCCTGCTGTTTACATGTAGCTGCTTCTAGCTAACTGTTATTTTAACTTTTATTGCAGAAGTATCATATGAAGACAGACAGAATGAAGGCCGACTGATTTATGGGTTTGCCAGTGGACATTCCATGGTGCCTCAAGCATGGCTCCTCTCTGTTGAATAACTCTATATACTTGACACGGCTGATCATCTGGTCACAAAGCTGGAGGGACATTACAGTGTTCCTTTGTACAAATGGTCTTCCATTGCTGCAGAAGGTCATAATCCTCAAGGCATTATATTTGACATATCTGCACTCTTGGTGCTTGTAAATTAGCTATAAACTCTGAAAAAGCTATAACTTTAACAGACCGTTGATGTTCTGTGCTTTGATACAAATATTGCTTGAGCTGGTGGCCACATTTTGAATTAAGTTCACTTACTGTGTTATGCCATTAAAAGGCATCACAGCCTTCCTGTTTTAATGGAGGCTACTCTATATCCTCCGGAGAAGCTGATTATCCGTGCTATTTTGCTATTTGTCTTCCCTGACATTGTTTTGTCCCATCCCTACTCACACTGTCCTGGACAGGCACATTGAGAAGACAGCACTACAGAGTGACAGCTCTCAGTAAGCACTCTGGAAAATCCACAGTAAATCTGAAACAGAATGCATCTTGGAGACACACTCAAAGAAACAAAGAGTTTAGGTAAAAATACTTTACCATGGAGTCCACCTGACTGAAGGAACTCTGTTTATCTGTTCTACTGGAAGGGATTTCTTGGAAGTGAAACATGGCATAGTGCTCTAGCAGAGGAATTTAACATGTAGAGCACATGCTATTAAAACAACAACAACAACAAAACTGCAAGGAAATTTTAGCTTTCTAAAATTGAAAAAACTTCTAGAAACTGTTCTCTGGGACAGAATTCTGATTCCTTGGAGATTTTGTAACCACCAGTTTCAGTTTCTGATTTTGATTCTGATATTCTGGCCACAGAATTGTTCTTTCCAAGAAAAAATATCATCCTTTATGTGATACTGTCAGGTACCTCATTATAAGATGAAAGAGTTGTTCTATGCTGAGTTTTTGTTTGCTCTGATTTTCTTCAGTATAACGCTTTCCCAAGAAGTCGTTGCTTCAAAATGAATCCTGTAACCCACTGGGAAGGTTCCAATTTTGACTGGACTTCAGAAAAAAAAAATAAACAAAATCTTTCTGCATTTATGCAGATACATATTCTTAATCATCACAATTTTATGTGTTTTACTGTTCCATAGTAAGTAGAGAAAATAAAATGAAAAGAAAAAAAGAGGGATAATCATAATAAACTGTTGCAGGCCTCTCAATCAGATGGATGTGGCATTTTTTTTCTTTTCATTGATTTATTTTATTTTATTTTATTTTATTTTATTTTATTTTATTTTATTTTATTTTATTTTAATATCAACAATCAGAATAAGGAAATTTTTCAAGATTCCCTAAAAAGAACCTTGAGTCTTATTCTGTAGGTTGTTCCTTTATTTGAGTTATAATAGTCTTTGCAGGCCCCTTTAGATAGCTTTGTTCAACTGCAGTATTACCAACAAAGTTCCTCCTTGAAAATAATAATAAAAGCTTTTCTAATGTTCATTTGACTGGATCCACTTCCCGTGTCATTCTACAAATAACACAAAGCTAATATCTGAAGTATGTGAGAAAGAAAGAAATTCTAACACAATCTAGGCAAGATAAACATACACTCATGACCTCAGTTTATCCAAGCAAGATTGCCAGTACTATGGAGATTAACGTTCTATATATGCTAAAAACTCCCACAGTCAAGAAATATTAGTCTGATAGTGCTATGTATAGAGTGGGAGGACAATACTACAAGAAATACACATATCAAGGAAAAGAGAAACCATTTATGGCTTGTAGTCTTAAAGAAATATTCAGAGAGGGAGGGGGCATTTTGGACAATTCTGTAGCTCCCTTTTAATACATTGTCAATGGCATCATACTTCTCGCTAGAAAGAGTAGAAAATTCCGGGAATTTCAGTTTTGGCTTAACAAATCCACTTTGTTACTTTTTTCCACAAGCTATTTTGACCAGTACTCTGAGCTGGTGGAAGGGGATGGGGAGCAGCATGTGACCTTCACTATCCACAAGGAAATGGTTGGCGACCTGCTACGACACTTGGATGTATGTAAGTCAATGGGACCAGATGGGATCCACCCGAGGGTACTGAGAGAACTGGCGGAGGAGCTGGCCAAGCTGCTTTCCATCATTTGTCAGCAGTCCTGGATATCAGGGGAGGTACCACTTGACTGGCGGCTAGCAAACGTGACGCCCATCTACAAGAAGAGCCAGAGGGCAGACCCGGGAAACTACAGGCCTGTCAGTTTGACCTCAGTGCCAGGGAAGCTCATGGAGCAGATTATCTTGAGTGTCATCACGCAGCACTTGCAGGGCATGCAGGCGATCAGGCCCAGTCAGCATGGGTTTATGAAAGGCAGATCCTGCTTGATGAACCTGATCTCCTTCGATGACAAAGTGATGTGCTTGGTGGATGAGGGAAAGGCTGTGGATGTGGTCTACCTTGACTTCAGCAAGGCTTTTGACACCGTCTCCCACAGCATTCTCCTCAAGAAACTGGCTGCTCTTGGCTTGGACTGGCGTATGCTTCATTGGGTTAAAAACTGGCTGGATAGCTGGGCCCAAACAGTCATGGTGAATGGAGTCAAATCCAGTTTGAGGCCAGTCACTAGTGGCGTTCCCCAGGACTCAGTGCTGGGGCCGGTCCTCTTTAATATCTTTATCGATGGTCTGGATGACGGGATCGAGTGCACCCTCAGTAAGTTTGCAGATGACACCAAGCTAGGTGCGTTTGTCAATCTGCTCGAGGGTAGGAATGCTCTGCAGTAGGATCTGGATAGGCTGCACCAATGGGCTGAGGTCAACTGTATGAAGTTCAACAAGGCCAAGTGCCGGGTCCTGCACCTGAGGCGCAATAACCCCAAGCAGAGCTACAGGCTGGGAGAGGAGTGGTTGGAAAGCTGCCTGGCGGAGAAGGACCTGGGAGTATTGGTTGATAGTCGGCTGAATATGAGCGATGAAGCTGGTGAGGGGTCTGGAGAACAAGTCCTACGAGGAGTGGCTGAGGGAGCTGGGATTGTTCAGCCTGGAGAAAAGAAGGCTCAGGGGCGACCTTATCGCAGTCTATAGATCCCTTAAAGGAGGCTGTAGTGAGGTGGGGGTTGGTCTGTTCTCCCATGTGCCTGGTGACAGGACGAGGGGGAATGGGCTAAAGTTGTGCCAGGGGAGGTTTAGGTTGGATGTTAAGAACTTCTTTACTGAGAGTGTTGTTAGGCATTGGAACAGGCTGCCCAGGGAAGTGGTGGAGTCACCATCCCTGGAGGTCTTTAAAAGACTTTTAGATGTAGAGCTTAGGGATATGGTTTAGTGGAGGACTTGTCAGTGTTAGGTCAGAGGTTGGACTCGATGATCTTGAGGTCTCTTCCAACCTAGAAATTCTGTGATTCTGTGTGACCATGACAGGTTGAGGTTTCTTTTTTTTCCCCTTAAATGCTTAATGATGTTTGCGTGCTCCATTATAAAAGATATCTATCTTGCAATAAATACACACACCCAAGCTGTGGTTTAACCCAGCTGGCAGCTAAACACCACACAGTTGTTCTTTCACCCTCCCTCTTACCTTTCTGGGATGGGGAAGAATATCAGGAAAAAACAAAACAAAACAAACAAACAAACAAACAAACAAAAAAAACTGTGGGTTGAGATGAAGACAGTTTAAAGGATAGAAAAGAAAGACAAATAATAGCAATAAAGATAATAGTTCTGCTAATAATAATGTGTACAAAACAAGTGATGCACAATGCAATTGCTCACCACCAGCTGACCAATGTCCAGCCTATCCCCGAGCAGCCAGTCCCCACACCCCGGGCAGCCACCCCATATCAATTGTTCATTATGACGTCAGATGGTATAGAATACCCCTTTGGCCATTTTGGGTCAGCTGTCCTCGGTCTGACCCCTCCCAGCTCCTGCTGCACGCCTAGCCTGCCCACTGGCAGGACAGAGTGAGAAGCTGAAAGATAACGTGGCTTAGCAATGCTCTGCAAAAACTAAAACATCAGTGTGTAATCAATATTATTCTTATCCTAAACAAGAACATCCTATCCTATCCCATTCCAAAACACAGCACCACACCAGCTACTAGGACAAAAATTAACTCTATCTTAGCTGAAACCAAGACACAAGTATACCCCTTTCTACATTAAAAAAAAAAAAAAAAAAAATTGTTTTGGGGAGGAGACAGCAGCAATTTTTTCTCCAACTGTTGTTATCAGTAACTTTTCACACATTTCTACTTTCAAAAAAGTAATGAAACTTGTTTCCATGCTCGTCCTCCAAAGTCCAAAGTGGGAACTCTGTAAGTGCTGGACAAATCTTCCTAAGGGGCTTAAAAAAGAAACATATACCACAACCCTATCAGTGAAAAGGACACCCATTGTTTCACAACACTGCCATTCCATAAAGAATCAAAGAATCATCTGGGTTGGTGGAGACCTCCACCCAGCCCAAGCTCTGTCCTCCACTAAACGATATCACTAAGCTCTACATCTAAACGTCTTTTGAAGATCTCCAGGGATGGTGAGTTAACCATTCCCTGGGCAGCCCATTCCAATGACCAACAACCCAACTGGTAAAGAAGTTTTTCCTAATACACCACCTAAACCTCCCCTGGCACAACTTTAGCCCATTCCCCCTTGTCCTGTCACCAGGCACATGGGAGAATAGACCAACCCCCACCTCACTACAGCCTCCTTTAAGGAATCTATAGACTGTGATAAGGTTGCCCCTGAGCCTTCTTTTCTCCAGGCTGAACAATCCCAGCTCCCTCAGCCACTCCTCGTAGGACTTGTTCTCCAGACCCCTCACAAGCTTCATTGCCCTTCTCTGGACTCACTCAAGCACCTCGATATCCTTCTTGTAGCAAGGGGCCCAAAACTGAATACAGTACTCAAGGTGCAGCCTCATCAGAGCCGAGTACAGAGGGAAAATCTCTTCCCTACCCCTGCTGGCCACACTGCTTCTTATGCAAGCCAGGATGCTGTTGGCCTTCTTGGCCACCTGAGCACACTGCTGCCTCATATTCAGCCGACTATCAACCAATACTCCCAGGTCCTTCTCTGCCAGACAGCTTTCCAACCACTCATTTCCCAGCCTGTTGCGTTGCTTGGGGTTGTTGTGCCCCCAGGTGCCGCACTCAGCACTTGGCCTTGTTGAACTTCATACAGTTGGCCTCAGCCCATCAGTCCAGCCTATCCAGATCCTACTGCAGAGCCTTCTTTCACTTTTGTCATAGAAGGAGATCAAGATCGTCAAGCAGGATCTGCGTTTCTTAAAGCCATGCTGACTGGGCCTGATCGCCTGCATGCCCTGCAAGTGCTGCGTGATGACACTCAAGATAATCTGCTCCATGAGCTTCCCTGGCACTGAGGTCAAACTGACAGGCCTGTAGTTTCCCAGGTCTGCCCTCTGGCTCTTCTTGTAGATGGGCGCCACGTTTGCTAGCCGCCAGTCAAGTGGTACCTCCCCTGATATCCAGGACTGCTGATAAATGATGGAAAGCAGCTTGGCCAGCTCCTCCGCCAGTTCTCTCAGTACCCTCGGGTGGATCCCATCTGGTCCCATTGACTTGCATACATCCAAGTGTCGTAGCAGGTCGCCAACTATTTCCTCATGGATAGTGAGGGCCACATTCTGATCCCCATGCCCTTCCACCACCTCAGGGTACTGGATATGCAGAGAACAACTGCTCTTGCTGCTAAAGACTGAGGCAAAGAAGGCATTAAGCATCTCAGCCTTTTCCTTATCTCTCATCAGTAAGTTTCCCTCCGCATCCAGTAAAGGATGGAGATTCTCCTTAGTCCCCCTTTTCGTGTTAATGTATTTATAAAAACGTTTTTTGTTATCTTTAATGGCAGTAACCAGACTGAGCTCCAGATGAGCTTTGGCCTTTCTAATTTTGTCCCTACACATCTTTATAACATCCTTTTAATCCTTCTGAGTGCCTCCTCCCCCCCTACTCCCCTCCACCCACCTTTTCCAAAGATCATAAACCCTCTTTTTTTTCCTAAGCTCTAACCACAGCTCTCTGTTCAGTCAGGTTGGTCTTCTTCCATGCTGGCTTGTATCTGGGAATGTGGGGACAGACTGCTCCTGAGCCTTTAAGATTTCCTTTTGAAGCTGTGGTGTAAATGCCTGAAGTAACTAGGAAAATAAAACTAACATTCACATTTTTAAGGAAAAGGTACAGCATTGAAGAGGCTTTCAGGGTAGGGCATAACTGCATTATCTGAGCGTTCCCTAGGCTCCCAACTTTAGATGCTATCGCGCTGGGGAAACTTGGTGTGCTAGCTCTAAGGAACAGCACGGAGCTTAGAGTGGAGTGGAGACACCACGGCTAGGCTCTGTAATCAGGTGGGGCCTCGATTGTTCTTGTGCACAAAGCTGCACCTTTTGCCACCCTAAGCCAAAGACCTGTCATGTTTTGACAAATGCTGTACCCTAGTGTACTTTTTGCTCATTATAATATCATTATAATACCAAAACACACCTCCATCCCAAAAGCTACCCGCCTCCAAGGTGCGACCACCCCTCACTGAGCATGCGCTCTGAATTTCTCGGTGCCTATTACTTTAAACGGAGACGGGAAAACTTTACACCAATCATAAGTAAGATATGCTTGACTAGAGTCACTCAAGCTCCACCTAAAAGACAGAAAATAGTATAAATTGGCCCAAGAGAGAGGGGATGTTAGGGAAGATACCACCGTCAGGGGAGATACCATCCCGAGGAAATACAACATCCTTAGGACCTCCTGACTCCTGGGATCAGTCGACGGGCTGAGCCTCTCTTCCCCCCCCATTGGGACGCCTTTGGGTGAGATCTGAATACTTGCTTATAAATCTCTATAGAGTCTTTGATCCTTTTAACGCATTTATTTCTAGGCTGCACACCTGTGACACCTGTAAACACCTGTAACATCTGTAACACCTGCAACACCTATAACACCTGTGTATTTTATGCATACTACCTTGCTTTTGCAGACAGTCACTATCGCCGGCAATCCAAAAGAACCTGATTATCTGTTGCTGTAATAAACCATACTTGATTGCATTGTGATAACTCTCATTGAGTGCAACAAGGGTGAGGGTGGTTATCCGTGATAGTTCAGTGTTCTGAATCTAATCAGACCCCCAGGCGGTTAATGCATTTTTGGTGAATGTCCGAACGGACCCCCAGATGGTTAATGCGTTTTTGGTGAATGTCTGAACGGACCCCCAGGCCGTTAATGCGTTGATGGTGAATGTCTGACTGGACCCCCAGGCGGTTAATGTGTTTTTGGTGAATGTCCGACTGGTTCAGTATCCTGAATCTGACCGGGCCCGTAACGGTCAATCAGCTACACCCCTTAACGCGACAGAAGCCTTCAAGAACGAAATCCTTCTTGAAGTCCAGCCTTCCTGGACTCCTCTGCCCTTCAGAACTGCCTCCCAAGGGCCTCTGCCAACCAGTGTCTGAATAGCTCAAAGTCTGCCCTATGGAAGTTCAAGATAGCAGTTTTACTGATTCCCTTCCTGACTTCACCAAGAGGAGAGAAGTCTACTGTTTCGTGATCACTCTGCCCAAGACAGCTACGGAGTACTACATCTCCCAACAGTCCTTCTCTGTTTTGTGAACAGAAGGTCAAGAAGGGCACCTCCCCTAATAGGCTCACTAACCAGCTGGGTCAGGAAGCTATCTTCCGTGCTCTCCAGAAACCTCCTAGACTGCTTCCTCTGAGCTGTATTGCATTTCCAAGATATGTCTGGGAAGTTGAACTCCCACACAAGGACAAGAGCTGACGATTTTGCAACTTCTGCCAGCTGACTGTAGAATTCCTCATCCGTCTCCTCATCCTGGTTTGGAGGTCTGTAACAGGCCCCCACCAGGATGCTTGCCTTGTTGGCCTTCCCACTGATCCTAACCCATAGTGACTCAACCTTATGATTCCCAGCCTCAAGTTCCACAACATCAAAAAACTCTCTGATACACAGAGCCACACCATCACCCCTTCCATGCTGCCTGTCTCTTCTGAAGAGCCTATAGCCAGCCATACCTTCTTTGTTATTGTTAATGTGTGAAATGTGTTGTAAATTAAAATTTTTATTAAAAGAAAACATTTTCTCTAGCATTGAAGATGGCCTAAAAGTAATAGCATGATTTTCTCTTGCACCACAGGTTAAGAACTATGCATCATTAAGCTTCAGTTACTTTAACATTTGGATCATATACTGATATCATTACAGCTATAGTTTTTAGAAAATCCAATACCTAATATCAAACATTAATGTGTTCCTAAGAACGCTCATTGAACTTTTAAATCAAGAAAGAGTTACATTCCCAAGATTTTGGGAAGAAATCACAGGGAATGCTTGAGATAAGTTTATTGGGTTTCGCTGTGAGAGAACACAGCAAAGAATAAAGCAAAGAATATGGGAATAAGTTCAACATTTTAGTAAAGGTGACAAGTTTATGGTGTTAAAAGTGAACTGTGAGGTTTATAAACTTTTGGTCAATTATTACATTGAGTTGTTTGGGTTCATTTACATTCAAAAGTTCTGGAATGCAAGCACAGAAGACAAAAACAGTTTCCAAACACATTAGGGAAGCTTAGACCACTTTTGTCACATCTGTTATGCCAGGGCCTTTCAGCCCTAAGAGACATGAGAAAATATTGATGATCTTTCCTTATACATAGCCCCCAAAGTTAATTCCAATAGCCAGAAAATGTGTTCCATCCCATACTACCTCTTGAATATCAAGCTGATACTAGACTGAGAATATATATTGCACATTACTGACAAAAAAAAAAAAAAACTTAAATAATGAGTCATATATTTATCAAGCATCTAATGATGCCTAATCCTTAAAGAACCTGATGAGTAACTTGATAATCAGCAGAAAAACAATTTGAAACTCATTGCTCTCGGTTAGATAACAAAAGCCAACAAAAGCAGCCTTCTGTGAATTTACCCTCAGACAATTAGTAGATAAATTCACTATCTTGCTATAATCTCTCTTCAAAACATTTTTTTCCTTTATTAACCTCTAATTGTTTAAATTTCATCTGGAGTTAAAAACAAAGACAAGTAGCTGTGCTCAACATAGTTTTTAGAACATATGTTATTACAATCACTTTTTGTAAAAATAATACTCACTATACAAAGAAACTTAAACTGTTTTTCCTCCTAAACTTTCTTCAGGAAAAAAAAAAATCTATTCCATAAGGTTGAAATAATCTCTTTAATATTGGTACCAAAATAGCAAAATGCCGTAATTACATCATTATTTTGTCAGTCTCTGTCAATCCACTGTAAGAAAATATTCTCTCTCTCACCTCTTATTATATTCCTTTATCCAGGTCTTAACACCTTCATAATGTTGTTATCTCTATTGTCTTAGAGTACATGCTTTTCAAGTCAGGATTGTCTTCCACTTGTCTGTAAAGTTCCTGCATATTTACAGGGCTATACTAATAAAACAATAAAACTAGTAAAACAATAAAAAGATAAAACATATAAAACAATAAAACAATACACAGATATTTCTGGTTTGTAATTCTTAGTGTTCTTACTAATGTATTTATTTTGGAGAAGCAGACTACCTATATTACTCATAGTATTCACACCTACTTCAGATAGTGAACATTTAATTGACCCTTATAAAATCACATTCAAAACTTGTATACACAAAGAATGAAAAGTTACCTTTCTTGTGCAACAGTAGTAACGGACAACAATTGTGTCAAGGTTCTGCTTAGTGGTCTTTTGGGCTTCATCTACAGCAGTATATTAAATAGGGCCAAGGAACTTTTTCTGTCCACTGAAGTAGTGTGGTCTACACTGTTGAGTAATTGCTTGCATATTTTTGGCTTGTTGCAAAAAAACAAAAGCAAAAAACAAAAACAAACAAACCAAAACAAAACAACAAACAAACAAACAACAACAACAAAAACTCCCAACCAAAGTTTGAGAAAAGCACAATTCTCAAAACACACTGTGGTTATAGTTTCCAGTTTTAGAGGGCATCAGTTTATGAGCATGAATGTAATACTAATAATGCATGCTAAAGAATGGTCCAATTAGTCTGTCTATTAGTATAGATACAGCCTTAGACAGCAGTCAAAGTGACAAATAATTTCTGTGGAGGAAAATCTAAGGTAGGGTTCTGTTTTTATTCTACAAGCTTTAAGAATCTTTGCAATCCTTGGAGCTGGTAAGTGTTCAGTAGTTTTAATTGTGTTTTCATCTGTTAACCATGAGATGGCAGTTTCTCACAAAGTGCATCTTAGCCCTACCAGCCCCTTGCTCTCCCCCCTCTCAAAATTCACAAGATGATATAACTCTACAAATATTATCTGTTCTGTGCAACCTGTTATTTGTTTTCCACTAACAAATATAGTAACCGAATTTATATTAAAAAGTCATATTCTGTAATAGCATAAAAACCTTAGGAAGTGAAAGAGAGATCATGACTTCTTGACTATTTGAACATTGTTTCATTCTGTCTACAAATTTAGAAAAAATGCCTATAATTCAGGAGGAATTCTTCACAGACTGTGCTCACACTGTTGCTGTTTATTTTATTTATTTATTATTTTATGATCAATAACCAAAGATTAAACTGTGGAAAAAAAAAATCTAAAGAAAATCTTACAACTTTTAAGTGACAAGTAATTTTGCTGGTATAGATTACAAACAGTTCTACTTAGTGCAGGAATGTTATTTGTATGCAGTATTCTGTAGCAAGTTCAGAAGATGTGAGTAGTTTAATTAACTGACTTAATTTCTTTACTTTGCATTAATATGAGACACTGGATATTGAAATATCTGTGCAAAGTACACAGTAAATAGAAATATAGCCATATTTAAATAGAATAATATTGCGAAAAATATTTTTGAAATTATTCAGCATTTATACATAATTTTCAAAAACAATTCTCTTATAATATTGCAGTTTTGCATAACTGAACTTGGGGGCATTTTGCATCAAAATATATTAAGGTAAATGGAAAAATTCAGATATATTATATCAAGAGCTCTATGATTCCCACTGCAGAAATCTCCATAATTATAGAGATTATAGAGATTGCACAGTAATACTAATTCTCCAGTAAAACTGATGCAATTAAAAGATAGCAGTAGTTCTAAATTAAAACCTCAAATTTGCATTTGTAAGATAACAATTAGATTAGTCAATAAAACTTTGTGAAGTAAAATCGTAATCTTCATTATTTTTCTATGGAAAAAACAAAAAGAATAAAGAACAGAAGAGAAAGACTGAAGGAACACTGTAATTATTTACAGTGCATATTTGTTATCCTAGTCAATGAAACATTTTAGTTTTGGATTTTGGGAACATCTGCTCATACATTTAATGTGTATATCTACACTGTTATAACTGCAGTTGCTTTTATTTTTTAGTTCGTTAATGAACATATATTCTGAGTATGCATCAAGTAGTGATGGTGGAGGAGGAAGAAGAGGGAAATGGCACAGCAGACTTTTAAGCACTGTGCAGTATTAAGAGCAAAGTTCACTACAGGTGATAATATTGATTTTCTGAAATGGTGGACAGCAAAGTTATGAACACTTCTGTGAGTAATAAGTAAATAAATAAATAAAGTTTGGTCTGTAACTAGAACTAAAAGTAAACTAGAGAAAAAAATCAGGAGAAACTTTGGCAGAGTTCATAGACTGTATATACTAGACCTATTTTATTCAACATGAAGCGTGGAGGGTTAGGAATTTGATGCATGTGTTTGTTCTCCAAGCAACAAGGATATTTTAGCATTTGTGGCCTGATGTCTAATCCAAGAAAATGGATTAAAATTTTATCTAGTTATCACCTGCTGTGTAGAGACCTCATTACGAATACAAGAATCACAAAGGGTATTGTTGTTATGCATGTATGTATTTTTTCCCCTTGTGTTTTTTTGAACACAGAGGAAATAGCTCTCTCCCTAAACCTTAATGAGTCAAGGTGAATTCAAACCAGATGTTTTCTGGTTTTATTCTCATTTACAAATTGCAGCTACACTTGCTGCATAGAATGCCCTAGATGTAATGACCAGCTAGTGCTCCCTCTTTTAGGAGTTAACATTCATGGGTCAGGATTCAAGCTAAATGTTTATTTATCTAACTGTTTTATAGTAGAGTTTGGTTAAAAGTCTTGGCACAGTGCACTTTAGTTTAAGGTTGACAGCAGTGCTGGCCTCAGTATCTATATGTGTGTAATTTAGCTGTGCTACTGGAAGTCTATGGAAGATTAATGAATGGCAAAGTTCTGTGGCATTTGTGAAGAGATGCAGGATAGGGCAAACCAGTTACCATCTGTTCAAAATGTCTCTTACAGCTCTTTTAAAGAAAACCATTATCAGCAGTAGATAAAAGCATACAGCAGTTTTAAATATAAATATTTGTATGGTGTCATTGGGAAGTTCT
>NC_140123.1:41610667-41913468 GCF_964035555.1 Netta rufina | reverse complement strand
ATGGTTGGAGAGCTGCCAGGCAGAGAAGGACCTGGGAGTGATGGTTGATAGGCGGCTGAATATGAGGCAGCAGTGTGCTCAGGTGGCCAAGAAGGCCAATGGCATCCTGGCTTGTATCAGAAACAGTGTGGCCAGCAGGGCTAGGGAGGTGATCGTCCCCCTGTACTCAGCTCTGGTGAGGCCGTACCTCGAGTACTGTGTTCAGTTTTGTGCCCCTCGCTACAAGAAGGACATCGAGGTGCTTGAGCGAGTCCAGAGAAGGGCGACGAAGCTGGTGAGGGGCCTGGAGATCAAGTCCTACAAGGAGCGGCTGAGGGAGCTGGGATTGTTCAGCCTGGAGAAGAGGAGGCTCAGGGGCGACCTTATCGCTCTCTATAGATACCTCAAAGGAGGCTGTAGCGAGGTGGGGGTTGGTCTGTTCTCCCACATGCCTGGTGACAGGACGAGGGGGAATGGGCTAAAGTTGCGCCAGGGGAGGTTTAGGTTAGATGTTAGGAAGAACTTATTTACTGAGAGGGTTATTAGGCATTGGAACAGGCTGCCCAGGGAAGTGGTGGAGTCACCATCCCTGGAGGTCTTCAAAAGACGTTTAGATGTAGAGCTTAGGGATATGGTTTAGTGGGCACTGCTAGTGTTAGGTGAGAGGTTGGACTCGATGATCTTGAGGTCTCTTCCAACCTAGAAATTCTGTGATTCTGTGATTCTGTGGTTCTTTATATTTTTCTTACCCTTGGGTAGATCCCATTTGGCCCCATCAACTTGCATACATCCAAGTGCTGTCGCAGGTCACCAACCATTTTCTCGTGGATTATGATGGCCACATTCTGCTCCCCATCCCCTTCCACCAGCTCAGGGTACTGGGTGAAATACTGTCTCCTCTCTTTACTTTGGAATTCTTTTTTTCTTTCTACTACTATGGCTTGAGTACATTTCCTCTGTTCTTGTCAAGAATTTCCCATAGTCTTCTCCAGCAGTCTTACCCCGCTGTTGAATGGGAGCATCTCCCCACTGTACATTATTAGCTACTCAGAAGAAATGAAACTCTATTAGCAGAAGTTCTGTTCCTGTTCCATCTATACAAAATGTATTAGGATTTTGTACATAAAAAGACTTCTAATTTCAACTGCGAGAACAGCCATATAGGACAAGATACAGACTGGTTGTTTCCAGAGAGAATTTCAATTTTCAGTTCCGTTACTTAAAAGAAAGTGCCAGCCCCATAAGTGTATTCCAATTTTATAAAGTGAGGGATTCTCTATGGAATCACTGGAAAGAAATGTGTTTTTTGAATCTGAATGAATGTAGTCTATAAGACTAAACAATATAAAATCATGTAAATCATGTATACAAGAGACGTTTGACTTCCTGCCCTTCTCTGTAGGTTAGCAATCTGATAAAGGTTGTACTTGTATAGTGATGCAATTAAGTTCTTGATCCTAAGCTTAATCAGAACAGACCTGCTAACACATCAAATTTATGTCCATGTTTGATATGTTAACATAAACTAAGCCTGTCTACACATAGTCAGTTATAGAGTCTAAGCTGGGAGTTGGAATCTAATAGCTGAAAGACATCAAAGAACAGTTTCTTAAATTACTTTCAGTATGGAAAGGCTTAGTGAGCAATTCTAGTTAGTTCAAACCAAAACAACAGAAGAAAAAGTAAAAGAAGAGAAAGGGAAAGGGAAAGGGAAAGGGAAAGGGAAAGGGAAAGGGAAAGGGAAAGGGAAAGGGAAAGGGAAAGGGAAAGGGAAAGGGAAAGGGAAAGGGAAAGGGAAAGGGAAAGGGAAAGGGAAAGGGAAAGGGAGAGGGAAAGGGAGAGGGAGAGGGAGAGGGAAAGGGAAAGGGAAAGGGAAAGGGAAAGGGAAAGGGAAAGGGAAAGGGAAAGGGAAAGGGAAAGGGAAAGGGAAAGGGAAAGGGAAAGGGAAAGGGAAAGGGAAAGGGAAAGGGAAAGGGAAAGGGAAAGGGAAAGGGAAAGGGAAAGGGAAAGGGAAAAAAAAAAAAAAAAGATAGTAAATCCCACATCCAAAAATTTCACATTTCCTTGGAAATAAACTGGCAATTCCATCCAACCAAATTTAGTGCTTTATTGCTTTATCTGGGAGTTGTTAGCTAAGTAAAAAGCAACTTCCACTCAGATGGGAGTCTTCCACCTGCTTCAACCTGTTACACAGTCCTTTTTCCCTGAAGCAAGAACATCAGATTTTGTTTCTGATCCTGAACATTACCTGAAGTGCTATGCTTAACTTTCAGAGAAACACCAAATTATATTATGTTGCATTTTATTAGGTTCATGGTTCAGATGGTAAGCCTCAAAGGGAATATTTAGGGACTTACTACAATGACTACATAAACACGTCTTCAGAGCTGTTTCTTCCTTTCGTTGATCCATGTCTTGTTCTCAAGTAAAGGTACATGTATAACCAGATTTTTTTTTTCTTTTCTGTATCAAAAAACAAGAAGATAATGTAGTAGCATCTACCTTTTGTACAACAACTGTGAAATGGAAATGGTGGATTCACAGCTCCTACCAGCAGAAACTAGAGTGTTGTGCAGCCAGAAAGCAAGAGAAGAAGAGGGAGATAACAGAAAACAAATGGAAACTATCCATAGCTCAGAAGTTAATATACCTTTCTAATAAAGAATTGTTGCTAATTCTTGTCCTGTTAATTCTTAATTTTTTTTCAGTAACTGTCTAATTTTAAAATTAATATGTATCTCAGGGAACAGTGTTTTCTACATCTAACCTATTCCATAGATATCTGTAATATTTTTGTTCATATATAAAAAAGATTGTGTTAGTATGTGTGTGCATAATATTTTAAATTGGGTAGATGATAACTGTGATCTGGGGAATGTCTGTGCTTATCTTGCTTTCTGAATATTCAGTTCATTCTGAATATTCAATTCATGTAATGCAGTTGTTCACTTTGAGAACTTGCAATGTAAATTTAGCAATGTGAAACTTTAGGGCTCAAACCACTGCCTTCAGTTAACCTACATCGAATGCTTAAATGTACATGCCTAAGTGGTCCTGATGGTAAGAAAACTGCAAAAGGAGAGTCTGACTCAGGATTTTCTCACAGGTGGTACAGGAGTAAGACAACTACTGTCATCCTTTACAGGTTTGTTCTCCAAGCTTCCATGAATGGAGCTGTGAAAATTCTCAAACATGAGTATGAAATTTGGTGTGGTACATGTATATTTAACAGTCCCATTTGGACCTACCTTCCATGATCTTGTCAGGTTCCTTTTGAAGTCATTTAGGCCTCCAAAACTTCCTTTGATATTGAGTTCTCTACTTCAGTTGCACATGGCATGAGAGCAGCCCTGCAGAAAAGGACTTGGTGGTTTTGGTGGCCAAAAAGCTTGACATGAGTCAGCAGTGTGCACTTGTAGCCCAGGAAGTCAACTGCATCCTGGCTGCATCAACAGAGGAGTGTCTAAGAGACCAAGGGATTGTCCCCTGCCCTTGTACGGTCCAACTTGGAATGCTGAATCCACGTCTGGGGCTAACAGCACAAGAAGGATGTTGATCTATTAAAGTGGGTCCAGAGGAGAACCACGAAGATGATCAGAGGGCTAAAATACCTCTCCTATGAAGAAAAGCTGAGAGAGCAACTTTATGTTTTTGGTCGGTGAGATAATGATAGGACAAGGGGAATGGTTTTCAATTAAAAGAGGAGAGATTTAGATTAGAGATTAGGAGGGAATTCTTCACTCAGAAGGTGGTGACACAAAGGAATAGGTTGATCAGAACTGTGGATGCCTCCATTCTTGGAGATGTTTAAGGACAGGTTGGATGGGGCCTTGGCCAACCTGATCTAGTGGGTGGTATCCCTGCCCATGGTGGGGGGATTGGAACTAGGTGATTTTTAAGGTGCCTTCGAACCCAAGCTGTTCTATGATTCTATGAAACAAACTTCCTTTGAGCAATTGTATGCATTTTCCCAGAAGAAAATCCATTATAAATGAGGAAATTTCATAGGAAAGAACAACATCTTCCATTAGATCAATGACCTAGTTGGAAAATTAAGTCTTCTGTGTATCTGAAATCCATTCTTTTTTTTTTTTGTTTGTTTGTTTATTTGTCTACTTCTTGCCAAATACATTGTCTAGTTTAATTACCTCTTCCATAAACCTTACCCTGCATTTTCATTTAAACCATTGATCACATTTAACAATAACGTTACTGTGGGTTCTAGCAAAAGGTACTTTAAAATACTTTCTCTTTGGTGTTTGTGTTATGGGAGTTCAACAGATGGATAAAACTTGGACTTGCAACTCCAGAGACTCCCAACTCACTCAATACTTCCTATTTTTAAATTGTCTTCTTCAACTGGCTATAGTTATATGAAGTTAAATAAAATATATGACTCAGATGGCATCTTTCCTTAATAAAATCCATGTATTTTTCACTCTTAGTAATTTTATAAATCAGTCTATTTTTTATCTTGCTGTTAGATCTTCAGTCTCACAGAAAACAATACCCACCATAACATAATTGGCAAAAGCCACATGCTTTTTTGTAAATAACTTCACAGCTATTTATTCATATATAAGTAGTCTGGATTTAACCCTGATTAAAAAAAAAAAAAAAAAAAAAAAAAAGCATCAGAAGTGCAATCAGATACATTTTCTAAACATCAGATGTTTAATACAGTTCTACATACTCTTGCCAGAAGATTTTGCTAATAAGCAAACCTTATTCAGTGACTAAAATTGGAAAGGACAGATCAGAAAACCAACAGCAGCACAGTTGAGCCACACAGTCCATTATCTACTAAAGGAAAGGATTTTTAATGAGATTTCTTTGACATTAGTGTTCTTCTGTCACAGTCAGGACTACTAATGTACCAGAAGAAAGCAGTATTGCTGACAATATTCTTCTTTAAAGAACACTTTATTATTATTATTATTATTATCATCATCATCATCATTATTATTATTATTATTATTATTATGCCCAGCTATGTATTTTACATGTTTACATTGTACACAGATTCTTAAAATACAGTTTAGTTTTTCATGTGAAATAAACCAGCTTTCACATATCAAATGTTCATTTCAATGAATATGCATTTTTTCTTCAAAATTTTGATATTAATGAGGATAGAGGTGTATCGGTTGCTCTAATCATCCTCCTTTGATGTCATTTAGAAGAAAAAGCAAAAAAAAAAAAAAAAAGCAAAAAAAAAAAAAAGTTAAGAGCTATGGATTAATGCAAAATAACACCTTACTTTCTCCAAGTTACAATCCTATCAGCCCAGGCAATTAGGGTAGCTGGCACAGTTGAATGTAACACATGGAATGTTTATAGAAACCTAATTTATGTTGTTATGCAATCAGTTAGGAGTTATAGAATGTTTAATTTGTTTAATTATCTAGAGAATTTAGGCTTTTGTATTGTTACTTGCTAGTTCTGAAATTGAATACATAGAATACTGTGTTAGGCATGTAACAATGAGATCTCATGCAGAACTGTTTTGAGGAAAAGAAATATTTTAATTTTGTACAATAATGTAACTCTGGATGTGGCATAAATTTTATACTGGATCTTGTTTTAACACAATTAATGAAATATTTCTACTTAATAAAGTGAGTTCAATTTCATCTCAATAGTATTATACAGCCAGCATGGTCTGATGGTTAACAAATTACAGTTGTACAGGGCATTACCAAATTCTCCTCTGCTAGCCCATCACACTAGGATCTTTGACAAATACTGAGATTCTTTAAAGGAGTTATGTAGATTTTAGGTATCTAACTTGCGTTAAACAGGTGGCAGGGAAAATGTAGTCTTGGGAACAATAACTAAGGCTTTCTTCTTCCCATGTAGGTGCTATAGATTATAAAGGAACACAAGCAAACAAACAAGCAAACAAACAAAACCACTACAACAATAACAGAAGTCAACTGCTCCTATCTTTGCTCCTCTTCTTGTAATCCTTCATCTCTTTGCTGCATAGATTTCCTGTCTTGGGAAAAGAAGTGAAAATGCCTCTTCTTGGTATAGCACATTGATAAATTCATTTTCACGGCATCATATAATATCCTGAGTTAGAAGGGACACACAAGGATTGTTGAGTCCAACTCCTGGCTCCACACAGGACCACCCAAAAATTGAACCATATTAATTGAATAATTGAAACATTAAAGTGTTGTTGAAATATTTCTTGAACTCCAACAGTCTTGGTGTTGTCACTGCTTCCCTAGGGAGCCTGTTCTAATGACTGACTATTCTCTTGGTGAAGAACCCTTTCCTAATATCCAAT
The DNA here is from genome assembly GCF_964035555.1 of Netta rufina. NCBI lineage: Eukaryota > Metazoa > Chordata > Aves > Anseriformes > Anatidae > Netta > Netta rufina. The sequence continues at coordinate 41,907,194 of NC_140123.1, read as the reverse complement.
CTGAACCTCCTCTGATACATCTTCATGATGTACCTTTGGGTCTTATTACTGGTCACCAGAGAGAAGAGATCAGCACCTGTCCCTCTGCTTCCTCTTGTGAGGAAGCTATCCTCTTCTCCAGGCTGAACAAACCAAGTTACTTCAGCCACTCCCCACACACCTTGCCCTCTAGACCCTTCATAGACCTCCTTTGGGCTCTCTCTTATAGATCTTATATTAGATCTTATACTGTGGTGCTCAAAACTGCACAAACTACTCAAGGAGAGGCTACACTAGTGCAGGGTAGAACTCGACAATCATTTTGGTTGACTAGCTAGCTATATTGTACCTAATGCACTCCAGGAAAAGGTTGGCCCTTTTGGCTTTGAGGACACACTGTAGATTCATATTCAGCTTGCCATTGACCAGAACCCCCACATCCCTTTCAGTGGGGCTGCTCTCCAGCTTCTCATCCCCCAGTCTGTACATTTAGTCAGGGTTGCCCCATCCCAGCTGCAGCATCTTACACTTATTCTTGTTAAACTTCATGAAATTGGTGATTGCCCAGCCCTCTAATTTGACAAGAGCTCTTCAACCTTGACAGATTTGAAAAGCCTCCAGGAAAAGATGAGAACATTCAATTTGTTGTTTCAGTTTATCAGTAAGGTTCTTACCTCATATGCTTTGTTGAATTGTGTTGCGTAACAGCAATCCCCCAAGAGTAAAAAAGGTCAAGAGGGTAGGAACAGCCTTGGAAATAAAACCACAAGACAATACCTAACACCACAAAGATGTAAACACAGAACACACATGGTCATATAAGAACGAAATTTAGTTAGATAGAACCAACATTAGAGTATAACAAGAACAAAAACCATGCATTTAACACCTGTAATGAATCCTTCAGGATGACAGACAAATGAGATGATATAGTAATGTATGGAAGTCTGCTACAGCTTCTACCAACAAGGAAAAAAGGAAGAAACTTGAGAGAGGAATTGTTAAAGAATTGTTTCTTTCAGTTAAAGACTCAGTCTTATCTGTGCCACTACTTACATGCAATAGGTCCTCCCTACCGTTCAGCAGAAAAAGTACTGCTCTTTCAATTGTTATTTGTTACATTTTGCCTAAACAGCAGGAATGATGGAGTTTCAGTACCAAAACATGCATTTACTTTGTTTTATTTACTAGCAGCTTGTGTCTAAGTTCTCTGTTTCTGAAGTGAATAGCACATTTACCTTAGAGGGCAAAAAAAAATGTGTCAAAGGGAAAAAAAAAAAAAAAGACTTGGGAATGACCTGGTCCTAAAATTTTTTTGGGGGAGGTAATATCATGACAGTGAATATATCCATCATTCATATTTGGCACAAGTTTGTGAACAATGCTAAAATGTAATAATGAAGTTGTTCATTCAGGTTTGTCAGGACATAGATGATGAAAACAGAAAAGTAGGCACTTAGGGGTTTATATCAATATGTTTCAAATGCTAAATGAAAGGGAACTGTGACCTATCCTTCAGTCTAAAAACAAATAGCACTTACTAACTTCCATCTAGTGTGCTTGGAGCTAGGTTTTCCTGCAACAGACTCGTTTTGGAGAAATAGGTTTCCAATTTTCCAAACCAGACACTAGGAAAAATCACAGAAATAAGTGTCATGGGAGATCAGTGTGTGGAAATTCTTTGTCTGTGTATGTGTGTGTGTGTGTATAATTGCAGGTATATAAATTTACTTTAGGTAGGGATTTAGGTAGGGGTTTAGGTAGGGATTTGCTAATGGAGCAAATGCATTTGATAATGCTCTCTGTACTCCCTTAGTGATTTTTTCTTAAAGAACATCAGATACCCAGATATCACTGTGATGATAACTCAGATCAACTGTGGCAAGGGAGAAAGCACAGCAATGTTTCTGTGGTTAAAATAGTTGATTACTCACGTAGTGAGTAATCTGTCTGTCATGCTATGGGCAGATATTCATTCACAGTTGTTTACTAATGTGGATCATTCTTCATTTTCTTTGTGGCAGTTTTGTTTTCCAAAATGTTTACTGAGTTCCAAGTCAAAAGGAGATGTTCTTTGAACTTTTAGGATGGGATTCTGTGATTCTGTTATTCCGGGATTCACCTCTACTACCTTAATATGTCTGATTTCAAGCCTTTTAAATGTCTAACCTAGAGTAGATTTCATCTACACCATTAAATCCTCATTTCTCTGACAATGAGGTTCATGGTTTCACCATTTTGGCAGTCAAAATAAACAAATACTTTGGCCTTAAATCTTTGTTTGTTACAGTTCCTCATCTGTAAAACAAAAATTCCTTCATTCCATTGGGGAAAATTAAAAGTACTTCTGGCAACTCTCAACTTTTAAGTGCCTTTCTGCATAACCATAACTCTCCTCCAGTATGGTGTTGTGTGTAATAACAAGACTAAAATGTTGTTTTGGCTACCATAGCAAGGCCCTTGGAGTGAAACTTCTGCTGCATCATTTCTGTCTCCTAGAGATTATTTGCAATTTCAAATTGCCTATAGTTCATATCATAAATTCAAAGTAAAAAAATAAAAAGAAATTCAGAGACTTATCACAGATTTGAATTTTTGCTCTATGTGTGATAACCCCAGAGAATGCTTTCTGTATTTGTGAACCCATCTTGAGCTGTTATAAGCTTTTGCTCATTATGACATTAAAAATATAAGAGAATAGAGGTAAAATTTTGGTTGTTCTTTTTGTTTCAGATATTTGTTTCTACATTTTGGCTTAAAGTTTTTTGTTTCTTTCTTATTTTATTTTATTTTATTTTATTTTATTTTATTTTATTTTATTTTATTTTATTTTATTTTATTTTATTTTATTTTATTTTATTTTATTTTATTTTATTATCTGAAGGAACAGCCTTGCTCTGACATAATACCTATTCTACATTGTTTTGATTTACTCATGTGTCTGCTTCAAGCTCCTTTTTTTGTGGCAATGTATGCTGAAATGCACTACTGGCATGTCTAGGAAGAATCCATTATTTGAGATTGTATCTTCTTATTTTGAGATCAGGGGGAATATTAAGAGGCTACATATTAAATGTGGCAGCAATAACGACCCTGCTGAATATGATAATATTTTGTGATTGTTACATGTTAGACAGGTACTTGAACACATATGACCTATTCATACCAAAAAGCCCCCATACCTACTATAATGCTAAAGCTTTTCACACTCTTCCTGCTGAGTTTCTAATGCAAACTATCACAGTGTGTGGTCCCCACTACTGTAAACATGAATTCCTTTCTCATTGTGACTTTATATCTTCTACACTGATTATAATGATTCTCTGTCAGCTCAAAGCTGTCAACATGCTCTGGAAAGGACTGTTAGTGGCAACAAGAAACAAAAAAATCTTGGATAGCTAAACACAATAAAGGGCAACCAGAATCAGGAAAAGTTCAAACATCTTTTACCACTTAGATTCATTTAAACTAATGTATGTTTATATATGCTGCTTCATTTCCATATTTCTCTTCTATCTACTTTTAAAGTGAAGTAATTTAACAAAGTCATTTATCCTCCATTTTATATAACTTAGAGATATAAAGACGCATATATCACATAGTCCATCTATTTTATCTCTTTCCATTCTTGCCAACGTCAGCTGGCATCCATTATATACACCCGGTCCAGTGCAATGTCAGAAGTGAAGCAGGTCTGATTACTTCTTTCAGAAGAATTATCCACAGACAGTATTGCTTAATCATACATATCATTTGACAACAGTAAAGTACAGGAGAGACATTCTTTTCCCCCAGAAGGGGACACATTATTACAAGAAAGAAAATAATAATGTCACTAAAGTTACTTTGTATCTCCTTCATCAGCCACAGCAGGAAGTAATACTGCATGTGGTAGTTTAAATCTTCCTCAGTAACTTGACAACTTCTAACCGAGTAAAAGAGTCCACATTTTAGATGGATTGAGAGTACTTGGAGCATAGTACTTTAACTACTACTTTGGAGTTGTTCCACAAGTGTGCAATTTCCCTCTTTTTAAATGTTTTTCACAGAAAACCTGTTTTATCTTTGAGTTGTGTTATAACCACATTTGATGAGAAAGAAACACCTGTGTTCTTTTCTTATGAGTCCAGACAGTACACATTATCTAGAAAACAAGATATTTCAGGGGATTGTGTTGGGTCTGTAAAACCATCACAGGGATCCAACTGTGGGCAATTTTTCAATCTTTTTTTTTTTTTTTTCTTTTTCCAAAATATTAAGTTCTCTACCAAAGTTACATAAGCAATGGTAGTGTTTCCACTACAAATCTGTGCCATTTAGATGTGAAAAGTTCTTAATATACTGGTCAGTTCAGGACCAAACTTGTCTATTTGCTAACATATCCCCTTCTTGGGAATAGGAAGTACAGGTGGTGAAGAAACAGTTACATTATTCTGGCAACAGTTAATGTCTATTTTCATTAATTACAAGAGATATAAGAAGCAGACAGCTTGTCCGCTATTAACTGAAATAAGCAAGTGATCAACATGACTGTTAATTGCACAAATAAAAACATATACTTTGTATGTCCTCCTATAAGGTACTGAGGAGTATTTTTATGCTTCTGCTTTCTTCAGAGGAATCATAATCATAGGAAAAGTCAGCATAGGATTATTGCTCAGTAGACTAAATCCAATGCTGCTCAGTAATAATCAGGAGCTTCAGCTACATTACTAATACTAATGTCAAGCAGTATTATATTTTCAGATGTATATGAAATGACTGAAATGTTTTTTGCTATCACCTTTCATACAAGTTTCATCCAGTTCTTTATACAATATGTCAATATTGTTTCTACATAGTCAAGTGCTTATATTAGGGACCCACTATCTAGTACATCAAACACCTCCAGTGCCAGCAGCAAGTGAATAAGCAGCAGCAAGTGCCAAGTGTTAGAGGCAACTTGACAAGTCATCTAGTATATGGTTCATCTTTGCTGTACTATCTTGCATTTTTTTAACCAGTTATAATAGTCTTAAATATTTGTTTTCCCTTTACCTAACATACCACGCAAGAAAAAGAGGCAGGTAAAATTTTTTTTAAAAGGCTCTTTCTCAATGAATAAAAGACACACCTAGTGAAGGTACCACTCTAGAATCATTAGATGCTGTTATACGTGATTGGTGCTGTGTCATTTAGCAAAGTGTTGCTCAGTGGGTGCAGCAGCTGGTATATATGATTTTCTATACCACCTGCAAAAATATCCCATACCATATAATCAGCCACCTGGATAAAAAAGAAGGGTAGAAAAACACAGCTCATTATGTAGCAGCACCCATATTTTCCCTAAAGTTGTGAGTACATAAACAGACTTTGATAGTACAGACGTGTACAGGATAAGGTTTGTTAAAGCTTTTCTGTTCAATAAAGCATATACTGCCTGCTGTTCAGACAGTATTGAACAGATTTGTTTTATTTCTAATGAAGGTGTTTGGGCAATTTTCTGGCACAAATGAAGTAAAATTATGTACTTAAAATGTTCATTGAAAATAAAGGAAAAAAAAAAAAGGCATTTAACCAGATACCACCATTTTCCCGTAACAGATTGAAAACTACAAAACACACAAATGGAAGCTCAGTGATAAATTGGTATCATTAGTACTGTCAGGATTACTCAATTGCTTAGAAAGATTCTATCCAGTGGCAACATTTCAAAGAACTGTTTTAGTAACTTCTGATTAGCATGCTGCCCTCTAACATTTACAGAAGACATCTCAGATTATCGTTGCTTAGCCAGCCCACTTCCCACAGTCCGCATTCTGTGTAGTAACTGTGGTTCATTTCCATGAAGATACAGCAGCTTATTCCTGCTGAGGACTTGGCACTCAGTCTTCAGTACCATATTCAAAACAACTTTTTCCTGAGTATTAGGCTTTTTGTGTGACCATTTAATTCTTCAGTCTATTATATCAGGATTTGATAGATGAAGCTAAACATTTAGAAATTGATGGTATCCTTTATTTTTATTTTATTTTTATTTTTATTTCTCACTAATGCTGTGTACATGGTGACAATCACTTCCCTGGTCTTGCTGGCTACGTTATTTCTGATGTAGACCAGGATCACAGAATCACAGAAATGAGGGGGTTTGAAGGGACCTCGAAAGATTATTAGGTCCACCCCCTCTGCCAAAGCAGGTTCCCTAGAGCAGGCTGCTCTAGGTAGGCGTCCAGACAGGCCTTAAATATCTCCAGAGAAGGAGACTCCACAACCTCCCTGGGCAGCCTGTTCCAGCGCTCCATCACCCTCACTGTGAAGTTCTTTCGCCTGTTGTTGCAGAACTTCCTGTGCTCTTGTGGCCATTACTCCTTGTCAATTACTCCTTTGTACAGGAGTAACGTACTTTGTACTTTGCCATTGGCCTTCTTGGCCACCTGGGCACACTGCTGGCTCATGTTTAGCCGGTTGTCCACCAGCACTTCAACGTCCTTTTCTGCCAGGAAATTTTCCAGCTACTCTTCCCTGAGTCTGTACTGCCTTATGAGGTTGTAATGATCCAAGAAGAGTAGCACCTGACATTTAGGTTTGTTGGTTGTCATACAATTGGATACAGTCTATCTATTCTATAAATATCCCTCTGCATAGACTTTCTAACCTCAGATAGAACAACACTCCCACCCAACTTGGTAACATCTGTGAATCTACCTCTGGGTAAGGATTAAGGGACAAACAAATAAAGGGGCTGTCACCATGGAAGTCTATTACAAATAACCTGGCCAGGATGATGACACCAATGACTTATTCTTTGAGGAACTAAGAGATACCTCAAGATCAATTGCCCTTGTGCTTGTGGGGGACTTCAACTTGCCAGATGTTAACTGGGAATATCATACAGCTGACATAATCAGGTCCAGGAAGTTCTTAAAGAACCTCAATGATAACATCTTGGTGCAGGTAATAAGGGAGCCAAATAGGAAAGGTGCCTTCCTAGACCTGTTGCTTGAGAACAGGTGACACAGCAATTGGCAGCTGTCTTGGTCATAGTAACCATGAAAAAGTTGAGTTTAAAATTTTTGGAGACAGGAGGAAAAGTGCAACCAAAACTTCAACCCTGGATATGGAGAGAACAGATTACAAGCTGCTCAGGGAACTAGTTAGTGAGGTCCCCTGGGAAACTGCTTTTGAAGGCATCAGCATCCATCAGTGCTGTTCAGTCTTTAAGCACTGCCTCTTAAAAGAAAAGGATCAGGCAATTTCAGAATATCAGAAGTCAAGCAGATGGGGCAGAAGGTCCACTTGGCTGACCAGGGATCTTCTTCTGGAGCTTAGACACAAAAAGAAAGTGGATGGCTGCTGGAAGAAGGGTCAGACAATGCGGAAGGACTACAGGGATGCTGTTTGCCTTTGTAGGAAGAACATTTGTGCAGCCAAAGGCCAATTAGAGTTGAAGCTGGCCAGGTCTGTGGGAGACATTAAAAAGGGCTCTTTAAAATATGTGAACAGTAAAAGCACCACCAGAGAAAACATAGGTCTCCTATATGTACAGACTGGGGGAAAAGACGCTGGAGAGCAGCCCTGCAGAGAGGGATCTGGGGGTTTTGGTTGATAGAAAGTTGAATATGAGACAGCAGTGTGCCCTAGCAGCCAGGAGGGCCAACCGTATCCTGGGGTATACCAAGCATAGCATTGCTAGTTGGTCGAGGGAAGTGACTGTCCCACTCTACTCTGTGCTGGTCCAGCCTCACTTTGAGTACTGTGTGCAGTTCTGGGCACCACAGTACAAAAGGACATGAAACTGTTGGAGAGTGTCCAGAGAAGAGCCCTTCTCTACAAAGGTGGCTACAAAGACCGTGAAGGGTCTAGAGGGGAAGACGTATGGGGAGCAGCTGAGGTCACTTGTTTTTTTCAGCCTGGTAAAGAGGGGACTGAGGGGAGACCTCTACATGGTCTACAGCTTCTTCATGAGGGGGAGCAGAGGGGCAGACACCAATCTCTTCTCTCTGTTGACCAGAAACAGGGGAGATTCAGGTTGGATATCAGTAAAAGTTTCTTCATCGGGAGCATCTTTGTGCACTGGAACAGGCTCCCCAGGAACATAGTCACAACATCAAGCTTGCTGAAGTTTAAAAAGTGTTTGGACTACGCTCTCACTGATATGGTCTGAAATTTTGGTTATACCTTTGTGGAGCCAGGAGTTGGATTTCACAAGAATCAATTGTAGGAGTTGGAAGGGACCTCAAGAGATCATCGGGTCCAACCCCCCTGCCAAAGCAGGTTTCCTAGAGCAGGTTGCACAGGTAGGCATCCAGATGGACCTTGAATATCTCTAGAGAAAGAGACTCCACGGCCTCACTGGGCAGCTTGTTCCAGTGCTCCATCACCCTTACCATGAAGAAGTTCTTTCGCGTGTTGGTGCGGAACATCCTGTGCTCCATTTTGTTGCCATTGCCCCTTGTCCTGTCCCCACAAACCACTGAAAAGAGATTAGCCAAGTCCCTCTGTCTCACACACTTCAGATATTTGTAAACATTCATAAGATCCCCTCTCAGTCTTCTTTTCTCAAGTCTGAACAGACCCAGGTCTCTCAGCCTTTCCTCATAGGGAAGATGCTCCAGGCCCTATATCATCTTTGTGGCCCTCCGCTGGACACTTTCCAGGAGAACCCTATCTTTTTTTTACCAGGGTACAAACTGGACTTGATGATCCTAGTGTGTCCCTTCCAACTCTGAATATTCTATGATTTTAACTTACTAAGGGTACACTTGATCTCCTCACAAAGATCATTGAAAAAGTTATCAACAAAACCAGCCCCAATATGGAGCCCCAGGAAACACCACTTGTTACCTGCTGCTAACTGGATTTAGCTCAATTCACAATGACCTTTTGAGCCTAAGCATCCAGCTAATTTTTTACCCAATAAGCAGTACATCCATCCAAGTCATGTGCAGCCAGTTTCTCCAGGCAAATGCTGTGGGAAACAGTATCAAATGCCTTGCTAAAGTTAGGTAAACAACACCCACAGAACACCCACAGCCTTTCCCTCATCTACTAAGTGGGTCATCTTGTCATAGAAGGAGATGAAGTTGGTAAGGCAGGACTTGCCTTTCACAAACCCATGCTGACTGGGCCTGATCAGCTTGTTATCCTGCACATGCCATGTGATGGCACTCAGGGTGATCTACTCCAAGACCTTCCCCAGCACTGAAGTTGGACTCACAGGCCTGTAATTCCCTGGATCCTCTTTCCTGCTTTTTTTGTAGATTGGCTAACCTTCAGTCAACTGGGACCTCAGTAGGTAGCCAGGGTAGACAAGACTGTTGATAAATTATTGAAAGTGGGTTGCTGATCACTTCCACCATCTCCTTAAGTACCCTTGGATGGATTCTGTCCATGTGTGTGTTCAAGTTGTGCAGTACATCACAGAAAATACATTTTAATACGATGGTCAGAAGAGAAAAAATAAACTCACAAGAAAAACAAGAATACAACAATCATAAACTGAAATAGGGATAAAGGTTTTGATGGAGTAAAACAGCATTTTCAAGATTATTCCTTTAGCAGTATTCTGTTAGGAAAGTATACTTGTATGGGCTACAAACCTCCTTGAATCTGCGACAAGGGATAATATTAAAGATAGGATGCTCAGGAGAGAAAAAGCTTAAAATATCTACTGTCATCTTACCCTTAGAATTAGTAGGCATTTCAATTAGAGCAGTAATGGTTTTATGTACTTCATTTGAGAGAGCTTAAAAAGTGTGCCTTTCCAAGAGATCTTGTTTAGTGGTCAATGTAGAATGAAGCCCAGTATACATCTTGAAAGACAGATATCCACACATTTAGGAACCTAGAGTAAGATCTGCCACAGAAAATGAGCAAACAGAAAAAAAACAAAACAAAACAAAACAAAACACAAAACAACAAACAAACAAACAAACAAACAAAAAACCTAAACACATAATACGGATCAGCAAACTTGATTTGATATTACCCTTACATATACTTATTTTGTAGCAGCAAAGATATTTTTGATTTTTCAGGACCATCAGGTCATCTTATTCCATTGAAAAAAAGTCTCTTTACGAATTAAAAAAAAAAAAAAGTGCCAAAACACTAATTAAGTCTGTTTTCCAATTATGTTAATGAAACTACAAAGAAAATGCAAATCCAGAAGTCTCCAGAAATTCTAACAGTGGTGGTACAGCACCATGGCTGGTAGTCCCACAGCAATATTTCCACAATCCCTCAGGAGAATACCATATTAGTGGTTCACAAATGTGCATTAAATGAATCTGTTTGATCAGTAAGATTTTTATTTATTTATTTATTTATTATTCTGTGAACAGGGATTTACCGTTGAATTCCATGGGATTCAAAAATTGCAAAGTAATGCGACCATATGAGTCACAGAACTAAAGCAAGTAAAATTTTGTCACTATTTGTAATACTCATATTCTTCAAGCATCATGCCATCACCAGCAAGATTTTCATTTTCAGTAAAATATAAGTACACTTATAAGTAGTGTTATTTCAGCTCACTAGAATTCTAAGAGGTCCCACTACAGCAGTATAACAGTCACAAGACTAGTGATGCAGCACTTTAAGAGTGCTTTGCCTGCCTAATCATATTATAAACATATTCATAGTAGTCCCATGGAAGTCCAGGACTGCTTCTGTAGTAGCATACTTATGCAGTACAAATGAAGCTCACTTTGTCACTAAGGAGAAGCTTTTTAACATTTTCTTTGGCACATGGGACTCCTGTTACTACAAGTTTTTCATTATGTTTTTCCAAACACAAACACCAACCATATATTTTGTCAGATTGACCTTTGTTTGATATTAACTGAGCAACAAAAGAAGCAAGAACAAAGGCAAGCATTTGTGCGAAAGCATGCAACTATGTACATTTTTGCACTGTAGTAAACACAAGCAAAAATAAAACAGCAGCAATCTCTGTATGGAAAAGGGACATTCTTTTCATGTGAAAGCAAAGAGAGAAAAACAGATTTCTTGTGTACATTACAAATGCCTCAGCTGAACTCCAGTGACATTCATTTTAACAGCTGTTTACAGCTATGCTAAACCTGATTTATCTTTATTCTTTTGTACAGATTCAAGACCTCAGTTTCTCTTAGGAAATAAGTTTGTTTGGAATAGACAGAAAGAATCAGTGGTCTATAAACTTAGACTGACTCCTTTTCTTCCAATGTCACTTCATTCATTTAGCCTCTTAAGTAATATAAAACTTGGGTTTATGCACGATCCTGTTGATGCAGGAAGGACCCACTAGGATACTCAGAAGTACATCATTCCATTCCCTCCCCTCCCCTCCCCTCCCCTCCCCTCCCTTTCCCTCTTTCCTCCCCTTCCCTCCACTCTCCTTGCCCTTCCCTTTCTCCTCTCTTCTCCTCTCCTCTCCTCTCCTCTCCTCTCCTCTCCTCTCCTCTCCTCTCCTCTCCTCTCCTCTCCTCTCCTCTCCTCTCCTCTCCTCTCCTCTCCTCTCCTCTCCTCTCCTCTCCTCTCCTCTCCTCTCCTCTCCTCTCCTCTCCTCTCCTCTCCTCTCCTCTCCTCTCCTCTCTCTTTGCTTCACTTCATTTGTGAGCTTTCACAATAACATTTGAATTCACTAGAAGTATCTGTTGATTCTTTGCATCACGATGAAAACAATGTGACACATAATACAGGCATATTTCAATTTTAAATTTTGATTCTTTTTGTTCCTTTCAAGTAAACAAACTTGGGCTATTGTTTTTTAATATGTACTCCAGCATGAAAATAAATGTAGGCTTCAAATTTAGTAACTGAAGTGGCAAAATGGACATCTCTTCACTTGTAAGTAAATGCAGATTCTTCACAATAACTAATATTGCAGTCATTGCTTTATTTATTTATTTATTTATTTATTTATTTATTTATTTATTTATTTATTTTAATGACCGTATAGTGAATCCTTTAACAGGGTCTATCTACTACAGCATTCTTTCCTAGGAATTCAATGATTTCTTCTTAGGTGCTAGAAATCTAAAAGTTGGAGTAAGAAGGTAGATGTTAGGATGATTTTGTTTTATGTGTTTTTTCAGTGTTTCTCTTTTATGCATGCCTGACAGAAGAAAAAAATCTTTTTGGAATACTTATTGGTTATTGTCACATAATGATTTTTCTGAATATGCAGTAACATCAAGTTATCCTAGTGTGACTTCTTTCCATATTTGAAAGTGTACTTGTGGGAGTGTCACATGCAGATAAAGGTTGAAACAAATCATAGAAGTTACAAAGTGAAAAAGCATATTGTTCACCCCCACCTTCCTGTCATAGACTTTATGTGGTCAGTCCAGCTGGATTTACTCTCTCCCCCACACTGATTGTATACTCACATTTTCCATTACAAAAAAAAAAAAAAAAAAAGGATCACAGAAGTCCCCCATTTTTCCAATATTGCCTTGAAAATCCATGTGAATTAAAGGATAGAAATATAACTGACACAATGCATCAGAACAGATGTCCATGCAAGCAAGATCATGAAAGTGACTTGCTGCATGTGCTTAGTGAAAGAGTCTGGGAAAGAAAATATCAATTCAGTGATTTTTCCTTAGATTTTGGCAGTCATTAGTTATGGGCTCCCTAAACTGAAGACAATAATGACTCAGAACCACCAATGATCTAATCCCTATGATTTTGTCCAGTGTCTTTCTGAACTAGGTCGAATTTCTGCTTCCCATTTACCCAGTGGTTCATACTTAACCACACACTTACCTCATTAATTATGCTGTGTCAGAAGCAGACATGTAGCTGCTCAGAAAGATGTTTTCATGCCATGTCTGTAAGTCATGAGCTAAAACATGCCTGCAAAACCTGAGAAGTATTTGAAGGTACAAGCAAGGCCTTTGCAGATAGTGCTGAAGGACTGTTTCAGATTCTGGGAGTCAACCCTTTTACAGCTTTTGACACACTGTTTGTAGTGTTTCCTGAAACACAGTCAGTTTTGCTTTGGAAAGAACTAGCTGGTTCATTACAAAGAGAGCCCAAAATAAAGTAATGTGCATGCAATGTAAAAAATAAGGAGTTCTGTATTCTGTAATAATGAAGGAGTCTAGATTATTTGGCTATACAGATGCATCAAATTCTGTGTGTCATTATGTCCTTCTCAAAGCAGGGTAGAAAGAAAATCATGAATTAAACAAGGAATATGTACCATGCATAAAACAGTAGCATGGTGTTTTTTTCAATTTTGATGTATATTTTTTTTTTCTCATAGTTACTGCAATTCTGTTTGCCTGACCATCATGTTAATGGAGTAACAGATAACTGTTCACAGCGGGTGTCAAAATCTCTTTCCCGAGTGCAGCAATACTTTATTGGTGTCCATCAATTTGTTTGCACAGTCGTGATTCCATTGCACTTACCAATGTGGATTATTACCTGTCATTTTACTGCCAATTCACTTTTGACTTGTATATGCTTTAGCAAAGTTAGTTCTAGAAAATGTTTATATTTTGTAGCTCTATCACCTTACTATTTAAATGCTTCCTCATCTGTAACCTTTCTGAAACCAACTGCCTATTTTACCCTCTAGTCATATATAAATCCATGATATGATAATTCCTCTTATCCCAAAACAGTTTAGTTTCTTCAGGAGTCTTTGGTGAGGAGTTTCAAAAACTTTTAGAAATTCAAGTGCATTATATGGGTTGAAAGAGCCTTAGACACACGGTGATTCACTGGCTACTATACTTCAAAAGTGTTACTTTATGCGATAAAGTTCATCTGCACATCCACAGAGCTGCTCAGAGAGACAATGTCAGGAGAGGAAACCCAAATAATACTCCTCTGTTCCCTGCTGGAACACGTTGTTCAGAGAAACTGCGGATGCCCCATCCCTGGAAATGTTCAAGGCCAGGTTGGATGGGGCTTTGAGTAACCTGGTCTGATGGGAGGTGTCCCTGCCCATGGCAGGGGGATTGGAACTTCATGATCTGTAAAGACCCTTCCAATCCAAACCATTGAATGATTCTATAATTTTATGATTCTATGATTCTATGAACCTGATCTTATCCAACAGTCAGTGATGATCATTATGGGATAGTTAAGAGAGAAAAAGGTGATTTGGGGAGGTATAGAGTGTTAGGAGGTTAGAAAGGGCCAGTTGCATTTAAATATTTTCTTGGTTGGTCTGCTTGTCTGAATGTACCCTGCACCTGATCAGTTTTTCCTATATGCTTTTTATACTCTATAAATCTTGTATTCTTTCTTGTACTCATTCCATGAGTACAGCAGGTGGATTCTGACATGGGTTGGAAGGCCCATGCGTCCATGGCATCAGATACTGTGTATGTGTATGTGTATACATATATGTATGTGAAGTAGTGTTCATGTATGCTCTTTGTACATGTGCCTGCTAGGAACATGTCTTCAGTCTCACTGCTGGTTGTACTTGGACACATAGAGCAGTAGATATCTTGCCGCACTTGAGATATTTTCCTTTAAAAAAATAGTGTTTTTTTTTTTTTTTTTTTTTTCCAGCTTACTAGTGCACAGAAGGAAAAATAAAAAATAAACAAAAACTTCCTGAATACTAGATTTTGTTCTGAATCTCCACTGTTTCTTTCTACTGCAGTCCTTTGCAAAACAAATAAAATGCTACCACATTTAGCACTGTTATCTTTGAATAATCACAAATTACTACTTAAGGTGTATCACAAATAGATTTTTGAGATCATGCACTAAATTTGTGAATGTAACGAAATTCTGTTTAGACAAACAGTGAATTTCTATATCAATTTTTTTGGACTACAACTGAATTAATCTTTCTAGTGTGGTAGAGTTTGTGTAGCTATGTTAGACAATAGCATTAATTTAAAGAACTAATATTCAGTTGGAATGATTTGATTCAAAGTTCTTTACCTGACTCATGGGACAATGCGCAGTGCCCATTGTACTCTACACACCACATATGGCAACTGATGGGTCATTGGGCATAAGCTCTTTCCTCCACTGTGTGGGGGGCTGCCTATGATAAATTTAAAACTCACAATGCATTCCTTTAATACAGTAAGGGACTAGCTCCAGTGTCCTGGCTAGCCATTATCTTTCTCATTAAAATAATTATCGCATCCAATGTTGAATGTGAACTATTGTATATCCAGAAAGTCATTGTGCTCTTGGAAGCTATTGTAGCTCATATCTATAGGAAACCTTTCTTTTCTTGACTTTTGACTTTGAAGGGGTGTGGAGGAGAATTCTGCCTTTCCCATAGTCTGCACTTATTAAACATCATCTTAAAAAAAAAAAAGAAAAAAAAAAGTGCATTTTAAATACATAAAAGCTTTTACATGCACTCTGCTTCCAAGGGAGCACATTAATTAATTAATTAATTTATTTATTAATTAATTTATTTATTTATTCTGTTACTTTAGCAGTACATGTGTGGCAATGACATTTTAAAAATAGGTCAGGAACATTTGCAGCTTTAATGAAGCCAGAAGAATTTCATAATGTGGTGGGAAAAATATTTGCCTTGCATTTTCTTGCATTTCTCAACTACAAGTTGTCCATATATTTAGAAATCTCCAAATTGCATTATTTCATGTTAGAGATGAATGGAGATACTTGCAATTGCTTTAATATCTACTGGCTGTTATGAAATCAACACCATAAAGCCGTGTTTATCAGGTGTGCATTGTGCTAGACTGGTTAAATTAAATGACCATGACAATCAGTTGTGGCTCTTAATTGATTCTTTGTCTTTTGAAACATTTTTAAAAATTTGAATATTAACATTTGAATAATAAAAAAAATAAATCAGGATAAATGTATGTGAACATCCCACAGTTACAGACAAAAATTAGTTCTTTGCACATAATGAAGTCTCCAAATTTTATTTCCTACAAAATCCCCAAATTCTAATTTGATCTATACTGTTTATCATCAGCTGCTTATATATGTCCATAATCATTTCAGTCAACCACAGCTGCTGCTGCTTATATTATTTAATTTTCTCTTACGTTTATGTGTTTTAATTGCTACCTTTTCAGAGGACTGAGACTAGGCTTAACTTCTTCTTGTATATTTAACATGATGAAGCCATTACCATTAGCTGGTGCTTCAAGACGTTGCAGCAGCATAAGATTTTAAAAATCTAATGACATTTTCAGACACAGACAAGTTAAAAAAAAAAAAGTTCCAGACTATTTCAGAATGAAGGCACTTTATTCCTTTGAATTTTTACTTCTGAGTAGAACATCTATTCAGAAATAAAATAAATAAAATAAAATAAAATAAAATAAACATCAAAACAAAACAAAACAAAATAAAATAAAATAAAATAAAATAAAAATAAATCAATGCAAATATCCAATTTAGGATTAAGTTGGTAGTGATATGACAGTCACAGAGGTAGCTAATGTTATTTGCACAGATGTCAGAAGGTCACAGGACACCCGCTGCCTAATTAACAGAAATAGAGTTTATAATGGCCTGGTCTAGATTTCACTGCCCATCTTAAGTTTATTTTATTTTCTCTGTATTTCTCTGTATTCATTGATTATTAATTACAAGTTAAGATGAAAATTAGGTAAAGTTATCTGTACATTTACAAACAGTATAGGAATGCAGGGATGCATTAATAAATAATCAGTAGACTGTTATGGCACAAATTAACAAAATACTTTCCCCACACACACGTTGATGTCTATAATATTTAAACTCATTTAAAATTATTTTATCATATATATACTGGCATTTTCTGACAACTTAATTTTGATTACAGGAAGGCCAAACACTAGATGAATTATTTTTATAATTATTTCATATGCAATATACACAAGTAGCATACATGTTGTACATAATACACATGTATACATACATATCTACACACAAAATTATGTAAAATACACAGCAAAATATTTTGTTAATCGATTCATTGGAAAGTGTGATTGAAAAAATCTTCAGGGGTTGGTTGGTCCAGCCTTCTGCATAGAGGCAGGCTCAAAAATGCCCATAATGATTTTCATATATAGTATCAAAAACATAAATATAAATACTTTTCGAATTAAACCCAAATTAAATTAGACATTATTTCAGGAAATATTTTATTAGCAACTGAGCAACAAGCCAACATTAGAATTAAGAAAAAGATTGTCCCTAGTTTTCTAAGATGATGAAAGTTACTAACTAAGTACTTAGAAACAGTGTGTAGGTGTGTTTAACTAAGCTTTAAAAAGAATTCTTTTTCCTCAGTTACAGAAAATATTTTCTTCTTTGCAACTTTCTTGAGAAACTGATCACAAGTTAAAGAGGCAGGAGTGTTTTTTCTTCTCCTAAAATATGACCAATAATAATAATAATAATAGAACTATTTTTGTATCATGAGAGGTACTACATGGTGATTGGAGAAAACTGATTAGCTCCTGAGCTGATAGCACTTCTTTTTGCTAGACAAATCAATTAGTTTTCAAGGCAAGATCCATCAAATATTTTTTATTATTCCTTGGGCACATTAAATAGTTTTACTTAAGTAATAAAACCTTCCCAAAATGCATTTTAACAGGTTTAATTTATTTTTATTTTCATTCAGATTCAGAATCTGTATTTCTTAATTAAAATAATTATTCCAATATTCTATAACATTAGAAAAATATATAAAAATATGGAGACTGAATAAATCTTTACAGGACTATGTAACTACACAGATAAATGTGAATACACATGGTATATTGTAGTTAGCAGATAGGAATAAATCATCACAGACTTTCAGCAGGGCAATCATTAGGACATACAAGTGGACAATTCATGATACCTAACATACATGTAGGTATTTAAAAATTAAGGTTTTCCATTAAATGGAGAGCAACAGGCCCTTCTAGAGGGCATTTAATCTGGTCTATATCAGACTCTCTGTTTCTCTATGCCAAATCTACATGACCATCTTGGATTTACACAACTTATTCTCTTAGATGTCTAAGACAACTGAGGAAATTCCTACCTGCAGTTAACCAACTGCATTGATACACAAGGTTTTGAAGCTTGCAGATATACATGTAGGTAGACTTAAAAGTCACAAGCTAGTCTAATTTCCTGGTGAATACTGAAAGCAGCAGAAAATTTGCTTTGTATTTGCTCTTCCAGTTATTGTAAGGTAATTTTCAGAGCTCTTCCATCCTCTTGTGGTGGGATAATAAAATGGAATCATGGCTTCTCTTCCCTTCCATCTTGATGCCTATAGTTTAGATCACCCTCAAGTTCTGCTTGTGAACAGTTTATCTATTTATATATCTATTTATTTATTTTACTTATTTATTTTTTTTATTTTTATTTTTAATGCTATTATCTGCAGTAATAAGGAAAAATCTTACGACACAGTAGCTGAAATGAACTTTTCTTACTACTCCTCAGTGTAACTAAATAAATAAAACCACAGGAAAAAAAAATCCTCTATTGTAAAACTGTTGTTTATGACACCTGAGCCAAAATTTGACTATCTTTTGAACCAAGCTGGTTTTAAAATACATTGTGTAGAGGGTACAAAGCAGACATAAGTGAGAGTTCATTCCTGAAATCTATAGCTCCTACGATATGTTATCCCAATACATATGGCACCTTTGCACACTTGAGTAGATGCTTTCTGATGGTTGACAGAATCTAACACCCTTTTTTCTTTGTCTGATTCGTTATTGTTAGACTGGTTAGTTTATGTGTCTGTGTGCACACATAAATCCTACAAATCCTACTTTTTTTTTTTTTCCTCTTCTTCTAGGAAAATTCTTACTCATTTTATATAACTTCCAGTATATGTCCTATCAGAACACCTTCTCTAAAAAGATTGTCCAGTGAAAGTAAGATGACTGGTTTTCAGTGTTGTTTAGTCATAGTTAAATGGATGGGTATTTAAAAAAAATCTTTCTAACAGACAGATTTAGTTTTTCATTGTTGTTTTTGTTTGTTTGTTTCAGGAAAGATGTGATCATTGATCATTTTTTGTTTTATTACTATCATTACTTGATTAGTAGTCTCATTGAAACAATTACAAATATTCAAATTAAGTATGGTACAGAATCAGGAATTTAGCCATCTACCTCTATATAGATCTGTTCCATCAAGTGACTCTCTATTTGAGTAAAAAAAAAACAAAGAAAATTCTCACTATTTGGTGCCAGAACTGTGGACAAAGGCTAAGAAGACACCCTTGATTGAAAATACGTATTAGCAATACATCAGGTTGTCTAGTAGTAAAATAAGCACAGACTTTTAGAAAGAAAAACGTTATTCCTTTAGATTTTTTTTTAACCTAGTCTTATAACTTGATTAAAAAAAAAAAAAAAAAAAAAAGATAAAAAATCCCCAGTATTAACTGTGCTTTTCACCAAATATTCCCATGGAAAACTACAGCATTTCTTCTCTCTATGAAATCATTCTATAGGGGAAAGTTTATTCATAAGCTACCTAGATAGCTACTCTCATTTAGGTAGCAGTGAAAGTAATGTTTTACTCATTTTTATAACAAACATTGTTTCTCAAAATCATAGGTATATTTCTAGACTTTAGATGGAAAATAAGTGAAAACACTCCCTAAAATTCTTATAAATGCTTATAATCTAAATTAGAAATCTATTATTCTGTGTTTCTTTCTTCCCATCTTTTTCCATCTTCATTTTTTTCTTCTTAAACAATAAAATGTAGTTCTTGGTATTGAAAGAAAAACGTTAATATCAACTGGCTTTAGTCAGAAGTGAAACTTCATTAAAGCAGAAGGCCATATAATTGCTACAGGAGCTCTCTGTGGGAAATACTTTATTCTTACTTAGCATATCCGTGATTTCTATCAACATTAGTGTCTTTCACAATGTTTGTTTCTTCTGAATATTTATGAAGGACTGTCCAGTGACCTCCTTAACATCTCCAGGTTTGTTCTGCTTTAACAGTCCCTCAAGTCAAGTGCAATCAGAAGACTCATTCTCCCTCAACAGCAGCAATCAATATGGCAGAGGCCAAGGAAGTGTCTGCAGAAAAGAGATTTCTATCAATAAAATGGAAGAAACAAAACAAAATATAGTTAAGGGCTATAACTCATAAAGAAAAAAAAAAAAAAAAAAAAAAAAAAAGCCCAAATATCCAATAACAATCTATCTCTCCTTTTAAAATCTTTTTTTTTTTTTTTTTTTTTAACACTATGACACAAAAAAATAACCACAGAAAATACAGAATTTTTTAAAATGACTTTGGAGAGCTTTTGAAATCAGAGAAACATTATTACCATGGCTTATTGATAGAGTTTAATTAACATTATTTTTATTTTTATTTTTAGTAATTTAGTTAGGATCAGAAGGTTTGATTTTTTTTATAGCTTTTTTTTTAACATATCTAATTTTACTATATTATTGTAACCATTTATGAAAATTGATTAAATCAAGCACCCCAGTCCCTGCTAAGTAATTGTTTTTGTTATATTATGAATATTATGAATATTATGCCTGTCATGATTCTAGCTGGGATAGAGTTAATTTTCTTTGTAGAGGCTTACAAAATGCTGTGTTTGGGATTTTTGATTAAAATGGTGGTGAGAACACAGTAATAGTTTTCAGTTGCTGCAAAGCAGTGCTTACTCAGAGCCAAGGACACTTCTGCTTATAACACTGCCCTGCCAGCGAGGAGGCGGGGGGTTCACAGGGAGATGGGAGGGGACACAGCCAGAACAGCTGACCCAGACTGACCAAAGAGATGTTCCATAGCAGATGACATCATGCTCAGCAATAAAAGCTGGGGTAAAGAAAGAGGAAAAGGACATTGAGAGTGACGGTATCTGTCTTCCCAAGAAAGCGTTACACATGATGAGCCCTGCTTTTCTGGAAGTGGCTGAACATCTGCCTGATGATGGGAAATAGCAAATGAATTCCTTGTTTTTCTTTGTTTGCACGTATGACTTTCGTTTTACCTAGTAAAATGTCTTTATCTCAACCCATGAGTGTTTTTTTTTTTTTTTTTGTTTTTTTTTACCTTTATTTTTACCTTTCTGATTCTCTCTCCAGTCCCACCTGGCTAGAGACAGTGAGTTGGTCACTTTGCTGTCTGTTGGGGTTAAACTACACCAATGCCTCAAATTCCCAAATATATCAATATGGTAGACAGTATTTGAGCATGTGGATATGTCGCTAAGGTAGGTCTATTATCTCATTGGTTTATAATCTCTCACTATTAAATCCCTTGTAATTTACAGCATCTTTGCTAACTCTTCATGATTTTATGTTCATTGTATGCTAACAAAAATAATGCTTCTAATTCCTCTGGAAAGTACAACACCCAGACAGTTGATTGCAGTTTTTTTGTTTTTTTTTTTTTAATTATTTGTTTGCTTTTACCTTTATTCATGAAGAGCCACCCCCAGCATGATGCAATTCTTCATTTTACTAGCATCTGATTCTTCAGTGCAGATTGAATTTTATTTAATTGCCCAGGAATTTAATTTTAATGTTATAATTTAAGTATAACATAATAAAATTATATTTTATATTATATAAATTAAATTATAAATTATATTATATAAATTATATAATTTAACATTTTAATTTTAATGTTATAGAAAAATAGAGCTAAACTCTTCCAGAAAGTCCTGTGTATAATGGTTAGCAGCATAAAGGGTACAAAATTCCTCCATAGTTAAATCCTTGTCTGGATTCTAAGTTTCTATTGTTTTATGACCTTGCACAGAAAATTTGGAAATGCATATATTTTTCAAGAGCAAATGCCTTTGTTATCAGTGGTAAAATAATTTTCTCAAATTAGAAAGTCCTCCTGAATTTTAACTTTCATGTACATATATGGGCTCCCCTCTAAAAGAGGAACATGAGCGACTGGAATTAGTAGATTTGTGCATCACTATGAGCAAGAAGGCAAGCAAGGGGGTCAGAAGACCTTCATGGCTGAGCAGGGAGCTCCTAGCAAAGCTCAATCAGAAGAGGGAAGTTTACAGCATGTGGAAAAAGGGACAGGTCACTTGGGAGGAATATAGGGACACTGTCAGAGTATTCAGGGATGTGACAAGGAAGGCCAACACCCAATTGGAATTAAATCTGTCAAGGGATGTCAAGGACAACAAGAAGGTCTTCATCAAATACATCAGTAGAAAAAGGAAGACTGGGAAAATGTCTGCCCTCTACTGAATGGGGCGGTTGCCCTGGTGAAAAAAGATATGAAGGCAGAGTTGCTGAATGCCTTTACTGAATGCCTTGCTTCAGTCTTTACTGCTAAGATCAGACCTCAGAAATCTCAGACCCTGAAGACAAAAGAGGAAGTCTAGAGAAAGGAGGATTTTCCCTTGGTCTAAGATTGGGTCAGAGATCAGCTAAACAAACTTGACATCCGCAAACCCATGGGCCCCGATGGAATGCACCCACGGGTGCTGGAGAAGCTGGCTGATGTTATTGCTAGGCCACTCTCTATCACCTTTGAAAGGTCGTGGAGAACAGGAAAGGTACCTGAGGACTGGAAGAGAGACAATATCGTGCCAGTCTTCAAAAAGGGCAAGAAGGAGGAGCCAGGCACAGAATCACAGAATCACAGAATTGTCTAGGTTGGAAGAGACCTCAAGATCATTGAGTCCAACCTCTGACTTAACACTAACAAGTCCTCCACTAAACCACATCACTAAGCTCTACCTCTAAACATCTTTTAAAGACCTCCAGGGATGGAGACTCCACCACTTGCCTGGGCAGCCCATTCCAATGACTTACAACCCTCTCAGTAAAGAAGTTCTTCCTAATATGCAACCTAAAACACCCCTGGCGCAACTTTAGCCCGTTCTCCCTCATCCTGTGAGGTGGACATCCTGTGGGGTGTCACCAGGCACATGGGAGAATAGACCAACCTCCACCTCTCTACAGCCTCCTTTAATGTACTTATAAAGAGCGATAATGTCGCCCCTGAGCCTCCTTTTCTCCAGGCTGGCAATCCCAGCTCCTTCAGCCGCTCCTTGTAGGACTTGATCTCCAGACCCCTCACCAGCTTTGTCGCCTCTCTCTGGACTTTTTCGAGCACCTCGATGTCCTTCTTGTAGCGAGGGGCCCAAAACTGAACACAGTACTCGAGGTGCGGCCTCACCAGAGCCGAGTACAGGGGGACAATCACTTCCCTACCCCTGCTGGCCACACTGCTTCTTATACAAGCCAGGATGCTGTTGGCCTTCTTGGCCACCTGAGCACACTGCTGCCTCATATTCAGCCGCTATCAACCAATACTCCCATGTCCTCTCTGCCTGGCAGCTGTCCAACCACTCATCTCCCAGCCTGTAGCTCTGCTTGGGGTTATTGCGCCCCAGGTGCAGAACCCAGCACTTGGCCTTGTTGAACTTCAGCCATTGGTCCAGCCTATCCAGATCCTCCTGCAGAGCATTCCTACCCTCGAGCAGAGAGTAGGTGTCATCTGTGAACTTCTGTGTCATCTGTGAACTTCCTGAGGGTGCACTCTATCCCCTTATCCAGATCATCGATAAAGATATTAAAAAGGACCGGTCCCAGTACTGAGCCCTGGGGAACGCCACTAGTGACCAGCCTCCAACTGGATTTGACTCCATTCACTCTTTGTGCCTGGCTATCCAGCCGGTTTTTAACCCAACGAAGTGTGCGCCAGTCCAAGCCAAAAGCAGACAGTTTCTTGAGGAGAATGTTGTGGGAAACGGTGTCAAAAGCCTTGCTGAAGTCAAGGTAGACCACATCCACAGCCTTTCCCTCATCCACCAAGCACATCACTTTGTCATAGAAGGAGATCAGGTTCATCAAGCAGGACCTGCCTTTCATAAACCCATGCTGACTGGGCCTGATCACCTGGTTGCCCTGTAAGTGCCGCATGATGACACTCAAGATAATCTGCTCCATGAGCTTCCCTGGCACTGAGGTCAAACTGACAGGCCTATAGTTCCCCAGGTCTGCCCTCTGGCCCTTCTTGTAGATGGGCGTCACGTTTGCTAGCTGAAAGTCGACTGGTACCTCCTCCGATAGCCAGGACTGTTGATAAATGATGGTAAGCAGCTTGGCCAGCTCCTCTTCCAGTTCTCTCAGTACCCTCGGGTGGATCCCATCTGGCCCCATCAACTTGCATACATCCAAGTGCTGTAGCAGGTCACCAAATCATTTCCTCATGGATAGTGAGGGCCACATTCTGCTCCCCATCCCCTTTCACCACCTCAGGGTACTGGGGACAGACCGCTCCTGTGCCATTAAGATTTCCTTCTTGAAGAGCGCCCAGCCTTCCTGGACTCCTCTGCCCTTCAGAACCACCTCCCAAGGGACTCTACCAACCAATGTCCTGAACAGTTCAATGTCAGCCCTCTGGAAGTCCAATACAGCGTTTTACTGGTCCCCTTCCTGGCTTCTCCAAGAATGGAGAATTCTACCATTTCATGGTCACTCTGCCCAAGATAGTTTCCAACCACCACATCTCCCACTAGTCCTTCTCTGTGAAGAGAAGTTTAAGCGGGGCACTTCCCCTGGTAGGCTCACTAACAAGCTGCATCAGGACGTTATCTTCCACGCTCTCCAGAAACCTCCTAGACTGCTTCCTATGAGCTGTATTGCATTTCCAGGATATGTCTGGGAAGTTGAAGTCCTCCACACGAACAACAGCTGACGATTTCACAACTTTTGCCATCTGCCTGTAGAATTCCTCATCCGTATCCTCATCCTAGTTTGGTTGTCTATAACAGACCCCCACCAGGATGCTTGCCTTGTTGGCCTTCCTACTGATCCTAACACACAGGGACTCAACCTTATCATTCCCAGTTTCAGCCTCAAGTTCCACAGCATCGAAACACTCTCTGATATAGAGAGCCACAGCACCACCCCTTCTGTGCTGCCTGTCCCTTCTGAAGAGCCTATAGCCAGACATTGCAGCACTCCAGTCATGAAAATGGTCCCACCATGTTTCCGTGATGGCAACCAAGACATAGCTAGCCTGCTGCATGATGGCTTCCAGCTCCTCCTGCTTGTTGCCCATGCTGTGTGCGTTACCGTAGATGCAGTTCAGCTGGGCCCTTGCCTTTGTCCCCAGCCCTGACATTGTTCCCCCTGGCACACCTCTAATGAGCATTATTCAATCCTCATCCCTCTTCCTACCTAGTTTAAAGCCCTCTCAATGAGCCCTGCCAGCTCCTGGGCTAGTATCAGTCTTCCTCTTAGAGACAGGTGGGACCCATCTGCGGTTATCAGGCCAGGTGCCAAGTAAAGAACCCCGTGGTCAAAAAAAAACAAAATGTCTATGTTGGCACCAGCTTCTGAGCCACATGTTTACCAGGTGGGCTTTCCGGGTCCTCTCTGTACCCCTCCCTGCCACTGTAGGGATGGAGAAAAGGACAAGCTGTATTCCCACTCCACCTACTTATCGTCCCAGTCCCCTAAAGTCCTGTTTGATAGCCTTCAGTCTTCTCTCTTTTGTATCATCTCTGCCAGCCTGGACTATCAAAAGAGGATAGTAGCCAAAGGAGTGAACTGGGTTAAGAAGCTTTCTGGCAATGTCCCTGACCCTGGCCCCAGGGAGGCAGCAGACTTCCCTATAGATAGGGTCAGGCTGACAAATAGGGCTCTCTGTTTTCCTGAGAAGGGAGTCACCTACAATGATCACCCTTCTTTCCTTCTTAGTGGAGGCAGTCCTGAGGTGTGGAGTCGACTTCCTCGCCCTAGGCATCCTCCTGGGTGAGTCTTTTCAGCTCAACCTCACCCACCAGTCTCTCAAACTCCAGGGCCTCAAACCAGTAGTGTAAGGGCACCTGGGAAGGTGGGGCCAGTAGAGGGGGGCATTGCCTGTGATGTCAAGCAGGGACCTGTTTCCATTCCTCCTCAACTACAGGCAACTACAGGCCAGTCAGCCTCACCTCCATTCCTGGAAAGGTGATGGAACAGCTCAACCTGGATGTCATTTCCAAGCATGTGGAGGGTAAGAAGTTGATCAGAAAAAGTCAGCATGGAATCACCGAGGGGAAACCATGCTTAACCAATCTGAAGTTTTCTGTGACGAGATGACTAGTTGTATAGATGAGGGGAGGGTGGTGGATGTGCTCTACCTTGACTTCAGCAGGGCTTTTGACATTGCCTCCCATAACATCCTCATAAACAAGTTCAGGAAGTGTGGCCTAGATGAGTGGATGGTGAAGTGGATTGGCAATTGGCTGGACAACAGAGCTCAGAGATTTGTGCTAAGTGGTACAGTCTAGTTGGAGGCTTGTAGCTAGTGGTGTCACCCAGGGGTCATTACTGTTCCAGTGTTGTTCAACTTATTCACCAGTGACCTGGACAATGGAACAGAGTGCACCCTAAGCAATTTTCTGGTGACACAAAGCTTGGAGGAGTGGCTGATACCCCAGAGGGCTATGCTGCCATTCACAGGGACCTTTACAGGCTGGAGGGTTGGGCCAAGAGGAACATCATGAAGTTCAACAGGGGCAAGTGCAGGATCCTGCACCTAGGGAAGAATAACCCCAAGAACCAGTACAGGCTGGAGGGTGTCCTGCTGGACTGCAGCTCTTCAGAGAGGGACCTGGGAATCCTCGTGGACAGTAGGATGACCATGAGTCAGCAATGTGCCCTTGTAGCTAAGAAGACTGATGGTATCCTGGGGTGCATTCAGAAGAGTGTTGCCAGCAGGTCAAGGGAGGTGTTCCTTCCCCTCTACTCAGCCCTGGTGAGGCCACACCTAGAGTATTGTGTCCAGTTCTAGGCTACCCAGTACAAGAGGGACAGAGAACTATTGGAGCAAGTTCAGAGGAGGGCTACTAAGATGATGAAAGGACTGGAGCACCTGTCGTACAAGGACAGGCTGAGAGAACTGTGCCTGTTTAGATTGGAAAAGAGAAGACTTATGGGAGACCTCATTAATGTATATAAATATCTGAGGGGAGGGTGTCAACAAGATGAAGCTGGTCCCTTTTCAGTTGTGCCCAGTGAGAGGACAAGAGGCAATGGGTACAAACTGAAGCACAAGAGGTTCTGGCTCAATATGAGGGGCCACTTCTTTACTATGATGGTGACAGAGCACTGGAACAGGTTGCCCAGGGAGGCCGTGGAGTCTCCTTCTCTGGAAATATTAAAAACCTACCTAGATGCCTTCCCGCACAATGTGCTGTAGGTGATTGTGCTCAGAGGTGCATTGGACTAGATGATCTTCAGGGGTTCCTTCCAACCCCACCCATTCTGTGATTCTGTGATTCTGTGATTCCGTGATTCTTTGAGTTCAGCAGAAGGCTACTAAAATGTTGAGAAGGACTGGAGCATCTGCCACACGAGGAGAGGCTGAGAGATCTGGGCCTGTTTAGTTTGGAAAAGGGAAGACTGAGAGGGGATCTTATCAATGTGTAAAAATATCCGAAGGGAGGGTGTCAAGAAAATGGGGTTAGACTCTTCGGTGGTGACCAGTGACAGGACAAGAGGCAACAGACACAAACTTAAGCAGAGGAAGTTCCAGCTGAATATAAGAAAATACTTCTTTACTGTGAGGGTGACAGAGCACTGGAACAGATGATTGCCCAGAGAGGCTGTGGAGTCTCCTTCTCTGGAGATATTCAAAACCCACCTGGATGCGATCCTGTGCAATGTGGTCTAGGTGATCCTGCTTGGCAGAGGGGTTGGACTAGATGATCTCCAGAGATCCCTTCCAATCTCAGCCATTCTGTGATGTTGCAATATGGCCTAGATTAAACATGTTAGATGGGAATGAAAATTAAATTATCATTTTTTCCCTCTAGTCTAAAACTTATTTTGTCTAGAAAGTAAAAACAGTTTTTATTTATTTATTTATTTATCTATTTTACAGCACATACATAATGTTATCCATATTACTAGCAAATATTAACCAAATTTAGGCTCATAAGAAGGCACTGAGCAAGAAAAATAAGGATTTAGGTAACTTTGATGAAAATGATCTATTTTAGATTTTCTGGAAGAGAATAGTTATCAATCAACTCGCTTTAGTCAAAATAGATTTTGTTCCTTAAATATAATTATTTATTAAGCTAGTTTTAAGCTAGTTTTTTAAAGTACAAAACAAAGATATACAGAGAGAATATTTTTGTGTATTATGCAGATTGTTATGAAAAGTCTTTCACTTTGAAAATAAATTCTTTCACAATGAAAAGCAATTGAAAAACAGTCAGAATCATTTATAAAATAAGAAGGCTAAAACAACAGCTTCTTTGACCTAGAGCTAAGGTATAATATTTGATTTCAAAACAAAATACATGTAGATGTGGACAGATTTTGTACAGAAGACAAAAAGAGAACATGGCAGAATTAGCAAATGAAGGAAAAGTGAGAAGATTATTTCAGAACTTCTGATAACAGAAAGCTGAGTGTCAGATAATGAGCTTGGAGCTAAAAGAAAAGAAGTGCTCTTCTGCTATTTGACTTCTGTCTTGCTCAGAAAATGAAATTTGGTGTTCTTTACAAATAAGCACTTTTGTTAGAAATAGCCTGGCTTCATCACATAATTCTTCTCATAAGCATATCAGTTCCTAAATTTTCCTCACACATTTGGGACAATAAGAAGTGAAGTGTTTTCTGAAAACAGAGCCTATTCAGAGTATTATATAATGCCACAATCAATCAATTTCATTCTAATATACCTACATTTTTGGATTCATAGAGCAAATCATATAAACATAAAACATTTATGATTTATTTAGGTAAAAAAGAATCATACACTACTTTAAGAAAAATGAATAAATTTTGACTCTTCATGGCCACAAACAGCAATCTTTTTTTTTTTTTTTTTTTTTTTTTAACAACCAAGGGACTTAACATAAATTTTCAAAATTGGCTAGTCTATGCGTCTATGCTACTACCAAAAAAGGTCTGTGTAACAGGGAAGCTCTGCTATTCTTTCTGCATGGCCCAGGACATACATGTCATTTTCCATTTATCAGCTGTAGCTGTCCATTATCTGAGTAATTTCAGCACAATTTCTAGAATACACACAAGGGGGGAAGAGGAATGGGGGAAGAATGGGGGGAAAAAAGGGGGAAAAAATGTACACAAAGGTGGCTGGGGTGAAGGAAGGCAGACAGGAAGCTTTTTCATCACCTTCCTGTAATTAAGAAGGGTTTAACTGTCTTGCAAAACCAACCTAATTTAGATTTAAGACAAATTTCTATGGGTAGGAATATCGATATTTTCCTATTTCTGTAAGTAGATATCTAAATAAAGGGACTGTGTCTTTTCAAAAACATTACAGAAAGGCTAGTCACTCTAATCAACCCTTACAGGAGACTATCTATGGGAGAGGCTGATGACACGTTTTGAAAATTAACCATTTTAGTTACCCAGCTACAAAGATGAAAGTTTAAATTTAAGATCTATCTGTTTAATTTTCCTTCAGTATTGAGAAATATGTCTAATGCCAGTCATCCTGACAGAACGTTGCACTGCTAGTTGAGAACTGACTGACAGAAAAGCTTGATACTAGTAGGACAGTCAACACTACCTCCTACAGTAGTCTTTGTTTTTCTTTTGGATGTCTGCCATGCAAGTATTGAACAACTTTCACGCTGTTTAGCTTGTAAAAGCTGACAAGATCACAGCCCAAGGTTACGTGGCTGTACATCATATAAATCCTGCAGGCTTCAAGTGATGCTACAGAACAGCCAACAAACCATTCTAACAAAAGCCCATGGTGATCTTTACACTTCTGAAAACCAACACAGATTGAAATACAATTATCAAAGTTTATGAGCAAGGATAGTATCACACAGTTTAGTGAATCCAAAATATCAATAATAGTCCTTCCACATTAACAACTACATTTTTGTATGTTTAATACTTGCTCTATGTTTTTCGTTTGCAAGTACTGATGAGAAATTATCATTTGGAGTGACTAAAATCAACTGGTATTTTTTTTTGTGTTTACAATGATACTTGGAAGTATTTATGGGTATGAAAAAATCAGCTTTGTAGTGCCTAGTTACAATACCTAAATAAACAATTCTAACTAGTATCTTTATACAATTTATGAGAATAGTTACATGCTGAAGAGAAGGGTGCTGAAAAACTGTTAGATTGAGTAAGGCTTTGTTATTTGGGGGTAAAAGGAAATGATTAGGGGGAGAAAATATCTACAAATGAAATCCTGCTTTGTCTAGAGGGTAACCACTTGAAAACTTGTAAATAGGATTATTCTTCTTCAATTCTCTTATGATATTGGGGAACTGGTGTTTGTTTATTTTTATGTTTATTTTTATTTTTATTTTTATTATTTTTATTTTTATTTTTATTTTTATTTTTATTTTTATTTTTATTTTTATTTTTATTTTTATTTTTATTTTTTATTTTTATTTTTATTTTTATTTTTATTTTTATTTTTATATTTTTATTTTTATTTTTATTTATTTATTTATTTATTTTAAGAAGCAAGATAAATTTTTGCTTTTTATCCAAGATTTCAGTGGTTCAGTACTGTCTACTGAATAGGTTATAAATTTTGCATCTATTCTCTATCCCAGTGATTACTTCTATACAATTATGAACTTGCCAAATGGCTGAGACATACAGCAGACAATGAACAACCTAGAATCAGGTTAGGTGCATGGAGAAATCTTCAATGTGAAAATACTTAGTCATGAACAGTTTCCATAAAAGTTTCATTTTAGTTCATAAAAAAATTTTGATGATCTGCTCCAAAATGTCTTGAAGAACTAGCAGGAAGTTCTTTACAGTTAAGTCAGCATAGGAAAAAAACAAATTCAGTGATTGCTATTAGAAATAAAGAGGCCTATAATTTAGAATTATTTAATTTCAAAATATAAACAACCCAGAATAGGATTGTGTATTTATTTTACAACTGACTAATATGATAGATAAATAACTATTCTTCATAACACAAATCACATTTGGTGCAGCAGTAGGAAAAGCTGCTGAAGTACAAAAGAATAAAAAAATAATGCAGGACACATTGCAGAAGAATGTTATATAGGTTCAGTTTAAAGTATTTCTTTCAAATTGTACCTTACACCTGAGCTGGAACTTTTTACTTCAGACATTGAGCATCAGAAATAAACTATTTCACAATTTCTCCTTGGCTGTGCACTAAGGCATAAAGTGCTCCACTTAGTACCACAGCTTGCACAAATAAACATATTTGATTTTGATGAATCCTGAGCTTGCTTTTTGATGAATACTATTGAGACAGCTCATTAAAAACTATTTTTTTCCACCTTGGTCACATTACTATGTAGAACAAAGTCAGGATGATCTGAAAAAAAAAAAGTATGATAATATATAGTATATAATGAGTTGGATTTCACCTCTGCTTATTAAAACATCACAGCCATGTGCTGTTTTTCCTAAGAGGACTGATGTAGTCATGACAGCCAGTGCTGTCTAAAAGATATTGTCAGAAATTTTGCTAGATGCTTCATTGCTGGGGGAAGAGCCTTAGACAATCAGTATATTTCTAAGACTCCATCTGTATACACAACCAAAAACTGTGTTGGAATTGCTGCTATCAACTTTGTACAATAAGGGTTGAGACCAGGAGAAGCAGTGTAGCCATGGAGATGATACTGTGCTTATACATATAAATCCTGCAGTTCAGCACAAGTAATGAAGCTTCATGAAGCTCCATGAAGCTCTGCTCTTACTCATGAGGGATTCTCTCAAAGCTTGTATGAATAATGCTGCTGCATTACATTGCTTGTTATTCCTGAATTCACACTCCTTTAAAACATGCTTTAATAAAGAAAGAAAAAAAAAAAGTGTGTCCAGAGGAGAGACATGAAGATGATTGACTGGCTGGAGCAGCTCTCCTATGAAGAAAGACTGAGGGACTTGGGGTGTTCAGCCTGGAGAAGAGGAAGCTCTGGGAAGACCTTGTAATGGCCTTCCAGTACCTAAAGGGGGCCTACAGGACAGCTCGGGAGGGACACATTGTCAGGGAGTGTAGTGATAAGACAAGGGGTAATGACTTTAAACTAGATTAGATATTAAGAAGTTCTTTACTGTGAGGCACCGGAATAGGTTGCTAAGGGAAATTTTGGATGCCCCATTTCTTTCAGTGTTGAACACCATGCTGGATGGGGCTTCGAGCAACCTGGTGGGAATTGCCCCTGCCCATGGCAGGGGGTTGGAACTAGATGATCTTTAAGGTCCCTTCGAGTCCAAAACATTATATGACTGTCTAATTCTATAAAAAGTTCACAAGATAGTAAAGCAATTTAATAATGCCCTCAATAGAAGGGATTATTGTAGAGAAAATAATCTATTTCAAACACTATTCCATCCTGCAGCAATAGCTAACTGGCTATCCTGTTGATATGGGAGTGACGGAAAAGGTGTAGTAGATACTTGAAATGAAGAAATGTGGAATTTCTTTTTCACTTTTTGATTTTCTTTTTCTAAGTTTTTTTTTTTTTTTCTCTAAGCTTTTTCTAAGTTTCATGTGATAAATAATGTGAAAGTCTTGTGACACTTTTGATAGAACAAAGAACAGCAGTTCAAATTTACTAAATACATATTTAGTTTAAGGGAGAAAAAAAATGCAAAATTTTAAATCTCTTCTTACAGTCATCTGGGGGAGTCACACGAACATCTGGATGCAAAAAATCAAATATAACAGAATACTATTGTCCTGGTTTCAGTTAGAACAGAATTAATTTTCTTCCTAGTAGCTGGTGGAATGCTGTGTTTTGGCTTAGGATGAGAAGAGTGCTGATAACACCCCGATGTTTTAATTGTTGCAGAGCAGTGCTTATACCAAGCCAAGGACATCTCAGCCTTTTGCTCTGTCCTGCCAACAGGCAGGCTGGGGGTGCAGTAAGAGCTGGGAGGGGACAGACCCAGGACAGGTGACCCAAACTAGCCAAAGGGGTATTCCATACCATCTGACGTCATGCTAAACAATATATAGGGGTGGCTAGCCGGGGGGAGGGGGCCGGACTGCTCGGGGTTAAGCTGGGCATCGGTCAGCGGGTGGTGAGCAATTGCATTGTGCATCACTTGTTTGTACATATTATTATTACTTTCCTATTATCACCATTGTAACATTATTGTTATTATTGTTATTATTATTTTGTTATTATTATTTTCCTGTCTTATTAAACTGTCTTTATCTCAACTCACGGGCTTCACTTTCCATTTCTCTCCCCCGTCCCAGAGAGGGAGGGGGGAGGGTGAGCGAACGGCTGCGTGGTATTTAGCTGCCAGCCGGGTTAAACCACGACAACTATACAGAAGTATTATTGCACTGATCTCTTGCTCACAGACAAATGTATGTGAGTCACAAACTAAGGATCATGTACTCCTCTATTTATTTAATTATGACCACATATATGCCTATGGATTCATCATTTTGAAAGCTGGCTTGTCAATTTGGCTGGTTATTAGACCTGCAAAATAATGTTACTAGTAAAGAAAGACCAGATACAATATCGTATTAAAGAATGACTCCACCATTGAACATGTGTTGATTTAATCTGTTGAGTGTCTTGCACCATAACAGACATTGAGAAATTTCACCTAAGTTTTAAGATTTTCTCACATAAGTTGCAACCTTGTATACAACATTATCAATATTCATGTTAGTATTACAGGAGGTCACTACGCTCAACAGAAAACATAATCTTTGAATTGAAAACTTGAATTCTCTCTTGTGCTTTTCCTACCACTGGGTTTTCACATTTTTGTGGAAGTCTCTGTTAAAGATGAACTTTCCACAAAGAATGATGTTTCAGGTATATAAAGACTAAAGCATGTATATTTTGAGTAAATTTTGCATTAATGTGAAAGGATATATATATTTACACCTATGCTACTGAAAAGGTATAAGCAGTATCAGCTACAAGTAACTGATACATGTAGTCTTAGTGTCACCTTTTCTATCATTACATATATATCCCAATGCTTTGTCAATCATATTATATAACCATAAGTAATACATGTTTGTGTTAGGAATGATTTTTATCACTAGTGTAAAGAAAATCAAATAAGATCAGTAACTAAAGATTTATAAAAATTTTAATTGTACTGAAGATTCATTGGAACTGAAAATTTTAATTGTACTGAAGATTCATTGGAATAAGAGAATTAGTCAAGCGTCAAGTCAAGTGTTACTTAAGTTTTAGAGAACTTATTCAGACACAAGCTTCTCTGATGTTTGTAAATACTTTGCAGACTTGTAGGCACTGTTTATTTATTCACATGATATCTTTAGTATTTCATTGTGGTCTTTGTTAATCTTCACCTTTTAAAGGGATAAAAATAGAACTTAGAAGATAAGTGTGATGATAACAAATCTTGACAATCTTAAATACTTTTTTTTTTTTTTTAATTAGGATTCAAAAGTTCATATTATAGTTATATCCTTTTGTTAACTTTGTTCTCTGGTCATAAGTTGTACTCATTAAAATATAGGTATGTTTTGTTATTATTTTTATTCTTATCATTCTAATTCAAAATGAAAAGTAAAATAGAAAGGTCACTGAGTGTTTGTTCATTCAGCCTTTGAATGGAAGCTATTGTACGTAATGTTGGTCCTCTGAGTATTCTGAAGCTGTTTGGCACAGTTAGAGTAAATGACCCTGACATTATTTCCACACTATTGATGATTTGCATGGAACTGCAGACTTTGTGAGAAAACTAAGCAGTGTATAAATGTGCACAGAGGTTTCTTGTAGAACAGCTTTAAGCTAAAAAATATTATTCATAAATGATTAGAAGTCAATCTTTCATGTAGATTAATCTGTGCAGGTGTCTTGCACCCATATTTTGCCAAGAGTTTCACAAACATAAATTGCATTAGGAAACTTTGTATTATGTTTATTAGTTTTTGTTTATCTGTTTGTTTTTCCACTGAAATCTGGTTTTTGGATTGGCTTTAGCTAATGAACTCTGGCTTAGCTTAGTCTTTTGTGTGTGAATACTGAATAAAAATGTTAATATTAAGAATAATAACTTTGAACAACCAGAGATATTCCCAATTCCTTATTAATGGGAGAGGCAATGATTGAATTTCACCCACTGAGAATATATTTCAGAAAACAAACACACAAACAAACAAACAGAAATCTTTTAAAACTTAAATCTTTTTAAAGAGATATACTTATGTTGCTGTCCAAAAAAGCGTACAAGTTTTGATATTCTATTAATTTTTTATTACTGCCTTAAATATATGATATACAATAACCTATTCTATACATAATTATTAATGTTCATTTGGACATAACATCAATCCACACTATCTACCTGATGTGTAGAAAGTTAATTTGGGGTTGAGAAGGAGGAAAATTGAAGTCAATACTCATTTCTTCTGATAGATTCAGCCAACTGTGCTACTTGAATTGTATTTTGTATCTAAGGAGGACATTCCATGGTACTCATGAAACTTCTCTGGCTCAGCACTTTCAAAAGTCTCTTTAGAGCTGAAAGGAGTCCTTAAGCTTTACAGTCCTGTTAAAGCCTTCATTTTCCACTCAGATTAACATATATACTTTGAATCATTAGAGTATTCATCCTCACTTGAAAGCAGAGTGTGGAAGCTCTGGAAAGTTAGAGACAAGAGTTCATCATTTTCAGGTTCGGCTGTTTTTTTGTTGCTGTTGTTTTGTTTTTGTTTTTAACATGCAGGGGAGAAATAAATTTTTCTTTTTGAGCCCTACAAATAAAAATGCCTCATTCTAAGGAAGAGACATAAACTATCAAATGTAATGAAATGTTTTTGTTAAATAATAAGCAACAGAAGCATAAAGAAATAAATATTTTCATAGTGGTAAAATATATACAACTATAAACTCATAAATATACCAGAGAATTATAATATGAATTTGTAAATTGTATGCAAATAGCTTGAAACCAGATCTACAAAGACATAAATAAAGCAACAAGACTGAAAGGTTTATATGTTGGCTTGTTTATAGAGTAGCACAAACATTTTTCTTTTTTAATTGGCAATTAATTTTCAGCAGCCATCTAGGTACTTTCATGTCAAATTACTTTCCCTATACTAAACAAGATTAGGCATCCAAGCAGCAAAGCACTTATGTGAAAAGTGAGAAACTGACTGTCAAGTAGATATTTTCTACATATAACCAATTAAAATGTTTCTTTTGTGATGAATGGATGTTGTAATTCTACATCTCATATTTCCACTTTTGTCTGCATACCTGCATAACTTCCTCGTTCTTAATTCCAGGGAATTAAATAAAGGCAATACAGAGTTGTTTTGCTGCTTCTCTTGCTCTTTAACTCCAAGACAAATGTAGTGTACAAACATCTGTTATTGAGGTTTGAGTTATAAATAATATATCCAACATGTAATGCTGCCCATACATATTTTAGTTTAGATGAATATCCACAATACAATGGATGAATGCAAGCTCTTTAGCAGGTCATTGCTCTGATCACTTGTTTCTTTTGCACCACTTCAGTATTTTTTGCCAAGATGTCTCTACATTTAGAATTAAGGCCACTGACACATAAGGTATAAAGTAATGTATTATTGATACTCTTCAAATGAATGACATAAAAAGAAAAATATTGATTTTTAAGAAGATGTCTCGTTTTTCTGATTTCACAGAAGACTGATGCAGGTTCATGTAGCTATCAATATTATTTGAATTAATGCATATTCCTTACTATTGATTATTTTAACAATGATTGTCATAACTGATTTATGAGCACTTACGCATGTTAAATTTTTAAAAAGGCAAATATCAGATTTGTATATATAGATGGATTGACTTGAACAAACAAGAGAGCTAAATGTTAATGACACAGTGCTTGATAGAATTTACATTATAATACATTATGTTCAATACTTTGTTTTTAAAGTGATAGTGAAAACCTGAAAGATTTCTTGGACAAATTCCATTGAAGGACAGATTCTGCCAGTCTTGTTCATGGTATCTTATTCAACAGTTTATACCTTTGATTTCAGCAGAACTAATCATAAATAAATAAAATAGAGAAAAAACAAAAACAAAAACAAAAACATCAGACTGTAAAAGTCAAAGCTACGCTAACTTCAATAGTCTCTGGATCAGACCCAACGACTGTAGAATCACAGAATCATCTAGATTGAAAAAGACCTTTAAGATCATCAGCCTGACCTACCAAGACCCATCAATAAACCTTAGTGCCACACCCACATGTCTCTTAAAACAGCTTCAGGGATGGTGACTCTAACACTTCCCTGGAAATCCCTTTCCAATG
This sequence comes from Netta rufina, assembly GCF_964035555.1. Lineage (NCBI taxonomy): Eukaryota > Metazoa > Chordata > Aves > Anseriformes > Anatidae > Netta > Netta rufina. The sequence continues at coordinate 41,870,070 of NC_140123.1, read as the reverse complement.
CCTGTCCACCCTCCCTGTGAATAAATCCTTCTTAATGCCCAATCTAAACCTCCCCTTGTGCAACCATGACCATTTCCTCATGTCCTATCACTTGTCACTGGAGAAAAAAAAGACACCCTCCTCACTACAACCTCATTTCAGGTAGTTGTACAGAGCAATAAGGTCTCCCCATCTCCCCTCACCTTCTATTTTTTTTTTTTTTCCCAGACTAAAACATACCGGTTCCCTCAGCTGTTCTTCATAACTCTTGTTTCTACTCTCTTCAATAGCTTCATTGCTCTTCCCTGCACAATCTTGAGCTCAATATTCCATTGACCTCCTTGGCCACCTTGGCACACTGCTGGCTCATGTTCAGCCAGTTGTCCACCAGCACCCCAGGTCCTTTTCTGCTGGGCAACTTTCCAGCCACTCTGCTGCAAGTGTGTGCTACTGTATTGGGTGGTTTTGACTCAAGTACAGGACCGAGCACTTGAGTATGTCATGTCATGTGATTGGATGCAGCCCATCAATGTAGCCTATTCAGATCCCTCTGCAAAACTTTCCTAACCTCAAGCATATGGACAATCCTGCCTAACTTGGTATCATCTGTACACTTACTAAGGGTGTACTCAATCCCCTCATCTAGACCATCAATAAACAAAACTGGCCACAATACTGAGCCCTCAGGAATGCCTCTGGTGACTTGCCATCAACTGAATTGAACTCCATTTGCTGTGACACTTTGATCCTGGTCATCCACAGTTCGTCATCTAGTGAATTGTATACCTGTCCAAGCCATAAGCATCCAATTTTTCTAGGAGAATACTGCTGGAAACAGTGCAACAAGCCAGGTAAACAACATCCAAAGCATTTCCCACATTCACTAAGTAGCTCATCTTGTCATAGATGGAGATCAGGTTAGTAAGGCAGGACCTGCCTGTCATAAATCGTGCTGTCTGCTTCTGATCACTTCATTGTCCTCTATGTGTTGTGTGATGGCACGTAAGCTGACCTTATTCATGGCCTTTCCTGGCACCTAGGTAAAGTCTGTAATTCCACAGATCCTCCTTCCTACCCTTCTTGTAGGTGGGCTTCACATTCACCAACCTCCAGTCAACTGAGACCTCCCTGGTTAGCCAGGACTGCTGATAAATTATTGAAAGTGGCTTGGTAATTACTTCTTCCACTCCCTTCAGTATCCTTGGGTGGATCCTGTCCAGACCCATAGACTTATGAATATTCAAATAGTGTCACTTACACTATAATAAGTCACCTACAGTTTACCACTAAGTTATAGAAGCCTCATTTCTTTCTCTGTCACCATCATCCAACTTAGTCTGCTGGGCTTAGTCTGCTTGACCCTAAGAACAACTGACCTTACTAATAAGGACTGAGGCAAAAAAGGCATTAAGTACTTCAGCCTTTTCCTCATGTCTTGTCACTATGTCACTCATGTCTACTAAAGGATATAGATTCTCCTAAATTCTCCTTGTTCTGTTGATGTGAATAAAAACATATTTTATTGTGTTTTACTGCACTATCCAAATTGAGTTCCAGTTGGGCATTGTTCCTTCTTATTTTGTCCCTCTGCAGCTTGGCAAGAGCTCTATAGTCCTCTTGAGTTGCCTGCCCCTTCCTCCAGAGTCATAAGCTCTCTTTTTCTTTCTGAGTTCCAGAAGAAGCTCTATGTTCACCCAGGATGGTCTTCTGTCCCACCAGCTTGACTTTTGGTGCACTGAGACAGGGTTCTCCTGTGCCCTTAATATTTCATCCTTGATGAATGTCCAGCCTCCCTGGACTCCTTTTACTTTCAGAACCACCTCCTAAGGGACTCTGTCAACCAAATCTCTAAACAGGCCAACATCTGCCCTCTAGAAATCCAAGGTAGCTGTTCTCTAATGATCAAAGACTTTTATTTCATGATCACTGTGCCAAAGACAGCCTCCTACCATCACATCACTCACAAGTCCTTCCCTGTTTGCAAACAACAGGTTAAGTGAGTCACCTTCCCCAACCAATTCCCTCACCAACTGTGTCAGGAAGTTATCCTCCACACACTCCAGGAACCTCCTAGACAGTTTTCGCTCTGCTATACTGTATTTCCAGCAGACATCTGTAAAGTTAAGATCCCCCATGAGAACAAGAGTCAATGATTATCAGACTTCTCCTAGTTGCTTATAAAATATCTCGTCTACCTCTTCATCCTGCTTGGGTGGTCTATAACAGACTCTCACTATAATATCTACTGTATTGACAGGTTTATTGGAAATGCTTTCCCCTGATTCTTACCCAGAAACACTAAACTCTTTAATCACCATTGGCCAGACCCATGCAGTCAAGGCATTTCCTAAAATAGAAGGCTACTCCACTTCCTCTTCTTCCCTTCTTATCTCTCTCCCAAAGCTCCTGTAACCAACTATCACTATAGTCATCTCATGATGTTTCACAGAGATCAAAGATATAATAGCCCTGAGATTTAAATAAAACTTTCAGTTCTCCTTATTTCACATGCTACTTGCATTTAGGTAGAGGTATTTAAGATGGGCCCCTATTTAAGCTAGTTTGGATTAAGTGGATGGAATTCCTTTGTGCTGCTTTTCAGTTGACCTCTGTTCCCTTTTCTGGCTCTGGGCATCTATTGCTGACACTGGTATTGAACTGATAGAGAGCTGAGTGGACTAAGGTTCCCCACTTCTGGCAACTTTAGCTAAAGATCACTTCACCATCCTAACAAGCCTGTAACTGAAGACACTTTTCCCCTCCTCAGACAGATGAACCCCATCTGATCCCAGTAGACCAGGTTTATCAGAATCCCACATGCTAAAAAGCCAAATCCCTTGCTATAACAGTCTCAAAACCATGCATTGATCTGCTGGACTTGACTAGTCCTTTCAAAGCCCTTTTCTTTAACTGATAGGATTGAAAAGGCCACTTGTGTTCCAGAGCCTCTTACAGCTTCTCTAAGGGCTCTGTAGTCCTTTATGAACTGAGCCTTGAATTGCTCTTGGCAGTATCATTGCTGCCCACATAAAATAAAAGCAGCATGTAGTAGTCTGCAGGCTGTACAAGGCTCAGTAGTCTCTTGACAACACCTCTGATATGATAACCTGGTAGACAACAAAGCAACAAAGCTCTCTTGAGAGTAGCTCAGGTTGGTAAATGGGTGCTTTTATTGCCCACAGAAGAGAGTCCCTTACTGCTATTATCCATCACTGTTTCTTGGCTTGACTGGCTGTTATACAGAGAACAGGATGAGCTAGCTTAGACAATATCTATGTCTTCCCGGATGTGACAGGTCCTTCCTCTGCAGTCCCCAGAGCAGTGAAATGGTTCTACAAGGGCACCTCATGCAATGGATTATGGTACCTCCTTGCTGTAACAAGCTTCCATTCTGTGGTTTTGGTATCACTACCTTCTGTGTGGTCTTGAGTTTCTGTGCAGACAGCACATGAAACTGCCTGTTTAACTCCTCCTCATCTTTTCTGTAACTCCACTGCCTTCTCAACTGCTTCCCATAGCTCCCACATGCTGCAGGAAGTCCTCCACCTGGGAACCTCTTGCAAGCAGGTTTGCCACATGTACCTGCCACAAGGTAAAGGTCCATGCACTTTCTGCTGTCTGAGGTCTGCACTGCAACCTCTCCCATCAGCATCTCTGCCTAGTTGGAAGTGTTGGACAGTTTTGGGGTCGATGGAGGAGACAATTCAGCTGGAGCTGCAGCCTTTACTCTATGACAAGTGCCCACCACCTTATCTAGGCAACTATTAGTGGATCTTGCAGGGTCTATGAGCAGGGTGCACAGCCCTTCCCATATATGCTTCCAGGCAACTGCTTCACAAACTGCCACACAAAAAGCCGCACCCTCCTTGTCTTTGTTCACAGTGCTCCTGATTGCTAGTGGTGTCTAGGGCTGCCTTTTATAGGGCTGGGATTGGCTGCCAAGTTCTCATAAGACCTGCCAACTCCTGGCAGACCTGTCTACTACCCTGGGGTTTCCCTGTCTCAGAAAGACCCCATACACTGTGAACAACTTTTCAGTTGCCAGATTGAGAAGCTATAGAGCAGTGTGTCTTGATGTGATGGTTACTTACAGTTTCAGTATGTTTAAGTGCCATGTGTCTGGTCCTATGACCTTGCAATGCAATGGTTCCTATTCAATCTGAACATAAACAGGAAAAAGTGTTTGGGAGTGAGGGAAATAAAAAGTTTTCAGGGGAGGTGACTGTCTTTAACAGGGAAACAAGTCAGAAGAATTGACTGGAATAAAGTAGTTGAGATCAGCAGAAGGAATCTAAGATACATAGAAAATAAATTGTGTATTTCAAAAGATTATATTTGGATTACAGAGAAGAATCCTGGACAGCACACTTTAGTTGTTTTGAAATAAACAAGTGCTCTGGCATAGTGAAGAAACCAGCTGGGTAAACATCTAGAAACAAGACATCATGAAATTGTATTGCTGTGTGTACTTCTAAAAGACGAGCATTGGGTGGAGAAGTTCAGCTGCAGCACCTCAACTCATAGGGAAAATGTGCTAGAGAGAAAAGTTGGGATTAATTTCCCATTAAGTTCAGTACCTTCAACATAGCTGCTACCTTTCTGAGTTTAATCTAGTCCCATACACATGGGAAAAAGCATGCAAAGAACATCTAATCTTTAAATGGGTTTGCAAAATATGTGAAATGAAATGTACTGCTGAACTGCTTATTTCTTTCCACTGTCTGGAAAGGGTAACCAAGATGATTACTTTAGGCTTAGTAGACTACGCATTAGATATTTCACATTAGGTGAAATGAATCCCAGGTATTCATAAAGTGCTTTTAAACAACCAAGTGAAACTGCCTGGATTCTGTTAGGACTCAGGGAAATTAAGGATGACCGGGGTCTAAGTTAGAAGTCAGCACAGAAACCTGCTGTGCATCCCCATAGGCAGTTTCACCATGACAGTTACCACATTTGTTTGACAGTAATTAACAAATCTCTCAGAAGATATCTTGACCTAAACAAAAGAAGATTTAAAGAATGTTCTGTACCATTCAAACCCTAAGAAAAATGCTTTTATCTGTAAGCATGTTGGTATTCCTTCTGACTTAACTGTATCACTTTGTTGTTAAAGATAAGTATGCGCTTAATGTTGCTGTGTTTTGTTTGTTTGTTTTTAAAAAGCCATGCAGAACACTTTGATCCTGGGCAACAAGCATGTAATTTTTCAACCATGCATTATTAAAATGATAATCCCTTACCCCTTAAAGCTTGAGGGGAAATTATTCCAAATTGACATGTGATTTAATTATAAAAAAAAATAATACTAATAAAAAAAATGAAGATACTATCATATAAGATGTCTAGACTCTGCTTATATATCAAAAATATTTGGACTTCTTTATTGTTGCTATCTCAATTACAATAATTCTAATATGTAATGACTTCATATTGAGAGCACATTGAATTGGTTCCTGCTCTTACTATAGTTCAAACAAAGCAGCTGTCATCTGATAATCCTTGAGGTGCTTTGAGCTCTGTCATTCTTTCATATTGCACATTTGGATTGGATAGTTTGCAAATGGCTATATAATTATTTTTGGTTGACAACTTATTTATTATGTAATTGCATAGTATATGCAATGCAAGTACAAATTACATGATTGTTTATCACAGTTAAACAAAAAAAAAGATATTCTGCAGCTATTGTGATAAGAATCATATGATAGTTATACTATAAATGCTAAAAGATTTATCATATATTTAAAAGAAAAGTACGTAATGTAGGTTCTGTTTAGTAGCAAAACAGACTCCCAGAGACTGTCACCCTAGCTTTGAAACTTTCACAGAACTTTATGCTATGATTAAGAAAATTATATCTTCCTTTATATACACATATAGGTACTTCTCCCACACAACAGATAAATTAGTCTGTGTAATACTTTCAGAGTCTACACCTGTAAGAACATAATAGCTGAATAGCTGTTTGCAAAAAATATGTTTAGAAGACAAGCTTGAAAGACAGTGGTGTGATTCAGACAAGTAATTATTTTCCCTAAGCAACATAGTTTCATTGCTCTCTCTCTCTTTTTGTGTGTGCCTGTGTGTGCGTGTGCACGCGCATGTGGCTACCTCTATGTTAAGGAACTTGACAGTGTTTCTTGTATCCCATGACTGCATTTAAGCTGCATCCTAAACCTAGGTGTGTTGCACTGTTTCTTTTGTTGTTTCTGTCATTTGTTTGTTTAGTGTTTTTGACCAGGTTCCACAAAGAATAACTTGGTAAGATAGTATCCATCTTCTACACAAAAAAATATCTCTCAACAGTGAGGAGAATGAAACACTAAGTATGAGTCTAGGTATAATCTGTGTGACATCAGTAACATTATGGATTAAATTTGTGTTTGTGAAATAGACAAAGTATCTTCGTCCTTTTCATGGCATAAGGACTAGTCACAAGACTGCTGTATTCCTACTAGCTGTACTTATTCACAGATTAGAAGTATATAGAGTCTGTGCTATTGATACAGCAAGGTCCAAAATGGCTACAATAAAAGAAAACAGGTGAGTCTCAGGGAGGCCTTCAGTATATCAATTGAAACAGTCTAGTTCTTACACATTAAATACTCTTATTGCTATCATGTATCATATAAAAATTGCAAATATACATGTATGTGTATATTTTTTTGCAGCATTTCTGACATGGTACAGAGTATGCTACAGATTACCAGGCTTATACTTCCTCTCTGGAGCACTTTTGTCCCATCAGTGATTTTGAAGAATTTCCATTACAGAGAAAGATCATAAAGTCTCATAGGGAATGTAGTTTTACCATAGATAATGACTTACGAGGAAGGATGGATATATTAGCCCTTCAAATACAAATGTTAATCACAAAATAGGGAAATGGAATTTAAGAGTGCTGTTAACTAGTGCAAACACGAAATAAAAATGATTAGGACCTTTCCCTGAGACTCTCCCACATATCTTCTAAAATTAGCTATACCAAAATCATGTTATCGGAAGCATATAAAAAATATTGGCTCCCTCTTCCTAGTGTGACTATATCAGCAAAGCCTTCATCCTTTGATGTGTCAGAGTAACTTCAGGTAGAAACAAGGAAATGAGATTTATTGAGCTATCATTAGTCACTGATAAAGTGATACTGCATACTACATTCTTAGCTTTGATGGTGGTTTAAACTGTATTTGGTTTCACTATGAAATAGGTTAAGAATATCCCTTGGATCAGTTCCTATACTTCAGACAAAAGGGTGATATAACCACAACAGTTTGTCTTATAGAGTGTAAGTACATAATCAAAAAATCATTAAAGACATTTTCTGATCAACACTTCATCAATAGGTTTGACGATAATAAGGTATATTAAGCTTGCAGTGTCTGTCTTGAACGATGACCTTCATACTGTTCTATTGCTTCTGGTGTTTTGCCTCGTACACCCTAGAATCTATCTCATTTGCCTTTTCCCATAGCTACACTATGCTGATGACTCATAGTTATGCATACTGTTCTGGTATCATTCTATAGATGGTTTCATTGTATAAACAAATTCTGGTTTGGGCAGGCATCCATAATTGTTTTCAAGCCTGTAAATGCATTTTGCTTTGCCAGTCCAACTGAATCTTTCTCAGCCATCCTCTACCAAATAATGCATGACCTCCTTGTTTCACAACATAAGGATTTAACATATGTTGTTTACTGTTATATGTTACCTTTGCCATTACAGCACTCAGGGGAGTGAGGATTTTCCTATTATATGTTTTAGAAACACTGACGTTTTCTGCAATTTCACCTTCCTTAAGTAGCCTCTGACAAGCCCACTGTGAGATTGCAGAAGTAGAGGACCCTGGATCAAGCTTCATTTTACGTTATATTGCTTTCAATTGCAAAGGAACTCCAATAATAACTTCTAAATTAAACAGCTGTATAGATGTTAAGGAGATCTCTGTGGACTCTGTGCTGTCATCTGCAAGCTGATGATTCTGGAATTCTCAAGTATTGCCCCCATGAGATACTTTTTCCATTGACCTGTACATCTTTTCTCTGTATGTCCCAGTTTCTTTGCACAGTTTGCCCTTGAATCAACAATAATTGGCATTTTGAGACTTTGTTTCATAATAAAAAATATAGTCCATAAGTATTCCCTATGCTGTCTTTCCTGCTTTTCTCATGGTGTCTTTTATTGGTAAAAATATTTTCTGATGCTGTTGTGACTTCTTGGCATCTTCATTAGCAATCCACATTGAAAGAGTAATATTTAACAAATATTTTGTGGTAAAAACAACCATGGTCAATAGCTAATTTTCATTGTCTTAATTTTGCTTGTTATGTCTCCTTAACTCTTCATTGAAATCATTTGTTCACTGCCAATGCATTCCCTTAAGTTAGCCTTCAGGTATGAGTTTTTTGGTTTTGGTTTGGTTTGGTTTGCTTTGCTTTGCTTTGTTTTCTTCAACCAGTGTGTAAACACTCTAGAATCACCAGTAACTTTTGAAGTGAGGTAAGTTTCTATAATTTCTACAATGTCAGCATTTGTTTAATAAAGTGGTTTTGTGGAACAGCATAAGACATGCAGCAATTAATCGGTTTAGTCCCTACTTCACTAAATAAAACTGACACTTTTTTCTCTTTACTAATATCATTAATGAATATATGCAGTTCCAGTCTCTCAGTATAGGCACTTCAGTCTTCTACTGAGCTGTTAAATGAGAATGCTTTCCCCAGGCAAAGATTTTAAGTTCCCTTTCCTTCTGTATCAACATGCACAGAACCAGGATGTGACTTTAGCTTTACTTTCTATCTCCAGATAATTTTTTATTTTGGTGTATATTTGGAGTAGAGTCTTGTGTTTGTCACAAATTACTGTGCATTGCTGCTTGATTGTAGCACAGAATCTCAAATGAACATATGTATTACCTGTGAACCAGTGTATGTTGTGCTTCTCTCTCAGGGTTGTGGTTTCTACAGCAGATATGACAGGCAGATAATTCCATAGCTGGTGCTTTGAAAATAATATGTTATGACTACATTGATTTTACAAAACAAACTTGTATTATCGAAAGGAGAACACCAAAGAAGTGTACCAGATGGTAAATGTTAACAAATATCCAACACTCTATTGCATGTAATTTACAGAAGAAAGCATAGGCTTAATTTTGTCTTTATTATATACAACCTATTAGGTATTTCATTTGTAACAAGAGAGACTCTAGCTATTCTGAGGACAAGCTACAAGGATGAAGCTGAACAGCAAAATAAATGCCTAGGTTCTATAGATTGTATTATATAGGAAGAAATATGAAATTATCCAGTGGTATATTCTGCATTTATTTTGTAATGCTGAGACAATATGTATGAAGCCTCATGTGTCCTGGCTTTTACACTTTTGTATGAGTGTGAAAGGGATGTTTGTTTTTAGATAACTGTCTTTGAATTTTCAGTAACAATTTGGTTTTATGGAATTGCTCCATTACAAAGGATGTGTTAGCATGTCAGAGTTCTGAAAGATGGGAGCCTGCAGATAATTCCTCACACATTTAAGCATTGAGTACCTGCTTAGAAAAAGTATGTTCTTCACTTCTCACAAAGTTGGCTTATTTAAGAGCAGTACTTAGCTGGAAAACTAAGAGGTCTAAATGGACTTTGTCATCACCTAACAAGGTTACTGTTCTGTGTACTACTATAAAGCATATTTGTATTTTGGCTTTAAACAATAAAGGTTAAATATGAAAAGATTTTTTTCTATAGTCTCTGTAGAATACTTATGAGTCTAATGAGCACTAGCTGTACAGTATTTTATAAGCCTGAGTCACATGAAATAAAAGAAAGAAGGGGAGAGAAAATATAAAATCTTTCTCTCTTTATTTTTTTCTAGTTTTGTTTTTCCAGTCCAAGCCTTCATTTCCAGTTCTCTTTTTCTGATATCGAGTCAGAAGGACATATGATTTTCTACCTGATAGAATAATAGAACCAAATTTTAAATATTTTATGTTTAGTTAGGTAGAAGGAAGACTAGAAACTTTGCATGTCTGATGCTACTTTACTCAGTAATTAGTCATCCTTATCTGTAAGATCATACAGAATTTTATCCCAGGATGGGGGAGGAGTACAATATAACCTACACCTGGAACAACTGCCTATAAAGAATGGGTGAAGAACTCATAGTATGCCCATGTCTTTGTATGTGTAAATGACAGCTTAGTACACATGGCAAGGCTGGAACAACAAGTTAAGAAAGTACGATATAGTCTGAGCATGCGCAAGAACTGGGTTCAAGTAGCAAACATAGCGAGAAAGGCTACTGACAACCACCAGAGACCCCCAGAAGACCACCAGTTGCACATGCACCAGGGGCATTTACATATTTTAATGAGTTATGAGAAATAGTAGAGAAATAGTGGATTATTTCTCAGAAATCTTATGAATATATATGTTTATATATATGTTTTCATTGTATATAACCCCTGTAGCATGGACAATTTGGCACACACACTAGGTGGAGGGATCCCCTATGCATCTGGTGCCGCAAAAAAAAAGAATGCCTGCTTTCTTAAACTTCAGACTGAGTCTTAGTTTCTTTGACTGACTTTTACAGTAACAGTTTGTGTGTTTTTATTTATAAATACGGTTTACACATTACTTGGGCAAAGAGTTTTAGATATGGACAATTGAAAAGAGGTTAGTGACCTATTTATTTCTTTTTCTAGTATCAAGTGTATACAGTTTGTAACTTAAATATATTTTTGGAGAGCGACTCTTAATCAGAGAGTGTATTGATAGGGCAAGGAGTAATGGTTTTAAACTACAAAAGGCTAGATATAGATGAGATAGAAAGAAATTTTTTCACTCGGAGGGTGGTGAGGCACTGGAACAGGTTGCCCAAAGAAGTTGTGGATGCCCCATCCCTGGAGGTGTTTAAGGCCACGTTGGATAGGCCTTTGTATCTACCTGGTCTAGCGGGAATTGTCCCTGTCCATGTCACAGCAGGTGGAACTAATAAGGGCCTTTACAACCCAGACTATTCTATGATTCTGTGAAAAGGCAACTTTTTCAGACTTGTCAAATGCTTTATGTTCATGTTTGAGATTTATCATGTCATCATGTCAACCCAAACCTTGCCCAGCGGGGCACTGAAAAACCAACTACCAAAAAAATGAAGAGGAAACATTTAATAGTTTCAGTAGTTTCAGAGGAAGAAGCCTAATTTTTAACAATGGATTTAGCACAGAAAATAATTGGTAGGTGATACTGTCATTTTTTTTTTTTTTTCTAGGAACCTAAGGACAACCTGGGTAAAGCACTTTTTTTTTTTTTTCCTTCCCTGTGGAAAGAAGCTACAAATGTCTTTAGACACTGTGTATCTAAGAACTCATTTCCTTCTTTAATCCCTTTAGGTAGCTATCACACCTTGCTCAAGGTATGGATTACATAAAATACACTGAAATACACTATTTTATGTTTCTACCCAAGTTGCACAATAATCACAAACCTCTCATTTAAAAAAGTTACATTATTGACAGGATCAGTCTTAGTCTCTAGTACTACAAGTAATGGAAATCCTGAAATGGAAAGAAAGACTTATAATTTTTGAAAAATTATAAGTTTTACTGGTAACTATTTTAGCCATCAAAAAAATACCATCCAATAGATACCATTCTGGTAGAAAAGAGACAGGGATCTCCTGGAAGGGCCACAAAGATGATGTGGGGCCTGGAGCATCTTCCCTATGAGGAAAGGCTGAGAGAACTGGGTCTGTTCAGCCTGGAGAAGAGAAGACTGAGAGGGGATCTCATCAATGTGTATAAATACCTGAGGTGTGGGAGACAGAAGGATTTGGCCAACCTCTTTTCAGTGGTTTGTGGGGACAGGACAAGGGGTAGTGGCCACAAGATAGAGCACAGGAAGTTCTGCACCAACAGGCAAAAGAACTTCTTCATGGTGAGGGTGACAGAGCACTGGAACAGGCTGCCCAGGGAGGTTGTGGAGTCTCCTTCTCTGGAGATATTTAAGGCCCGTCTGGACGCCTACCTGTGCAAGCTTCTCTAGGGAACCTGCTTTGGCAAGGGGGTTGGACCCAATGATCTTTCAAGGTCCCTTCCAACCCCTTTAATTCTGTGATTCTGTGACTCTGGTATTCTGGGATTCTGGCTATTAGGGAGGTCCCAGTTGGCTGGAGGCTAGCAAAAAAAAAAAATCTGCAATTCTGTGGAAGTTCTTTCCATTCCACAGTTTCACTCTTTTAGACCGAGCTAATGTACAAGTAGTTATTTGAAAAAACTTGTTATTTCTTGATTCAAATATCCCTCTGAATTTTTAAATTAACATGGAGACCAGCCTTAGGATAAGATCTCACTCAGTCTTATTCTTTTTGTTTCCAACTGTTGCTAGAGAGTCCACAACTAGAGTAGTGACCAAAACTACCACTTCTGATTATTTCCTTTTATTTATTTATTTTTTAATTTTTTTGGACTTACATAGTGCAGATGTTTTGAGTTTCTACAAAAAAAAATCAGGTATGCAAATTCAGCTTAACTGAGATAAAATCTTTTTTTCTTTTTTTTTTTCTTTTTTTTTTTTTTCTTGCAGAATGCCTAAATATCTAAATATTTCTTTTTCTAGTTTTCACCATTTCTTTATCTATCTTTAAAAGTAATTTTCTAAGTATCAGTATCTCTTGTTTCTATATGCTATATCTGAGGTCTAGTATGTCCCTAATATTAAAAGTCTACTTTGCAAATAATACATCTTCCTTTTTTAACTGTTACAACTCTTTACATCTTTGTAAGAAAAAATAATGCCTCATTGCATGACCTCTTTAGGTAAGTCTGTTTCCATAGGAGCTAAAGATTGTTTTAGAGCCCTGTAAAATCTGGCTATAAACACTGCCTTAGATTTACAATAGCAGTTTCTACTTCCTTCATTGTAATGGAACAACATAAGAATTATTTTCCTTTATTTTTTTTCTCTCTCTTTTTTTTTTTTTTTTTTTTTTGAGGGGAAGGACACTTTCAATATTTACTTTTTTTTTTTTTTTTTTTTTTTTTAATCTGTATCTTCCTTTATAAAATTATCAAAAAGTCCATTTTGTCCTTTGAATTAGGGCACCTAAATTCACCTTCCTTTAAGTAACTAATAGCCTTGGCATAAAAACACTGTAAATATGTCTAATAGTCTCTGTAGGGTAGAGTAGAGTAGAGTAGAGTAGAGTAGAGTAGAGTAGAGTAGAATAGAATAGAATAGAATAGAATAGAATAGAATAGAATAGAATAGAATAGAATAGAATAGAATAGAATAGAATAGAATAGAAAAGAATAGAGAAGAATAGTTTAATTAGAAGATCATCCAAAGATGATCTACAAAGATCAATGAGTCCAATTGCCTAACCAAAAGTTAAAGCATATTATTAAGGGCATTGTTTAAATGTCTCATGAACACTGACAGGAATAGGCCATCAACCCATGGGGTTGTTGTAGGAAGCTGGTTCTAGTGTTTGACCATCTTTGTGGTAATTTTTTTTTTCCCCACAATATCTAGTCATGACCTAGTGTGAGCCATGGCACACCTTTGTGCCATTACAGAATCACAGAATCACAGAATTGTCTAGGTTGGAAGAGACTTAAAGATCATTGAGTCCAACCTCTAACCTAACACTAGCAAGTCCTCCACTAAACCATATCATTAAGTTCAATATCTAAACGTCTTTTAAAGACCTCCAGGGATGCAGACTCCACCACTTCCCTAGGCAGCCAGTTCCAATGCCTCACAACCCTCTCAGTAAAGAAGTTCTTCCTAATATCTAACCTAACACCCCTGGCGCAACTTTAGCCCATTCCCCCTCATCCTGTCACCAGGCACGTGGGAGAATAGACCAACCCCACCTTGCTACAGCCTCCTTTAATGTACATTGCCACACATCCTGTCATTGGTTACCGGGGAGAAGAGATTGGCACCTACTGCTCCATTTCCCCTCCTCCAGAAGTTGTAGGGAGCAACGAGGTTGCCTCTTAGCCTCCTTCTCTCTAAACTAGACAACCTAGACAAGTAGAGGCCTCAGCCTCTCCTCATGGGCCACACCATCCAGCCATTTTACCAGTTTTGTTGACCTCTGGATGTTTTCAAGAATCTTAATGTCCTTTTTATTTTGTGGAGCCCAGAACTGTAGACAATATTCAAGACAACATCCAATGGCAAATACAGTAGAAGAATCACCTCTTTTGACTATCTGGGTATGCCCTCTTGGCTGCCAGGGCACACTGCTAACTCATGCTGAACCTGCTGTTGACCAGCACCCCCACACTCCTTTCTGCTGAGCTGCTCTCCGGCCACTTGTCTCCCAGTCTGTATCTGTGTACATCTGTTGTGCAGAACCTGGCATTTTCCTTTGTTGAACTTTAATTACTAAACTGAATCTACCTAGGTCCCTCTGCAAGGCCTCTGGTCCCTCCAGAGCGTGAACAACACCTCCCAGTTATGTATCATCGGTACATACCTAGCTATATACAGCTTTTATTCCTCTTCTTCAAGGCATGTTCCTTGTTACTACAGCATGAGCACACTCTGTCCTAGTGTTGTCTCTTAAGAATGACAGATTCCTTTTTCATTTGTAATCCTTTCTACTCTAAACACATCAACCTACGACATTCTTTAGACACTTTATTTTATTTTGACCATCCTCATTCCAATAAATCTTCCACTTTAAAATGTTCTCCCTGTAGTTTGATGTGTATGAGAGAATTACAGACTTGAGAGAAAATATTATTTCAATCTGTATTGAAATAGTACCCTAATATTAGTGATATAACGACTAGCAGTCTAGGGATCTGGGTTTCTTTTCATAATCTTCCAGAGTAGGATATGGACATTCAGTATAATCTCTATGTTGTTCATTCCTACAAATTAGTCTTGGTTAATCTTCTGGAATTACTCTATAATCATAGGGAGGAATGCAATCCTCCGCAGCACAAGTTTGCTTTTAAAATAGATAAAAGACTCTCCATTGTCTACAGAGGGAGCCAGAAAAACTAGTTTAGATTTTGCACTTAAATTTCAGACGACATAATTTAGGTGAGATTAATCTCTTCCTCTGAGCAAGGTATTTTTAATGACTCTTTTTATATATGAAAAAAATAATTTCTTTCTATACCAGAGATATTAATGGGACAAATTACAATTATTCAAGTTATTTTCATCTTATCTAGAAGATACAGTCAAAATGCAAACATCACCAAAAATGTCACCAAGACAGTATTATAGCTTTTTAGACAAATATTTTTTATCAAATAAGTTACTAATACATACCTAAGGTCAAAAGTGTGTATTGTAAGGTTTATTCTCTTTCAAGAAATACCAGGTAGTTAATAGTGAACTAGAAAGCTTAATAGCAACCTATATCTATGTCAACATTTTTATGACTGGATTTATTCCTCTTCTATTGCTTTGAATATCTAATAGCCTATATTAATCAGAGCATTTTTTTTTTCCATTTAAAAATCCATATGTGGCTGGTAGATATGATGCAGTACCTGCAGAAGACCCGTACCCTTCCAAATGGCAGCTAAAATTCAGTTAGGACACTCTTAGGGAACTGAATCATGAGTTGTGGTTTAACCCAGAAGGCAGATAAGCACCACATAGCCACTTGCTCATTCTGCTCAGGTAAGGTGGGGGAGAGAACCTGAAAGGTAAAAGTGCAATAAATCATGGGTTGAGATAAAGATATTTTAATAAGTAAAGCAAAAGTAAGGGTGACAGAGCATTGGAACAGGTTGCCCAGAGAGGCTGTGGAGTCTCCTTCCCTGGAGATATTCAAAACCCTCCCAGATGCGATCCTCTGTAACATACTCTAGGTATAGCAGTGAAGTTGGACTAGGTGATCTCCAGAGGTTCCTTCCAACTTCTACCATTCTATGATTCTGTGAAAATACAGGAGCGTCAGCAAACCAAAACAGTGAATTAACTCACTATTTCCCATTGCAGTCAGCTGTTATGCCATTTTCAGGACAGCAAAGCACATCATGGTTTCTTGGCAACTGTTTCTTGGGAAGACAAATGACATCATCCTGAACATCCCCATTTCCTCCTTTTTTACCCCAGCTTTTATTGCTGAGCATGATGTCATACGGTATGGAATATCCCTGTGGCCAGTCTGGGTCAGCTGTCCTGGCTGTGTCTGCTCCCAACTTCTTGTGTACCCCTAGGTTCCTTGTTGGAATGGCAGCAAGAGAAGTAGAAAAGTCCATGGCTCTGTGTAGGCAACTGCTCTGTAACAATTAAAAATATCGGTGTGCTATCCCCACTGTTTTTGTCAAAAGTCCAAAACACAGCATCATGCAAGTATCTACAAAGAAAATTAACTCTGTCTTAGCCAAAACCATAACATCATGCTATTATAAACAGCCACATGACTAATCTTTGGAGATCATAGATTTTTTTTGTATAAGATAAATTTGTTGGTCTATGCAACACTGAGACATTTATGACCGCTGACACATTCAGACTCAGAGCACTCAGAGTCAACAAGGACAACAAACAAGAGAATCCTATATGTCACTGCAAAGAAAACAACAATGAAATGTATCCATAGTTGCTCCCTTGCCCTCATTTTTCAGTGGATGAGAGTGAGAGTGAGAGTGAGAGTGAGAGTGAGAGTGAGAGTGAGAGTGAGAGTGAGAGTGAGAGTGAGAGTGAGAGATCCACAGAGTTGCCAGTATCGAGAAATATAAAGTGACTTCCTGCAAAATGGTGTGGGAGAGAATGAAGCTTACCTGTAGGGACACACAAATGGTGCCGCTGGTTCTAGTCCTGATTGCTTATTGAACTGTTTTTCATTGCAAAATACAGAATAGAATATTTACTGTGCATTCTCTTAGGTTTTTGTCAAGTCACGTTCTACCTTATTTACAATATTGTCGTGAGAAAATGATTTTATATATTGGCGTCTACAATGAAATATGTAGTAACATGATCTAACCATTAGACAGAAGCTACACTCAATCTTCTTATAAACTCTTATATGTTGAAACACTAGCACAGTTGACATGTTGCTTAATTGCTGTCTAAGTCCTAATAACCTCAAAGAGAATAAGAGCAGCTACTGGCAATTTAACAGCACTAACATCACAAGATGAATCTAGGTAATGGATATAACATGAGAGGGACCAGTGGGCTAATTTACTTAAAACAAAATGTGATTAAATGATCTGAATACAAAATACCTTCTGCAGGTCAAATACATCCATACCATGTGATGAACTGCTGGATGGATGCCCAGACCACTCTGGAAAGCTAGTATTTCTATACTGTCAGTTCAGAAACCAAGTGTATTATAGCCTGTAGCAAACTTTACATGTTCCAAGGCAAAGGTGAGTTGGGAGTACTGCATTAAAAATGGTGCTATAAAACACTAAGGAATGTGATAAAAATAAGTTTTAAATGGAAAGAAATAGGAAATACTGAAGTACAGTTTGTTTGATGGATTTAGATGTCTAAATATACCCTAGAGTACCTATTTATGTCCTTGGATCATAGGTGAACTCATAGAAAGATTTATCTGGCTTGATTCATTTGCATGCAGAGAAGATTCTTATGCTTTTTGAGATTCTCTAGAGTATGTGAGACAGTAACATGAAGTCTACAGATGTGACACACAACCAGGAAGAGGCATTTGCCTTCTGCCAGGCTAGACAGAAGTTCCAGAAGAGCTCAGCTACTATTATTAGCCTCTGTTGTAAAAGAGAATAGAGTCCAACAGTGTAATTGGGAAAAAAAATTAAACCTCAGGATTGTAGACACCCAATGTAGACAAGTCTGAGTATGAATGCCCAACTAAGAACTGTTTTTCTGAGCTCTCGTTATAGTCTATTACCCTGTAAAGATGCAATTTTATTGTCTAAGCATAGGCATTTAGTGCCGTTTTTATCCTGGATGTTTCAGTTGCTCCTGAATTTGATAGAGTCAGGAGAGATTCTTAACTAGTATTTTTCTTTCCTCCAAGATGAACTCTACAAACCGCATTGATTGCACTGTCTGTATTTCCTTTGACTAGATCTCCTTCGACTATACTGAGACTGTATTCCACACATAGTCATTAGCATTCAGATAGTTATACATTACTGTTTGCAATTTGGAAAGAAGTTCTACTCCGCAGTCTAGAGTTAAATCATGTAAATTAAGTAACTTTTGTTCAGTTCCTGTTGACTCCTACTTCCTACAGACATGTAGTGCCTAGAAATTAACTTCAGCACAGTTTGAGTTTAACACAGAGAGAGAGCTCAGGCTTGGAACTATGTGAAAACTAGTATACTTGTGGTACCCGGAAGGCCAAGGAAGAGAAAACTACCCTCTAACTAGCCTTATTACATACAATTTAGGATTGATTTTATCAGTTTTGTGCCAGATTTTACCTGGCACATTGAATGTCTCTACACTGCATTTGTGAATACTTTGATGGGACTATATGTTAGATTGGCACAATGTTAGTATTGAGTTATAAGCCTTCTCGACTAAATAAAATGCTCAGAATTTACATGTATGGGAACATGTGTGTAAACAATGGCTCAGATCAGGTCTGGCATATGCAGAACTAATAAAACATATTAGGTAGGTGTAGAAATCTCTATTACCTTTTCATTGAGTTCTTATTTCTAGAAGCATGGCATGTGTTGGAAAGCAGCACAAGGAGATAAGCTGCAAAACACAACTGTATATTTTTTCAGTCCCACAATACTGAAGAACTTTCTCCTTACAAAGACTGTAAATGATTTTCCAAATCACAGACAATCACCAGTGGAGCTAGAACATTTTTATTTCCAAACTGTGATTTAATTCCATATGAAAACAGCTATATCCATATGTAGTGACAATGAGATGGTCAGGTGTCCTGGCCCTATGCTAGCAAGTTTGTACTTTGTAAGTTGATTTCTCTTTTGTTCTCTGTACAATTTGAACAATAGTCAATTCTTTTCTAAAGAAAAAAAAAATTGGAGATGAATATTAAATCTTATTTTTGTGTTTTTTTTTTTTTGTGTTTGTTTTTGTTTTTTATTCAGCTAAAACAAACAAAAAATCTTTCTATTTTTAAAGGACTTTCAAATGAATAAAAGCTTTTTTTTTTTTTTTTCTTCTCCAAGTATTAGCAAACAATGAGGAAAATTAAAAAATAAAATAAAATAATAATAAAAAAACACCTGCTAGTGTTCTTTGAGTCATAAAATCATAGAATCATTTAGGTTGGAAAATACCTGTAAGGTAAAGTCCGACCTAGCACTGTCAGGACTACCACTAAACTGTGTCCCTACACACCACATTACATTTTGAATACCTAAAGGGATGATGACTCAACCACCTCCCTGGGCAACCTGTTCCAATGATTCACAACCCTTTCAGTGAAGAAAGTTTTACTAATATCCAGCCTAAATCTCCCCTGGCACAATGTGAGGCCATTTCTTCTTGTCCTATTGTTTGCTGCTTAGAATCATAGATTCATGGAATAGCCTGAGTTGGAAGGGACACACAAGGATCATGAAGTCCAGCTCCTGGTTCCACATAAGACCACCCAAAAATCAGTCCATATTTCTGAGAGTGTTGTGCAAATGTGTCTTGAACTTTTGCAGTCTTGGTACAATGACCAGTTCTCTCAGAAGCCTGTTCTAGTACCTGACCACCTGCTTGGTGAAGAACCTTTTCCTAATATTCAATATGAAGCACCCCTGTTGCAGCTTCATGCTGTTTCCTTGGGTTGTATTGCTAGTCACCAGAGAGATTAGCACCTGCCCCTCTGCTCCCCCTTGTCAGGAAGCAGTAGGCCACCATGAGGCCTCCCCTCAGTCTCCTTTTCTTCTGACCAAGCCAAGTGACTGCAGACACTCTTCATACATTTTGCCCTCTAGACACCTCCATTACCTTTGTAGTCCTCCTTTGGATGGTCTCTAAGAGCTATATGTCCTTTTAATAATGTGTGCTCTAATCTGCACATAGTATTCAAGGTGAGTCTGCACTAGCACACAGTAGAGCCAGACAATCCCTTGGCAGGCTTGCAATGCTGTGCTTGATGCACCACAGGATATGGTTGGCCCTCTCATCTGCCAGGGCATTCTGTTGACTCATAATCAACTTGCCACTGACCAGACCTCCAGATGCCTTTGTGTGGGGTTTCTCTCCAGCCTCTGATCCCCTAGTCAGTACATATAGCCAGGGCTGATCCATCCAAGATGCAGTATCTGGCACTTGCTCTTGTTGAACTTCATGTGGTTGGTGATCACCCAGTCCTTCTTTGGAGACACTCCATCATGTCAATGACTGTAGTGAGGGCCCAAATCTGAACACAGTATTTGAGGTGTGGCCTCACCAGAGCCAAGTACAGACAGACAATCACTTCCTTAGTCCTGTTGGCCACACCATTTCTGACACAAGCCAGGATGCTGTTGGACTTCTTGGCCACCTGAACACACTGCTGGCTTGTATTCATCCAGCTATCAACCAGTACCACTGGTCCCATTCTGCCAGGCAAATTTCCAGCCGCTCTTTCCCCAGCCTGTAGCACTGCATGGGGTTTTTGTGACCCAAGTACAGGACCTGGTAGATTTTGTTGAACCTCATCTATTCAACCTATCTAGAGCCCTTTGTAGAGTCTTCCTACCTTCAAGCAGATCAACACCCACCTAACTTAGTGTCATCTGCAAACTTACTGAGCATGTACTTGATCCCCTCATGTAGATCTCTGATAAAGATATTAAAGAGTACTGGCCTGTGCTGAACCCTGGGTGACACTACTTTTGACAGGCTGCCGACTTGATTTAATTCTATTCGCCACAGCTCTTTGGACTTGGCCACCCAGCCAGTTTTTTACCCAACGAAGCATATACCCATCCAAGCCAGGAGCAGAGAGTTTCTCAAAGAGAATGTTGTGGCAAACAGTGTCAAAAGCTTTATTAAAGTCTAGGTAGACAACATCCAAAGCCTTTTCCTCATTCACTAAGTGGGTCACCGTGTCACAGAAGGAGGTCTGGTAAATCGAGCAGGACCTGTTTTCATAAATCCATGCTGGTTGTCCTGTATGTACCAGATGATGGCACTCCAGATTATCTACTCCATAACTTTCCCTGGCACTAAAGTCAGACTAATAGGCCTGTACCTCCTCCTTTCAGCCCTTCTTGTACATGGGCATCACATTTGCTAGCCTCCAGCCAACTGGGACCTCCCTAATAGCCAGAATCCCAGAATACCAGAATTGAAGGGGTTAGAAGGGACCTTAAAAGATCATTGGGTCCAACCCCCCTGCCGAAGCAGGTTCCCTAGAGCAGCTTGCACAGGTAGGCGTCCAGACGGGCCTTAAATACCTCCAGAGAAGGAGACTCCACAACCTCCCTGGGCAGCCTGTTCCAGTGCTCTGTCACCCTCACCATGAAGAATTTCTTTTGCCTGTTGGTGCAGAACTTCCTGTGCTCTATCTTGTGGCCACTACCCCTTGTCCTGTCCCCACAAACCACTGAAAATCCTTCTGTCTCCCACACCTCAGGTATTTATACACATTGATGAGATCCCTTCTGTTTTCTTTTCTCAAGGCTGAACAGACCCAGGTCTCTCAGCCTTTCCTCATAGGGAAGATGCTCCAGGCCCCGTATCATCTTTGTGGCCCTCCGCTGGACTCTTTCCAGGAGATCCCTGTCTCTTTCTTGTACTGGGGAGCCCAGAACTGGACACAGTACTCCAGGTGAGGCCTGACCAGGGCAGAGTAGAGGGGGAGGATCACCTCCCTTGACCAGCTGGCCATGCTCCTTTTAATGCACGCAAGGATCCCATTGGCCTTCTTGGACACCAGGGGCACAGTGCTGGCTCATGGTCAACCTGTCGTCCGCCAGGACCCCCAGGTCCTTCTCCTCAGAGTTCCTCTTCAGCAGGTCATCCCCCAGCCTGTACTGATACTTCGGGTTGTTCCTTCCCAGGTGCAGGACTCTACACTTGCTCTTATTAAATCTCATTTGGTTTCTTCCTACTCATCTCTCTAGCCTGTCCAGGTCTTGCTGAATGCCAGCACAGCCTTCTGGCATGTCAGACACTCCTCCCAGCTTTGTGTCATTGGCGTACTTGCTGAGGGCAGACACTATTCCCTCATCAAGGCTGTTGATAAAGATGTTGAACAAGACCAGACCCAGCAACAACCCCTGGAGAACACTGCTAGTCACAGGTCTCCAGCCGGACTCTGTGCTGCCGATCACCACCCCCTAAGCTCGGCCAGTCAGCCAGTTCTTAACCCACTTTACAGTCTACTCCTCTATCCCACACTTTCTCAGCTTTCTTAGAGAACCTCTGATAAATAATGGAAAGTGGGTTGTTGAGCACTTCCACCAGCTCTCTCAATATCCTTGGATGGATCTCATCTGGCCTCATAGACTTGTGTGGATCTAAGCAGTGTAGCAGGTTGCTAAAAATTTCCTCTTGTATTATAGGGTTCCCCATCCCTATCTTCCAGCTCAGGGGGCTGGGTACCCAATTCATCTTACTAATAAAGACTGAGGCAAAGAAGGCATTAAGTGCCTAAGCCTTTTCCTCATCCTTCATCACTGTTTCTCCTGCATCTGATGAAAGATGGAGATTCTCTTTAGTCCTCCTTTTGCTGCTAATGAATTTATAAGAATATTTTTTTTTTTGTCTTTAATGTCAGTAGCCAGAATAAGTTCCAGTCAGGCTTTGGCACTTCTAATTTTTCCCTTTCATAGCCTCATGATATCTTTGTAGTCCTCCTGCGCTTCTTCCAAAGGTCCTATAAGCATGCTTTTTATGCTTTTTCTTCCTGAGTTCTAGATAAAGATCTCTGTTCTTGAGATAAAGATTCCATCAGCAGTCCTTCCATCTAGGAGTGAAGTGCAATCATATATATATATATTTTTATATTATGTCAGTCAATGTTGATTTCGTGTTCACAATGGAACATTTCACCTTCCTTGCATTTTAATTGTCATGTGAGAGCACTGTTCAGGATTTTATTAGATGTCTTATGCTGTTTGAGATCTATTGTGTGTTGCCAACATTTTCTTAATTTACTAAGTCTTATAAAAGTAAGACATTGTTAGGTTGGCATGATTTCTCTGCAACCACTATATGGTGCCTAGTTTTTATCACCTTGCTTTCCTCAAGGTGCTTACACACTGACTGCTTTAATAAATGTTCTAGCAATTTACTAGGTATTGAATTTAAACTTGCTGTTCTGTAATTTCCTAGATTGATTCCTCTGCTATTTTAGTGGAAGCTATCCAATTTTTCAGAAAACTTGTTCTTCCCAAAAAGGAAAACATAATACTCTTTGAATGTTTTTCCACAACATCTTTTCTATCTTTCATGATCCTCTAATGTCAATTTTACAACAGGATAAATGCCCGTACCTGGTGTGAACCTTTTCTGTAGCTGTTAGTCCTTAGTCCAGTTAGATTTTAACCCAGCCAAATTCCAGCAAAATTTGTTTAGTCAGCCTGAATTGCCTAAACAGCTAAGAAGAAAATGACTCAGAAACTCTGGATATTGAATTCTCAGTTCAGCTAAATGAGTGTAATCATGAAACTTTGGCATCTCGTGATATTTATCTTTATTTATTTATTTTTTTTAACTACTTGCTTAATTTGCTTCCACACAGCATAGAATGGTGATTTTTCTTTTATAATTTTTCATGAAAGATTAATTTTATTAATGGATGCAGTATTTCTTTAAAATTAATATTGGAGATAAAAAGTTGTGGTTCAGGGAAAAGCATTCCAGGTGACCTCCTGTTCTGCATCTCCACTCCAGGGAATAGAGGATTATACCAGCTGCTGAGTAAGGGAAGGTGAGAGAAGGTGACCAATAAAACACTTGTGTAATGACATAGCCTTAAAAAAGAAACAAACAAGAAAATCTAGACCTTTTAGGTACCTAATTATTTCTATACTCCATAAGAGGTGTCAGCTGTTTAATACTGTTTAATAAGCCTGCTAAGCTTTCTCTTGTTTTTACACACAGTAAACACCTACTGGTTCTACAGGTTAACCACAGTAGGCAGCTCATCACTACACAGCTCACTCCCCCACGGTGGGATATGGGAGAGAGTTGAAAGGGTAAAAGTGAAAAAAAAAAAAACAACTCATAGGTTGAGATAAAGTCAGTTTAATAAATATGTAATGCAAAGCTACACATACCAGCAAAGTAAAACAAGGAATTTATTTGCTATTTCCCCTCAGCAGGCAGATGTTCAGCCATTTCCAGAAAAGCTAGGCTTATCACACATTAACAATTACTTGGGAAGACAAATGCTATCACTAGTCAGTGTGAGAAACAGAAAGAAAGCCTTGACATTGTGTAAGCTTAGTACCACCTAAAACAGTGGCATGTTATTGACATTGTTTTGAAGACAAATCTGAAACACTGCACCATACCAGCTACTATGAAGGACATATCCCAGACAAAACCAGTAGAACTATGGACTTGCCTGAAATGTTTCATTAGAAGCAACTAGTTCTTTCTACCTTAGTCTGGTTTACAGGAGTAATATTTCACAGAATCACAGAACTGTAGGGGTTGGAAGGGATCATTGGGTCCAAGCCCCCTGCCAAAGCAGCTTCCCTAGAGCAGGTTGCTCAGATAGGAATCACAGTCTTGAATATCTCTAGAGAAGGAGACTCCACAACCACCCTGGGCAGCCTGTTCCAGTCTCCATCACCTTCACCGTGAAGAAGTTCAGAACCTCCTGTGCTCCATTTTGTGGCCATTGCCCCCTTTTCTGTCCCCAGAAACCACTGAAAAGAGGTTGGCCAAAAACTGAAGAGAGGTTGGCCATTTGGCTGTTCTTGGAAGGGCCTTCAAATTTCCAACAGATAACAGTAACCAAAACCACTCAGTGTAAGAAGAGCTTCCTTCAGAAGCAAACAAAAAAATAATACAATAACAATAACAATGACGATATCAATAACAACAACAATAATAATCATTTGCATAAAATCCTTCTTCAAATTGTCAACAAAATTCAAAAAGTTCAATAAGGAACATGAAAGAACCTTCAAAAAGTAACAAAGAATTTTTATTTTATTATATTATTCTTTATGCTGTATGTACTATGTATGCCCCTGTGGAGCACTAGTGACCAGGACTGGCAAACAGGGTGTGGCACGGTAGCAAGGCGAGGTGTGGCAGTTTGCATGGCAATACGTGCAGGCAGGGCAGAGTGTTCTGCCCCACTCACAAGAACAACTCATCTACCGGCTGCCTACCTGTAGGTAAACTGCCATGGTCAACACTAGGTGGAAAGCTCTTTCTAGAAAGTCTGCGGCCACCCAGAGTGAGTGTCCACTCCAAAATGTGGCAGTTCAGGTATCTGGATGCAGGGAGTGCCTGAGCCTGTTGCTGCCCTCTGAGGGCAGCAGAGACAGTGTGTGTGTGTGAGGTCTGAGCAGGTGGATGACCTGCTCAGCTTACTGGCAGAGCTCAAGGAGGAGGTGGAGAGGTTGAGGGCCATCACTGAGTGAGAGCAGGAGATAGACTGGTGGAGCAGCTCCCTGCAAGCCCCGAAGAAAAGGCATGAGACACCCCAAACAGTGGTGGACCCCCTGCCCTGTTGAGCAGAGGGAGGAGACTTAGGAGATGAGGAGGAATGGAAGCAGGTCCTTGGCATCACAGGCAACCCCCCTCCCTACTGGCTCTGCCTTCCCAGGTGCCCTTACACTACTGGTTTGAGGCCCTGGAGTTTGAGAGACTGGTGGGTGAGGTTGAGCTGAAAAGACTCACCCAGGAGGATGCCTAGGGCGAGGAAGTCGACTCCACACCTCAGGACTGCCTCCACTAAGAAGGAAAGAAGGGTGATCATTGTAGGTGACTCCCTTCTCAGGAAAACAGAGAGCCCTATTTGTCAGCCTGACCCTATCTATAGGGAAGTCTGCTGCCTCCCTGGGGCCAGGGTCAGGGACATTGCCAGAAAGCTTCTTAACCCAGTTCACTCCTTTGGCTACTATCCTCTTTTGATAGTCCAGGCTGGCAGAGATGATACAAAAGAGAGAAGACTGAAGGCTATCAAACAGGACTTTAGGGGACTGGGACGATAAGTAGGTGGAGTGGGAATACAGCTTGTCCTTTTCTCCATCCCTACAGTGGCAGGGAGGGGTACAGAGAGGACCCGGAAAGCCCACCTGGTAAACATGTGGCTCAGAAGCTGGTGCCAACATAGACATTTTGTTTTTTTTTGACCACGGGGTTCTTTACTTGGCACCTGGCCTGATAACCGCAGATGGGTCCCACCTGTCTCTAAGAGGAAGACTGATACTAGCCCAGGAGCTGGCAGGGCTCATTGAGAGGGCTTTAAACTAGGTAGGAAGAGGGATGAGGATTGAATAATGCTCATTAGAGGTGTGCCAGAGGGAACAATGTCAGGGCTGGGGACAAAGGCAAGGGCCCAGCTGAACTGCATCTACGGTAACGCACACAGCATGGGCAACAAGCAGGAGGAGCTGGAAGCCATCATGCAGCAGGCTAGCTATGTCTTGGTTGCCATCACAGAAACATGGTGGGACCATTTTCATGACTGGAGTGCTGCAATGTCTGGCTATAGGCTCTTCAGAAGGGACAGGCAGCACAGAAGGGGTGGTGGTGTGGCTCTCTATATCAGAGAGTGTTTCGATGCTGTGGAACTTGAGGCTGAAACTGGGAATGATAAGGTTGAGTCCCTGTGTGTTAGGATCAGTGGGAAGGCCAACAAGGCAAGCATCCTGGTGGGGGTCTGTTATAGACAACCAAACTAGGATGAGGATACGGATGAGGAATTCTACAGGCAGATGGCAAAAGTTGTGAAATCGTCAGCTGTTGTTCGTGTGGAGGACTTCAACTTCCCAGACATATCCTGGAAATGCAATACAGCTCATAGGAAGCAGTCTAGGAGGTTTCTGGAGAGCACGGAAGATAGCTTCCTGACCCAGCTGGTTAGTGAGCCTATTAGGGGAGGTGCCCTGCTTGACCTTCTGTTCACAAACAGAGAAGGACTGTTGGGAGACGTAGTACTCTGGAGTTGTGTAGATGTGTAGGGACAAAGATGTGTAGGGACAAAACTGGAAAGGCCAAAGCTCATCTGGAGCTCAGTCTGGTTACTGCTGTTAAAGATAACAGAAAATGTTTTTATAAATACATTAACATGAAAAGGGGGACTAAGGAGAATCTCCACCCTTTACTGGATGCGGGGGGAAACTTACTGACGAGAGATAAGGAAAAGGCTGAGATGCTTAATGCCTTCTTTGCCTCAGTCTTTAGCAGCAAGAGCAGTTGTTCTCTGCACACCCAGTACCCTGAGGTGGTGGAAGGGGATGGGGATCAGAATGTGGCCCTCACTATCCACGAGGAAATAGTTGGTGACCTGCTACAGCACTTGGATGTATGCAAGTCGATGAGGCCAGATGGGATCCACCCGAGGGTACTGAGAGAACTGGAAGAGGAGCTGGCCAAGCCGCTTTCCATCATTTATCAACAGTCCTGGCTATCAGGGGAAGTCCCAGTTGACTGGTGGTTTTCAAATGTGATGCCCATCTACAAGAAGGGCCACAGGGTGGACCTGGGAAATTATAGACCTGTTAGTTTGATCTCAGTGTCAGGGAAATTCATGGAGCAGATTATCTTGAGTGCCATCATGTGGCACTTGCAGGGCAACCAGGTGATCAGGCCCAGTCAGCATGGGTTTATGAAAGACAGGTCCTGCTTGACAAACCTGATCTCCTTCTATGACAAACTGACGCACTTGGTGGATAAGGGAAAGGCTGTGGATGTGGTCTACCTTGACTTCAGCAAGGCTTTTGACACTGTTTCCCTCAGCATTCTCTTTGAGAAACTGGCTGCTCATGTATTGGACTGGTGTACGCTTCATTGGGTTAGAAACTGGCTGGATAGCCAGACCCAAAGAGTCATGGTGAATAGAGATAAATCCAGATGGAGGCCGGTCACTAGTGGAGTCCCCTAGGGCTCACTACTGGGGCCGGTCCTCTTTAATATCTTCATCGATGATCTGGATGAGGGGATTGAGTGCACCCTCGGTAAGTTTGCAGACGACACCGAGTTAGGTGCGTGTGTTGATCTGCTCTGCAGGAGGATCTGAATAGGCTGGACGTGATGGACTTTGCATGATGGACTGATGGGCTGAGGTCAACTGTATGAAGTTCAACAAGGCCAAAAGCTGGGTCCTGCACCTGGGGGCACAACAACCCCAAGCAGCGCTACATGCTGGGAGATGAGTGGTTAGAAAGCTACCTGGAAGAGAAGAACCTTGGTTGATAGTCAGCTGAATATGAACCAGCAGTGTGCTCAGGTGACCAGGAAGGCCAACAGCATGTATAAGGCTTGTATAAGAAGCAGTGTGTCCAGCAGGTCTAGGGAAGTGATTTTCCCCCTGTACTCGGCTCTGGTGAGGCCACACCTCGAGTACTGTATTCAGTTTTGGGCCCCTCACTACTGGAAGGATATCAAGGTGCTTGAGTGAGTCCAGAGAAGGGCAATGAAGCTGGTGAGAGGTCTGGAGAACAAGTCTTATGAGGAGTGGCTGAAGGAGCTGGGATTGTTCAGTCTGAAGAAGAGGCTCAGGGGTGACCTTATCACACTCTACAGATACCTTAAAGAAGGCTGTAGAGAGGTGGGGGTTGGTCTATCCTCCCACATGCCTGGTGAGAGAATGCGGAAGAATGGGCTAAAGTTACGCCAGGAGAGTTTTAGGTTAGATGTTAGGAAGAACTTCTTTACTGAAAGGGTTGTTAGTCATTGGAACAGGCTGCCCAGGGAATTGGTTGAGTCACCATCCCTGGAGGTCTTTAAATGACTTTTAGATGTAGAGCTTTGTGATATGGTTTAGCGGAGGACTTGTTAGTGTTAAGTCAGAGGTTGGACTATGTGATCTTGTAGGTCTCTTCCAACCTAGATGATTCTGTGATAGTCCTGAAAGCAGGCACAAGAGCAGAATGGCCTCTGTTCCCTTTCAAACCATCTTTTAGGAAGGGATTGAACTGTTTTGAGCAGCCCTTCCTTCCTGCCTTGGTCTACAGCAAACTCAAGCGTACTTTTTAAGTGAAAGGGATAAATGACATTTATTAACATTTAGGCTGGGACTATGGAACTGAACCATTTTCTTTTGCATTTGTAATAAGAGGACAAACATAAAAAAAAAAAAAAAGGTGGGGGGTGGGGGGGGAGAAGGAGAGAGAGATCAAGGGATCAGGGGTTTGTAAATCTTAGCTGTGTGCCAGTTCCAAAAGATACAGCAGCATCTTTCTGAACTTGTCTGATTTTGTTATGCTTTCAAAGTTCACTGGGGTAATGTCCATTATAATAACATCTTCCAAAGAAAAGCACTGCACATTTGCTGCTGACTGTCAAAGCAAGACAGCAAATCCTTAAAACAGTATGACATGCATCCAGGTTCTTCCACAATAAACCAACCGACATTCCTTCTCACACACACATACAACTACTATCAAAAAAAATAAAGGTGTCCAAACCTTTTTTTTTTTTTTTAATAATGTAACATATGATGGGGGCTTTTGGAGTTCCCAAATATATGTGGGCTGAGATTAGAAACAAAAGTAGGATTATTTTGTGTTTCATAAAGCATGTTTCCTTGTTCAGAAGGCGTGTTAATGGCAGTTCTTAGTTAATATCATATGCCAAATACAAAACTAAATCTTAGAGCTCAATGATACTTCCACTTCTATTCTGGCATTTGCAAGAACTCTCAAAATTGCTTATGCATTAGAGAAGATTTCAATATATGCTTTCAATATATGTTTCTACCATGCAATTCCTAGCATTTGTGCCTATATAAAAGTTTAATTGTTTTGTCTGAGATAGAATTAATTTCCTTTGTAGACGCCAGTATGATGCTGTGGGATTTTTTTTATTATACTTTTTTGATGAAAATAATGTGGATAACACACCAATGTTTTTAGTTGTTAGAGAGCAACGATTACATTAAGACAAGGACTTTTCAGCTGCTCACACCGCCCTGCCAGTGAGGAAGCTGTAGGGTACGCAAAAAGCTAGGAGGGGACACAGCCAGGACATCTGACTCACACTGTCCAAATGGATTTTCCGTACCATACAGTGTCATGCTCAACAATAAAACTGTGTAAAGAACAAGAGGGGAACATTGGGAGTGATGGTGTCTGTCTTCCTAAGAAAGCGTTCTACATGATGAACCATGCTTTCCTGGAAGTGGCTGAACACCTGCCTGCTGATAGGAAGTAGTGAATGAATTGTTTGTTTAGCTTTGCTTGTATGCACAGCTTTTGCTTTACCTAGTAAAATGTTTTTATCTCAACCCATGAGTTCTTGCACTTTTAGCTTTCTGATTCACTCCTACCCATCCCACCTGAGGAGAGTGAGCAAGAAGCTGTGTCGTGCTTAGCTGCCTGCCAGGTTAAACCAGAACAGAAATATTTAACAAAAAGTATAACTCACGTACTGTAAATAAGGGAGATAAACATACCGTTCGTTTTACTAAAAACAAACAAACAAACAAAAAAACAAAAACCCTCTCTGCATTTTATCATACTCCTACTGGAATTTAATACAATGTAGATTCAAAAGCTGCTCTTAACTTGCTAATTACACCCAGTAATTTAATAAACAATTAACTGGCCATCACTGATACCAAAGGACCCTTCACCCTACAATGAGTTCATGCTTATTCTAAGAAAATGGCATATGCCACATATCACAAGCAATATGATTCCATGTAACGTTTTGGACCATGACACAACACAGACCTGGGCTACTAATACATTTCTTCAAATTTCTTTTGACATACTTCAGAAATAGAAGATCTGAGAGTGGAATTAAGCCTCTAATGAACAGAAGACATCAGTACAGTGTGATAATGAGGTGGGATTCATATATAAATTGTAAAGTATATGGAAGGATTCAGTCACCTGAACAAACATATCTAGTGCCACACACTACATATTCTACCAAATTCTAATATATCCCATTTCAACTCCACTTAATAGCCTAAAAGGACTTAGATTTCATTCAGATTCTCTTTTATTTGTGTACTCCATATGTATATCTCAGGTAACACAAATGAAAAATGCAAAATAGAAGCAACTTTTTTTTGTCACTGCTCTTTTTGAAGTGGGGGAAAACAAGCAAACAAAGTAAAAACCTAGTGGTGGTTTTTAAAAGGATTGGTTAAAGAGATGAGCTATAGTTAACGCTATTATATTTCCATGTTCTTCATTAGAAAGTCCTATGATACTGAATGCTAGAAGAGTCAAATGATAGCAGATATTGCTCTGTTCACAGCTCCAAATGTCTTTAAATCATGTCTTTTACCAAAACCTTCCTGATATTCATTTTTCTAGCATCATACTGTCCATTCTGTCATTTTATCCTATATTTTTGTCAGACTCCTGGAGTCTTTCCATGGTTTCATAGTCTGAGAATAAGACAAAGAATCAGTCAGTTACTAACCTGTAAGGAGGCATCATCATTCATCATCAACTTTTTTTTTTTTTTTTTTTTCTCCTTCCCCCTTCCCCCCCCCCAATGCATTTATGCATTGCTTAAATGGTAATTCAATGAAAACTAGAACTAGTGAGTTCTGGATCTCAGATCAGTTATCTTCAGGCTGAATCCAGGACTGGCACTCTTGAGTTCACAGAGATTCAGCGTCAGATAGTCTTGTGAGGCTTGATATAATCAGAGGGGAGGCCTGATCATCTGGAGGCTTGCATCACATAAACAACAGGTGTCAAGGGGAGTGAGGCAGCATCAAAATTCACTGCACTCTGTAGATAATAGAAGAATAGTGTCAAGATGGCTTTTACTTTGATTATTAAGAAGAAAGAGATGAGGAACCATTTTTATTAGATAGATTGATTTGTAGTCAAGCTCAGGTTCCTTTTCAGGTTGTTTTCTTTGGACCCTGATGTGCTTCATTATTTCCCATGAGAGATTTCACAGTAACGAGCTCTGCCCGGGGCCCCATTGTTAACAAGCTGTCCAGTTCAAGGAACAATCACATTGAGGCCTACTGTGGCTCACAAGCCTGAGCAACACTTACGCCAAGTACAGAAGCAGGATGTACCTGCCACACTCACATCTCTTAAAAACAAGTAAAAGTTATCAAATCACATAGGTATTATCTGAAGTCATCTTGTCTTTACTTTGCATACATGAAAATATACATCATCAGGTGAAAAAACAAACAAACAAAGAAACAAAAATATTATAAATTAAAAAAGAGCAAACACCCATAAAATAAGCACCCTACTGTAACTGTTGATGTGTATTTTTTTATTTCCATCTTTAATTTGAAAGCATCTTAAAATACATCTTACAAAGCTAGGATTCCTACATATTATAGATATAATAATATCTTTATAATTACTGAATTCATTGTTATACTGCATAATCAGCTTGCTGAAGACGTGCATTATTGTAAAAAAAAAAAAAAAAAAAAGAATACTGAGTAGTAACATAGCTCTCCCATTAAAGTCTTCTTGATTAACTTTATAACAATAATGCAATATCACTGTTTCCATAAATTAGAAGACAAATTGGATATATATCAAGTAATACCATTGTATCTTTTCAAAAGAAATGCATGCTTAATTTAAAGTAAAATAATTCCAACTACATACATTTCTTAAGGACTGGGTGATCTATAAACTCAATTAAAAAAATTTAAAAAAATATTTAATCATCTCAACACTATTATGTTAAAGGTTTTAGAGAAAGCTGTGCAGCTCCTAGCCACTAAATGATGTACAGTAACATCAAATACAACTGATGTGTGCAGTGACGACTGAGATTATCTATTACAGATGGGTTGTCCCATTCAGGCTCAGTCCCACTGCTCCTGTTTGGTCAGCAGGTACCTTTTGCCATCTGCTTCATTTGCATTTGCTCCATCTTTTCTATTACTATATAATAGAGACATAGCTAGATGGCAAGTTAGATCAGAAACACAGTCTGAGAGCCACAGAATTTTCAGTTTTCTGTTGTTATTTTACAGCTTTTGAAAATGTTCTCTTCATTCTTAAAAACAAAATCTAAGCTTAAGTTTATCATAGTCTAAAAGAATACAGTATGGATGTCTAAACCTATATGTTGTGTGCAAATTTATAAACTAGAAAGCAAGAAATGATTTCCATAAGCCAGGATTCTATATATAATGCCAAAATAACTGAATGAAATATTCAAGGAGTAAATAGGACCTAGGGGAAAAGCTCCTAAAGGTTTTTGCTATTTCAAGATATATCAGAGATGTACATGGAGATTTTGGGGGTGTTCTACGTTCCTAGCTGTTTCCATGATATGCTTAGGTAACTGGGTTAATAATGACAATGGGATTCTAGTGAATAACATATCACATCAATATCCTGATCATTTCACAGCCAAAAGACAACAGTGAAGCCAAGAAGACAGCAAATAGACACTGCCAATGAGCCAAATGCTACAGTCAGAAAATAAATTTCTGTGGTTTAACATCTGGGCACTGTGAATATCTTACAGAAATGAAGGCAAGAACTGTGCCATACTTAGTTACAGAGAGCACTTATTAAGATACATATTGCTAACACATACTTGCCACTTTTCTTTAAAAAAATGCCATTAGAAAATATTTACATGTAGCTGAATTTGTTTAAAATGAGAAAGAAAATAAAAAGTATCATATAGAATACATTTTAAAACAGTTCTTATGAAGATTTAACATTATCAGGAAATTTTGGAGTCAATATAGCAGTTAACATGTGGAGATCATTTTGAGTCTATATGACTTTAAAAGACATTTTATTTACAAGGATGATTATATTTGTGATATTATGCAGTTTCTACAGCTCATCTGGTGTTCATTGTTTCCTAGCAGTCCTGCTGGATATAAGCTTTATCTGTGCAAAGGTGTTGAATAAAAAAGTGTTCAAATGGATTCTGAACATGATAATTTTGATTCAGCTTTCTCCAAGAGCTATAACTTGAAGGTTTTCACCTGTGAAGATGTGGGAAGAGAAAACGAGATTGTTTGCATAAAGCTGGAAGGTCCATTGCATTACCTACCTTCTTCAGCACAAAGAACAAGATGAAATAAATGTGAATAAACTAGGATCATACCAAATATGGCTTAACATCTTATGTTGTCGTTTCAGAATTATAATTTTCATACTGAATGGAAAAGAAGCAGAAGGAGTGGTCATAGTTTGTGCAATTAATGATGGGGAAGGCCTATACAATAATATATCACCTCATTTCTGAAATGTGGCTATTAATAGCATAGAAAAGTCCAGGAATACTATCAATAAGATATCCTGTCAAAATCTAGACAAGTGAGATTTGGTGTAGGGTGTAGATTAGCTCTGTTATGCTCAAAAACTGACCATCAAGTTTGACTGGAACAATGTAAATCAGAAAAATGGTGTGTCACGTTAAGTGGTGTAGCCAATTAACTGTTACGGGCCTGGTTGGATTCAGGGTACTGAACTATCACAATCACAGATTCACCAATAACGCATTAACCGCTAGGGGTCCAGTCGGATTCACCAATAATGTATAACCACCCTTACTCTAGTCGCTTTTCATGAGAATTATCACAGCTAGGAACAATGCAATCAAGTGCAATTTATTACAGCAACAGGTACATGGGTTCTTTGGATTGCTGGCAACAGTTACTGTCTGCAAAAGCAAGGTAGTATGCATGAAATACACAGGTGACACAGGTGCACAGCCTGGAAATGAACGTGTTAAAAGGCAGAGAGACTCTATAGAGATTTCTAAGTTTCTGTGGAGACACATAGTATAACCAAGTGTTCAAATCTCAACCAAAGGTATCCCAATGAGGGGAGGGGGAAAGAGAGGCTCAGTCCATCAACTGATCCCAGGAGTCAGGAGGTCCTCACTATGGTGTATTCCGTCGGGATGGTATCTTCCCTAATGATGGTATCTTCCCTAACATCCCCTCTCTCTAAGGCCAATTTATACTTTCTATTTTTTAGGTGGAGCTTGAGTGACTCTAGTCAAGCATATCTTAGTTATGATTGGAGAAAAGTTTTCCCGTCTCCGTTTAAAGTAATAGGCTCCAAGAAATTCAGAGTGCATGCTCAGTGAGGGGTGGTCGCACCTTGGAGGCAGGTGGCTTTGGGGATGGAGGTGTGTTTTGGTATTATAGTGATATTATAATGAGCAAAAGTACACTAGGGTACAGCATTTGTCAAAACATGGCAGGTCGTTGGCTCAGGATAGCAAAAAGTGCAGCTTATTGGTCTCGTTGTGCACAAGAACAATCGAGTCCCCACCTGGTCACAGAGCCTAGCCTTGGTGCCTCCACTCCACTCTAAGCTCCGTACTGTACCTTAGAGCTTGCACACCAGGTTCCCCCAGCGTGGCAGCATCTAAGGTTGGAAGCCTAGGGAACACTTAGGTTATGCCCTACCCTGAAAGCCTCTTCAATGCTGTACATTTTCTTTAAAATATGAATGTTAGTTTTATTTTCCCAGTTACTTTAGGCAATTACACCACATGGAGGCATTAAGAGTATATAGACAATTTAGTCAAAGGAAATAGTTAAGCATACCTTTTTATCAATCCTTTTTTATATTTTATTTTATTATTGCTTTGCTGTAGGATAATATTTTTTGAAAATGTAAACTTTTCAATGTGACTCTTCATGAGAAGGAAACTTGTAGAATTCATATTAAAACCCCTTTTCTTGGAAATTTTCCAATTCTACTTTTATGAGCAAGTATTCTATTTTTTATTCCACTAAAGATATCGTGTGCATTACCTATCCACTCTCAAATAGGATGAGAAACATTAACTGATGTATTGATAATGTTGATGATGAAAAACGATAATGGTATATACTCATTACAATTCCTCTTTCTAAAATAGCAAAATATAGTGACACAGAAAAACAGAACAACAAAAACAAACGAGAAACCCAATTCATTAGGGAAAAAATCTTAATAAGGTGTTTGTTTGTTTGTTTTTCCATCCAATGGGATGCCTGAATACTTGACATTTCTTTTTTTACTATTACTATTACTTTATTTATTTATCTATTTATTTTTGTTAAGTATTTTCAAAAGACAGATTAGGTAAACTGAGATGGGTTTTCCATTACCATAACATATACTTTGAATGAAACTTCCACTAAAAAAAAAAAAAAAAAAAAAAAAAAGCCAGAATAAAACAAAAGTTTTATTTAAAATAAAAAGCCAGAATAAAACAA
Source organism: Netta rufina (assembly GCF_964035555.1). Lineage (NCBI taxonomy): Eukaryota > Metazoa > Chordata > Aves > Anseriformes > Anatidae > Netta > Netta rufina. The sequence goes on along the minus strand of NC_140123.1, from coordinate 41,833,884 downwards.
AAATATAAAATCAAAATGAACCATAAATTTGCCGTGATAAAGACAGAGTTCTAAAATAAATTCCAAAAGCTCAAGTTCATAGGTAAGTGTCATACTCTCATTGTTTTATGATGTTAAAAACATTACCATAATGTCTTAGGATTCTCACAGTTTGAATAAAGTTGTTTTATCTTTAGATGGCTGATATTCATGTTCTATATCATTATCTAAAAAAAATATTATCCTTAAAGTTATGTTTGTATATTTTCACATAAAGAGGGTTCCTGGTAAAGCAGACACTGTACCTCTTTTCAAACAAATAGAAATGTATCAAGAGTAAATAATATCTAGTTTCCAAGAGTTTTGTAAAATATTGCTAAGGGAAAAGAAATTGTATCAGAGTTCAGGAATAATGCCCATAGCCTTTATTTTTCACATCATAATCACAGTTTCAGATCTCAGTTTCTATTTCTAGTTTTTCTCCCTTGGGTAATATTTTATAGCCGTTGACCTTAAAACCAGTCACTATTTATTTTCTGCCTTTTTTTTTTTTTTTTCCTAGTGTAACACACAATTTCATGTTTCTTGTAGGGTGCCTGACAAGCTTAAAAAGAAGTAGAATAATAAGAAAATGGTTTCCAAAAGCTGAAAGCTGGATAAGCTTTAAAGCCTGAAACCTTACATTGGATGCAGCAGCTGATGTTCTCAGGAATTTCTCTTTTAGGTCACAGAGTCAAGTAAAACTCTTGTAAGACTGTCACTAGATACTCAATAATGGAGAAAAAAAAATGTTGAATAGCTTGCAGTGCAATACTACAAAATGATCTTTATGATAAAAATACTTTAGGTCATATGGCCCTGTGAGCTCATTGAATTGTGCTTGGCTGTTAAGATGACAGAATTCAGTCCTGTATTTTCTGGTCATGTGAATTTCACTATGTGAGGAATATAACCCTCTGATATAAGGCAATTGTCTACTAGTCAAATTTTTGATTTAGGCTATGCTTTTAATTCTTTTAATTCAATTATAGACCTTCATTAAAGCCTCTGAGAAGTACTTATAATGGACTGGAAGGAAGAAGTGAGAACTACTCCATGCTACTTGTGTATATGTGAAAGAAAATGCAATTACTAAGATTTTATAATTTCTATAAGATGCGTTATTGCATGAAACAATTTGATGTACACTGCTTATTACATTTTATTTTCATAATTGATTGCATTCATTTTTAATTGAATTAAATTTTTGTTCATTTATTTCTAAATGCTGGTTCCATTTTCTAGGCTGTGTCATTTGCAGCAGCAAAGTAAATATACTTATATGACTTTGAAACTACCCCATTTCTGACTGCAGTTTTGTTACTACTATGAATGACTTTCACAACAGGAACGCAGGCCAATTTAAAGTCCAGGCACCAAGCAATTTGAGATCCACTAGCTTTATGCAGTAATATAATTATTCCCTCCGAGGCTCTTAATTGTATTCATCACACCATGATTTCTGCACAAATTAAGCATGCATTTACTGCTATATATAACTTGCTTTGCAGTTAACATCCTGGAAACAAATTTCAAGGAGATAGAATCTTGAACTTAGTCATCCTATGAAATCACTATTTCCACTGCTCAGAAAAGTCACTTAGACTGTAAGGTCATTATATTTTTACATCATCAATTCCTATGCAGAGGAGCAGTAAAAAGAGTGTGGTGAAAAGATCAGAAAACTTTTATACAAACATTTTTTTCAGACTTTAATTATTAAATCCCCTAGTAAAGAAAGGTTTAGATTTTTGTTTGAAGGACAAAGGAAAATGAATTGTATCAAAAAACAAAACAACAACAACAACAACAACAACAAAAAACAGTTTACAGAAGACAAAATGTGTGAAATTCAAAGAAACATTTTTCAGCTATATATAATCACATATATATCACATATACACATAAGGAAAACAAAGTCTGATGCTACGCTTATGACAATAACCCACGGGGCCTAGGCATTTATTTTGTATTTCACCAGAAATTATATTATTTCTGTAGAAATTTTTGTATACACTCAGTTGCAGAAAATTCACATTAGAAAAAGACAAAGAAGAAAGAAGAAGGACATGGAGACTGTGATCCATCTCCACCTTTCTGTAGTCATTCTTTTGAGATTTTAAAGTAGAGTACCATTTTGACATGCCTGTAACTTAGTGCATAAATTGTGCAGTATCCCACAGAGTTAAGAATCAATATTTTAGTAGGTTTCAGAGGTGATATGGACAGTACAAATATCCAGACTTAACAGCTAGAAACAATAAGCAAAAACTGGAAAAAACAACAACAGCAACAACAAAACACCTCCATGATTTGAAATGGCATCTACATATTGAAGGTATAACCAGGAAATATCTCAGAAATGTCAGAGACTTGTGAGTGAATGGATACTGGTCTATTCTGATCAAGATGGCAACTTTCATATGCCTGCAGTATTATTTCTTACTCTTTCCGTCCTTTATCTTTTTTTTTTTTTTTCTTCCTAGTATTCCTTTATCATGTGAAATGCTTGCTGAGTACATAAGCTTTTCCGATTTTATTTTATTTGTATTTAAGACTGATGGCTAAATTTCCATGTTTGTCTCCTATCAGAATTGTTTGTGGTTCTAGTTAAATAATTAAAATATCATGTGTATTCATAATCAACATACATTTCAGCAAACATGTGTGTGACCTATGTGTGTGATTAGATTCAATATAAAAGGTCATAAGAACAATTTCTGCTTTGAAGAATAAACCCAAATCTCTGGATGTGAATGAAAAACATCTATTGACTAATAAAATTAAGCTGGATATTGCCACATCTATTGTAAGCAGAATTGCACACATATACTGAGAGATTAGATAGCTCATCTCACAACACACATATTATAATATAAAAATATGTCAGCATTTATTGCATATATGAGATAGAACCTTTGTAAGAAAACTACTTGGGATAAATCCCTTGGAGATCTATAGGACATTTGCCTGACTAAGGTCCTAAATTTGAAGTTTCAATAGTCTACAGAGAGTACCTCCCTCACAATTAATTTACCTAAGAATTATAACATGAGAACAGCATGGAAGTGACTAAGAATTTTATATCAGGTCCAAGGGAGCCTTTAATTTAATGAGCTCTTTTAGTCGCAGTTCACGTGTGAATCCTCTACCCTTCAGTCTGATACAAACACTTGCTTGAAGCATTGCATAGTGTGAATAAGGAGGCATTATTTACATATAGAAATAATGCCTGCTGGTCTTTCAAAATCCACATAAGATACTTGAAATTCTGCCACCAACTAATAAAAAAATGTAATCCCTAATATTAGAGCAAAAACAGCTCTAAATTTTAGGCAGAATATAACAACCAAAAATCTATTCTTAATTCTCCAAACAACTATTGCCAATGAAAACTGCCAGGTCCCTGAAAGATGACTGTTCCTCAACAAGCCTCAACTCTGCATACATCTGTTCAATATGACTAACATTGCAAAAATCAGAAGGAAAAGACATTTGGATTATTGTTGACCAAGAAAGGAAGGAACTACAGAAACATTATGGAAACATTACGGAAAATAAAGTTTTAGCCTTCTCTTTTTTTCCTGTTGTGACTACCTAAGCTATTTGTAACCTTAGAATTCAGGAGCAGTACCCATGAGTTCTCCTGGAAAGTGGAGACAGCCACTTGTAAAAAGTGAACCAGTTTCCTTATACTCCCTTAAAAATAATAAATTATTATTGAAGTCTCTCTTTCCCTCTCTCTCTTTTTCTTCCTTCTTAGAACAACATATTCAAGATTGATTTGGAGCTGATAGTAAAGTACACTACACTAATCCAGTGTAGAAAATCAGAACATGGGCTATCAGATTCTTCACTGGAGAACAACATTCCCAATTATGGCTTTTGTTAATTTCAAACAGCTGGGATTATTCCCTGACTCCAAAGCAGGAAGATTTGGCAAATGATCAAGGTGTTGCAGGAATCTGTCTTTTTATGCAGTAAGGGTAAAATGGTAGTCACACTCAGGTTTTATTCTTAACATACTGACTTAGAACAGTAACACATAGATGCTTCCTATATTATAGACAGAAATAGTAGATTTTCCAATGCCTTACTGACTTGCACCAGAAGAGTTTTTAACTGTTCATTTTAATACAGTTTTTCCAGTTCCAAATACCATCTTTAAATTCTACATTCCCTGCTTGTCGTGGTTCCGCTCGAGTGGGCAGCCGAGCTCCACCACAGCCGCTCTCTCACTCCCCCTCCTCAAAGAGGAATGGGGAGAAAATATGTGAAAAGGGCTCAAGGATTGAGATAAGGACGAGAAAATCACGCAATAATTATTGTAACGGGCAAAACAGACTCGGCATAAGGAGATAGTAAGATTTATTGCCTACAACTAACAAGCGAGAGAAGTGAGAAAACAAAGGAAAAAAAAACAAAAGCACCTTCCCCCCATCCACCCTCTTCCACCTCCTCCCCCCCGAGCGGCGCAGGGGAACGGGGGAATGGGGGTTATGGTCAGTCTACAGCACTTCTTCTCTGCCGCTCCTTCTCGGTCACTCTCGTCCCCTGTGCTGTGGGGTCCCACCCACGGGATGCAGTCCTTGATGAACTGATCCGGCGTGGGCTTCCCACAGGCAGCAGCTCTTTCAGAACTGCTCCAGATATGGGTCCGTACCACGGGGTCCATCCCTCAGGAGAAAACTGCTCCAACCTGGCTCCCCTACGGGCAGCAGCTCCTGCCAGGTCACCTGCTCCTGCGTGGGCTCCTCTCCACGGGCTACAGGTCCGGCCCAGAATCTGCTCCGGCAGGGGTCTTCCACAGGCGGCAGCCTCCGTCGGTGCAGGGCCACCTGCTCCACCGTGGTCTCCTCCACGGGCTGCAGCGTGGAACCCTGCTCCACCGTGGTACTCCATGGGCTGCAGGGGGACAGCCTGCTTCACCATGGTCCTCACCACAGGCCACAGGGGACTTCTGCTCCGGCGCCTGGAGCACCTCTCCCCCTCCTTCTACACTGACCTTGGTGCAAGGCTGTTCTCTCACTCCCTTGACTCTCCCGGCTGCTGTGTGGCGCAGCGTTTTTTCCCTGTCTTAAATATGCTCTCACAGAGGCGCAAAACAACATCGCTTATTGGCTCGGATCTGGAAAACAATGGGGCCCTTCCCAAACATGGGGCAGCTTCTAGATCTTTCTCACAGAAACCACCCCTATGGCTCCCTGCTACCAAAACCTTGCCACGTAAACCCACTACACTGCTGAAAGAGATATTGTCCACAGATTATTATTAACACAGAAAAAAAAATGAAATTCTAGCATTCATGCACATATAAACCTTGGTTTATGACATATATAATTGTTACTTGGTTAGTTGGATTCTGAGCAAACTTTTCATGGACCATTGTTGGTTTGCTTAGGATGCTGCCACAACTCTGGTAAGATCCCCTGATTTGGATAAAGCCTTATGTTTCATTTAGAATACTTCAAACCTTATCAAAGCCTTTTAACATCACTGTGTAATGTATGTCATATAGGAAAATGAAGACAGGGTTGTAACATGGTCAGTAAATTTCTGTTTTTTCATTCTAATGAAAAAACATTTCAGGCATTCTGCCCGAGTCTTAGAATTTACTACTGGCCAAAATACGGGCTCCCTCTTCTATGTATGCTATTATTCAACTTGTTACTATGTGCTAAACCTGTCTGCTAATCCCTCTCTGCATTTCTTTTGTTGCCCTTGTTAAGTAGGCAATGCCAGAACACCTTTGTTTTGCTATTTTGATATGAGGAAAATTGGAATTCTCTCAGTTTTATACACACTAAGACCCAAAAGCACTCCCAGATTGAAAGGACACTTTGTATTGGATAAAAAGAAATGAAAAGCTTAGTTTTATCAATATATTAAAATCACTTTGGATGACATTGGACAAGCCCAATCTACCAATCACTGAAGCTAGCAGACTTCAGTAGCCACTGAATTATAAAACTATTTTTTTTTTCATATGTTTTTGTAGGGATAGCTGCACATTTGTTACCTAATTAGCATAGATATTATCTCTGTACACATTTAACACATCTAAAGCCAGTTACCTTTTTATAGAAAGTATGTATTTAAGGTAAAAGTTCTGAGCAATCAGACAAAGCAGCACAATTAATGTAATAAAAGTCTTCAACAGGAAGTATGTTGTATCTGTTTCCCTCTTTATCAACTGTAAAATTATAAAGGAATTAGAGGCACTACAAAGTCACACTAGAAATAAGTCATAGACATTCTCTTTGATATTGAATGAAATTATCTATGTATACGGGAAAAATAACCTGAGAAGTTAAGTAATTTTTGCAGGTGCTTCTGAATTTTTCCCTTTCAGTTATTTGGGAATTAAAATCTAACTTTCATTCTGCTGCTTTTCTCATACATGCATTTTGACATTAAAATAATAGAGCCAATGAAGTGCACGTAGTTCTAGATTTATGTCACACATATCACTCTGCCAGTTAGTAATTGACATAATGACAAAGTAGCCAAGGAAAATGTAGGTGGAAAAATGGGATTTGAACAAAAAAGATGTGCATAGGAAGCAGTCTGGAGAGTATGAGTATACCTAGCAACATGACTAGATGCATTCCCATTCTATTGCTTAAAAAAATAAAATAAAATAAAATAAAATAAAATAAAATAAAATAAAATAAAATAAAATAAAATAAAATAAAATAAAATAAAAAAATAAAATAAAATAAAATAAAATAAAATAAAATAAAATAAAATAAAATAAAATAAAATAAAATAAAATAAAATAAAATAAAATAAATAAATATCTAGGCCTTGTGGGTATGAGGTAAGTCTGATAAACACAAACCTTGTAATTTTCTGCTTCCAGAGAAAGGTCTGTCAAGGTTAAAGCTGAAGGTTCCTGAATAATTTTGATTGGCACTGAGCAATATTTTGAGAAGTATAACTGAAGAAAATGAAACAATAGGCTACTGAAATATCAAGAGAACTGAGATTGTTAGCAGTGTTCATACAGCACAGTACTACTATGGCATCCTGGACATGAATATTCATGTAGCTACAGTTACATATGTACAAAAGCCTCAAAAAGTTCCCTGAGATATTATCACTCTGTAACTATTAATCCCATTTCATATGTCCTGAAAAGAATAAGGTCTGGGACAACACAAAAGGAAACTTTTGCTAGCAATACTTGGTTTATATAGTAAACTTCTTTATTTGTACGCACTAAGTTTTGAACCTTGCATAAAAACATATTTGAGTGTTTATGCCTTAGGTACAGTGCTTATGCCTTAGCTAAGGTACAGAAACAGATAGACATATCAAGGATGCAAGCCTGACTTTGACACCCAACCTGTAGGCCAGTGATTGACTACTGTCCCTTTCTATCTCACAGTATAGGTAGAGATAGTAAAGGCTGGAGGGTTATACACATGTATGTCATGATTTTGACTGGGAGAGAGTTAATTTTCTTTGTAGCGGCTCACCCTATACTGCATTTTGGATTTTTGATGAAAATAGTGGGGATAGCACACCAATGTTTTTAGTTACTGCACTGCAGTGCTTACACAGAGACAAGGACTTTTCTGCTTCTTGTGCTGCCCTGACAGTGAGGAATCAGTGGGTGCCTGAGGACATGGGAGGGGACAGAACCAAGACAGCTGACCCACACTGTCCAAATGGATTTTCTGTACCATACAGTGTCATGCTCAACAATAAAACTGTGTAAAGAACAAGAGGGGAACATTGGGAGTGATGGTGTCTGTCTTCCTAAGAAAGCGTTCTACATGATGAACCATGCTTTCCTGGAAGTGGCTGAACACCTGCCTGCTGATAGGAAGTAGTGAATGAATTGTTTGTTTAGCTTAGCTTGTATGCACAGCTTTTGCTTTACCTAGTAAAATGTTTTTATCTCAACCCATGAGTTCTTGCACTTTTAGCTTTCTGATTCACTCCTACCCATCCCACCTGAGGAGAGTGAGCAAGCAGCTATGTGGTGCTTAGCTGCTTAATAGCGCTAAACTACAACAGTTCTTCCTGACACCAAATCTGGGGCCTAAAGGGTTTGAGATGACAGTTTTGATTTCAATGTAGAGTGTGCTAGATGAATTTTTTAGAAGCTATAGCTGTTTAGCTGATAATTGGTATGGTCCTGTGCTTGCCATGGGACTTTACCTTACTGTTTGCTAGAATCTGTTGCTTATTAGTGGCTGCTTTTTTTTCTGCCTCTTACTCTACTCTTTTTCATCTTGCTTTTCTCTGCCTGGGAATGTTTTTATAGTGCCTATGGCCACAAGCCTGGTCTGGCAGACATCTAGGGCGTCACTGCTATTCCTGTGATACCGGACTGGACTGGCTGGAACTTCAAACTTAAATTGAGTCAGAGGGACTGTGACCTGTGGATGAATCCATGTGGGAGCACGTACACACCGAAGTATCTCTGGTCACAGATTTACCCACTCTGGAGTAAAGTACATCTCAAATCATCTGTGGTCACAGAGAAGTCCGTGCTGCAGCAGATACATCTTTCAGTGTCTGTGTCCATGGATAAGGCCATGCCTTCAAGAATACCTTGAAACGTCTGTGTCTGTGGATAAGAACATGACACAACAGGTGTCTGAAGGGATCTCTGCAGGGACTGTGGCCAAAGAAAAAGGCAACACTATAGCAGATACACCTAGAAGTGACTGTGGCTGTGGATAAGGCCACAATGCAGCAGGTGTACCTCTGAAAAGGATCTGTGCAGGGACGGTGGCCAAAGAAAAAGGTCCACACCAGAACAGGTAGACCTCAAAGCATCTGTGGCTGTGGATTGGTCCACAGCACAGTAGGTAGAACTCTGAAGGGACTGTGGCTCATAGATAAGGCCATGTTAGAGCAGGTACACCTCTAAGAGATTGTGGCCAAAGGACTGGACTGAGTCCAGCCTGAAGCAGGGGTGAGGGGAGTTCATTGCATTGTTAAACTCTATGGCCTGGTTCAAAAGGACAAGGGGTGGAGATAATAATGCATATGACTTTAAAATGTTTTAGCCCATTATTCAAGTTACATGTTATAGCAAATACTATAGCAGGAATCCCATGCCACTAGCCAGGCCAGGGGCAAGGGGAGGAGTCCATTGCAATGTTAAAACCTGTAGTCTGGCCTGAAGGGACCAGGGGTGGAAACTGTGGTGGATATACCTATTGTAGTAACCTATGATCTGAGTTACATGTTATAGGAATTCCTATAGCAGGAACCACTCAAACCAATGGAGGATGAACCTGACAAGACACAGTGCAAGTACAGCAGTGACCTGAGCTGGCTTTGGCATCAAATAACTCCATGCAAAACACCGGCTTTCCTATCTTGGGTGACTACCATAATAGACAAAGACTAAGTAATGGAGAAAAAGAACTTAGTGAATATTTTCTGACCATTTTATGGACATTTCATAAAGGTGGTCCTTAGAATGAGGGAAAGATATCTGTGTATTGAAGGGTGGTGATTAATGAGGGACCTGAGCATGACGTAAGTGCAATGGGATAAGGGGTGAAAAATGTCATGGTTTTGACTGAGAAAGTTAATTTTCTTTGTAGTGGCTCACCCTATACTGCATTTTGGATTTTTGATGAACATAGTGGGGATAGCACACCAATGTTTTTAGTTACTGCACTGCAATGCTTACACAGAGCCACGGACTTTTCAGCTTTTAACACTGCCCCACCAGCCAGGAGGCTGAGGGTGCACAGGGAGCTGGGAGGTGACAGAACCAGGGCAGACCAGACTGACCAGAGATATCCCATATCATTTGACGTCATGCTTAGCAATAAATATGGGGTAGAGAAGGAGGAAGGGGAGGACATCCAGAGTGATGGCATTTGTCTTCCCAAGAAATCATTCCATGCAATGAGCTCTGCTTTCCTTTCTCTCCCTACTCCACCTGTGGAGCGTGTGTGTCACACCTGACAAGCAGATATGCGTCACTTAGTGCTGGGGATAAACCACAGCAACATTTAAGGAAATCATGGTCTCCAGTGGGAAAAGAAGTACAATCCCCAGAAAGTGGGAAAGCTCAGAAACATTGCTGCATTTAGAAATGTTATTGGCTATTATCTAGGTGACATCCCACTCAATAATGTCATCTCCATTTTTTGTTGTTGTTTTTTTTTTTTTTTTAAAGACATCTTAATCACATTGTTGACTATATGAAGAACTTCATTGCTTAATTAATATAATCTAACACTTTTGTTCACAAATGTGTGCCAAAATCACAGTTTGCAATTTATAATTGTAAAATATATTACATATCCAATTCACTTTCCACATGACAGCCCCATTACTGATCGTTTCCAAATGCCTTGTAAAGATACATGGTATGAAATTATAAATCCATACGAACATATTTCAGCCAGTGCTACAATAGATCTCACGTAGGTATTTCACAGAATCACAGAATTGTAGGGGTTGGCAGGGACCTCGAAAGATAATTGGGTCCAACCCCCCTGCCAAAGCAGGTTCCCTAGAGCAGGCTGCACAGGTAGGCGTCCAGACGGGCCTTAAATATCTCCAGAGGAGAATCCATAGCCTCCCTGGGCAGCTTGTTCCAGTGCTCCATCACCCTCATTGTGAAGAAATTCTTTCACATGTTGGTGCGGAACTTGCTGTGCTCTATCTTATGACCATTACTCCTTGTCCTGTCCCCGCAAAGCACTGAAAAGAGGTTGGCCAAATCCCTCTGTCTCCCACACCTTGGGTATTTATACACATTGATGAGATCCCCTCTCGGTCTTCTTTTCTTCAGGCTGATCAGACCCAGTTCTCTTAGCCTTTCCTCATAAGGAAGATGCTCCAGGCCCTGTATCATCTTTGTGGTCCTCTGCTGGACTCTTTCCAGGAGATCCCTGTCTTTCTTGTACTGGGGAGCCCAGAACTGGACACAGTACTTCAGGTGAGGCCTGACCAGGGCACTTTTGGGACACTGAAGTAAGTCATAAGCAACTACTTAGAAGACAGAAAAGTCTCTAGTTTCATTTTATTTTCTATATAATACATGGACAAAACAAACAAGCAAACAAACAAACACAACACTCAAACCCACAAAAAAATGATGGTTCTACAGAATTCTTCTTTTCTACAGAAAAGAATTGATATTCGTATAGCATATGTAGCAACCTCAAAAGCTGTGTGATTGGAAACTGACATAATACATATTTATTTATAGTTAAAAAAAATCAGCTATTATTCATCATGAAATAATGTTCATAATTTTATTTGTAATAGAGTATTTATACAATTTAAAAGACTCTTCTGTAGAAAATAAGATTTAGTTCCAAAGAATAGTCAAAGCCCAACAATAAGCAGATGCAAAACCCATTATAGTTTTTTCCTACTTGCCTCATTAGGCTCAATGCTTAAAAGAGATCAATGACTCTGAGGTGAATTGAAAAAATATGTATTTTGTTTTTGCTTGTGCCCTGACTTAGACAGAGAAAAGTTTATATTTATTTTCTGAAGCATTTCTACTTTCATTTCTGTAAGTATTACCACATTCAGCTGCTTTCACACTTTTTCTGTTTCACTAGCAATCTGTTACTGATCTCTTCCTTTCATCTCTCTACATATATATCCTAATGAAATCATTATGGCTGAACGGTTGGTTTTCATCCTTCTCTATTCCTAGACTATATAGTGGTAATGATCTCATTTTATTTTGATACACTGACATTACAGCTGTCCTTTTCATCTTCACAAATCTATTTTATGTTTATTTAAATAAATATATTTAATTATTCAAATCAAACAGCTGTATAATCTTACTTGATGTGAAAACATTTGATTATCTGATATGGGATACTGACATGGCTGCTAACGTTTGTTTTGTTGTGTAAATTGCAAGTTGTTAAACAATAATACCCTGAACTGCTGTATGATAATAAAGAAAAAAAAAAAAAAAGGTTTGCTGGTGGTTTGAAAAGTTTTTCCACTATTAAACATGGAATGTATTAATATACGTCTCATTTTGTTTCCTAGATTTTAATCCATTGTCATCTCCCACTATCTTTTTTTTTTTTTTTTTTTTTTTTTTTTTCTTGGGACCTAAGTGTAATATGGAAGTCTTACCAGAGTAAGGATTGCAAGAATAGGATAATGTTATTTAGTACATCACTGTATAAATAGTAGAGCTTCGGTAATTTGTATCTGTTCCTGAGGAGTAGCTTGTGCAATTTCTGGAGCTTGGAAACGTGGAAACTTTAATCACCTTTTTGACTTTGAGCTGTTCATGAAAATTTCTCCTTATCCCCACAAGTGCTATGTTTGACAATGTTCATAATGTTGGCCAGCTTTTTCATATTATCATAATACAATATAATATAATATAATATAATATAATATTACATTATATTATCATATTATAACAAGATATTATCAAGACCAAGGAAGAGTTTTTTTTTTTTTTTTTTTTTTTTTTTACTGTATTTCCAATATTCTATAAGGCACTGTTGAAGCATTCCTCAAATATGGATGATTTCACTGATGATATATGAATAGGGACTTCCTACCTTCTCCCTCTGTCCTTTCTCTATTTCCCCATGGATGAAGGAGAGAACCTACTCTTTAATGGGAAAATGGTGTGGGTTGAAGTGAACTAACCCTTCATTTGTCATTAGCTGGAGACTATTGCTAAGTGATGTGAAGTAGAGTAGCTTAGAGTTTTTATATGAAATGTATCAGCTCTGAGTCAAATAAAAATACAGCCAAGCAATGTCTCTCTCCAAGAACAGCAATAAAGAAAATAAATAGGATAAACACTCTTGCTTTGTAATTTATCTTTTCTTACTGTTCTTAGCTGTTAAATAGAAAAGAGCTTGCCTCTACTAGGTGCTTCTGTGGCTCAGGGAAAGTTAATGTAACTTCCTGTATTTCCTTCCTCCCATCAAAGAGAAAGCAGGGAGTCTGTGATACCCTTCACCAGACAAGCAATGCTAAACATCTGCAACACAGAAAAGATGGGAGCTGCTCACATCATTTCTGGTCATTGCCAGACATGACAGAGCTGTAATGGAGTCTGCTCAACTGTCCCCAGCAAATCTCCACTCTTAATGTCTCCTGTGAGCAATAAGCATGATTCAAATACTTTAGTCTAAAAGCTCCAGTATGATAGTTGAACAATGATACTACAGACACCAAAGCAGTTCCCTTGGAAACTGACATATTAAAACAAACAATAAACAAATAAACAATAACAACAACAAAATGATTGGAAATACTTTTCTAAAACATTTTGAAATGGGCTATGTTTTCAGGCTTTTCTTAAGAGGAAAAAAAAAAAAACCACAACTAAATATTAATAAATTTGTCATAAAATAGTAACATTTAGTTGAATTTAGGAAACCAAAAATCAGATACATAATGAAAATTTATGTTTATGTCCCTGTGTATTCTCAATAACTCCATCTGCATTTGGATACAACTTAAACAGTAAATTTTAAAAGCTGAATATGGATTTTCATTTTTTATTTAGATACATTTCTTGAACACAATTCCCATGGAAATGTCTGTTAACGATAGTGGATATGCATAGGATCTTCACTGGCACTATGCTAGAGGTTCACATCCCATGCTAGAGGCTCACATCCTGTGCATAAACAAACAGAAGAATGATAACTTGTCCTGGTTTCAGTTAGCACAGAATTAATTTTCTTCCTAGTAGCTGGTGGAATGCTGTGTTTTGGCTTAGAATGAGAAGAGTGCTGATAACACCCCGATGCTTTAATTGTTGCAGAGCAGTGCTTATACTAAGCCAAGGACATCTCAGCCTTTGCTCTGTCCTGCCAACAGGCAGGCTGGGGGGTGCAGTAAGAGCTGGGAGGGGACAGACCCAGGACAGGTGACCCAAACTAGCCAAAGGGGTATTCCATACCATCTGACGTCATGCTAAACAATATATAGGGGTGGCTAGCCGGGGGGAGGGGGCCGGACTGCTCGGGGTTAGGCTGGGCATCGGTCAGCGGGTGGTGAGCAATTGCATTGTGCATCACTTGTTTGTACATACTATTATTACTTTCGTATTATCCCCATTGTATCATCATTATTATTATTGTTATTATTATTGTTGTTATTTTTTTTTCCTGTCTTATTAAACTGTCTTTATCTCAACTCACGGGCTTCACTTTCCATTTCTCTCCCCCGTCCCAGAGAGGGAGGGGGGAGGGTGAGCGAACGGCTGCGTGGTGTTTAGCTGCCGGTCGGGTTAAACCACGACAGTCTTTTTGGCGCCCAACGTGGGGCCCGAAAGGTTGAGATAACGGCAGATCTGATCAGAGTGTGTTAAACTAAAATTGGTGTAAGGATTAGACCTGCTTAATAGTCACTTGTCATGATGCTGATTGCTTTAATCACAACTCTGCTGCGCCTGTTTTCCAAATTGAGTATTATAGTACATTATTTTCCGTATTTGCTCTCTGTAGTGTTGTTTCTCCTCTCCGGGCCCTGGTTTCAGACCATTATGGTACTAAGTGTTATAGCAATGGCTTATGAGACGATAAGATATCTGGTCATGACTCTAACTTGGTATTTATACTCAGTAACATCGTGGACTCTGTACTTTGGAAACAGCATCTTGGGAACTATTAGCAATTATACCTATTGTTTTTCTCCATTAGAGAGTCAATCTGTGGAGGGGAAAGGGGAGGATATTTTTCCTTACTTGCTTACTCTCCCTTTCTCCTTCACCACCCCTGTATCCTCCTGGGTCACTCTGCCTTCCTCCTTCACCACCCTCTTATCCCCTGAGCTTGTCACAATAGCTCTCCAAGATATTGAATATTTCTGGAATACTCAGAATACCATAGTCTTGTTGTTCTGCCTCATGAATGCACTTCAGATTCTGCTTAAAGTTAAACAACTACTTATGAAGCTCATCCGGAGATCTGCCCGGAGGCAGTATAGTTGTGGGTGGCAGGGAGTATGGGTGGATATGGGCAGGCATCTAGAGCAGTTGGCACCCCCAGTGTGTTGGAAATTCACCCCTGAACAATGGCAAAATCCTCAAAAACTGGCAGAATGCTTGAAAAAAAGGTGTAATGATTCTGGCAGTTCCAAAGTAACACAAATCATTGTAACGTGCTGGGGCCTGGCTCATGCCTATCGAGCTGCCATTGATACTGCTGTCAACTTAGTGACAGACCCTGCGGCCACTCCAAACCCTGTGACAGATCCAACGGCCACTGTGACCCCTACGGTGGATTCTGCAGCCGCTCCAGCTCCAGCTCCTGCAGCCGCTCCAGTCCCAGCTCCTGCAGCCGCTCCAGTCCCAGCTCCTGCAGCTGCTCCAGTCCCAGTTCCTGCAGTCGCTCCAGTTCCAGCTCCGGCCGCTACTCCAGTCCCAGTTCCTGCAACTGCTCCAGCTCCAGCTCCTGAAGCCGCTCCAGCTCCAGCTCCTGCAGCTGCTCCAGTCCCAGTTCCTGCAGTCGCTCCAGTTCCAGCTCCGGCCGCTACTCCAGTCCCAGTTCCTGCAACTGCTCCAGTCCCAGCTTCTGAAGCCGCTCCAGCTCCAGCTCCTGAAGCCGCTCCAGCTCCAGCTCCTACTGCTGCTCCAGTCCCAGCTCCTGCAACTGCTCCAGCTCCAGCTCCAGCTCCTGTAGCCGCTACAGCTCCGGTTCCTGCAACTGCTCCAGCTCCTGTAGCCGCTCCAGCTCCTGTGGCCGTGTCAGAGAAACGAGCTGTAGCAGTGCAAGTTGACCCTGCAGAGGGCATTCCAACCCCTGTGGCAGACCCTGTAACAAAGTCAGAGAAACGAGCAGTAGCAGTGCAAGCTGCCCCTGTAGAGAAGGTGAAAATATGGTACAGAAATTCAAGTCGTTTAGAACGCAGAGAGTCTTCTGCCAATCCAGGTAAGGCTTCTGCCAAAACTAAGTATAGAGATGACGAAGATGATGACGACGCTGGGCCGTCAAGGATTCAGGAGGAGGAAGATGAGGATGCCGAAAGAGCAACAGTAACTACCCGAAGCCTAAACGAGCGCGAGCTACGAGATGTGCGAAAAGATTTTGGTCGCTGTATAGGTGAGCAGCTTGTCACCTGGCTGCTCCGGTGCTGGGACTCTGGAGCCAATTGTGTGGAATTAGACGGCAGGGAAGCCAAGCGGCTGGGATCCCTTGCTCGAGACGCCGGCATTGACAAAGCAATTGCAGATGGAGCACGACCCACCAGCCTCTGGAGGCGTCTCCTCTCAACTGTGAGGGAAAGGTATCCCTTCAAGGAAGATATTTTATGTCTACCAGGCAAGTGGACCACTATGGAGAAGGGAATCCAGTACCTGAGGGAATTAGCCGTACGGGAAGTGATTTATGAGGATCCAGACCTCAATCAAACATCCACAGATCCAGATGAAGTCAAGTGTACACGACCCATGTGGCGGAAGTTTGTACGGAGTGCACCATCATCATATGCCAGCTCATTGGCAATAATGGCCTGGAAAGAGGATGAGGAACCCACAGTGGGTGAAGCGGCTAAACAACTCCGGCAGTACGAAGAAAGTCTCTCCTCTTCCTTACAGGCCTGCGTCTCAGCTGTGGAGAAACTTTCTGAAAAGGTTCACCAACTTGAAGAGAATCTATTGTCCTCCCCACCTGAACCAACCAGTGCCCACCGACCAAAGGAGAACACTTGGGAGAAACTTTCTGAAAAGGTTCACCAACTTGAAGAGAGATTATTCTCCTTCGCACCTGTACAAAGCAGTGTCTCAGCTGTCAGGGGTAGGCGTTCACCCACACAAGGAAGACGATATGGTGGGTACTCACCCCGTGCCACCCTGTGGTTTTACTTACGAGACCATGGAGAGGACATGAGAAAGTGGGATGGAAAATCTACCGCGACCCTAGAGGCACGGGTACGTGAGTTGCAAAAGAAAACAATCAGGAAAAAGGGATTCTCCGAAAAGTTTGCTGCTCCAACTTCCAGCAGACAGTCCTTCAAACACAGAAACGAGGAAGATTCTGACCAGGATTAGGGGGGCCCTGCCTCCAGCCAGGGGGAGGAAAGGGACAATCGAGTTTATTGGACTGTGTGGATTCGATGGCCTGGCACATCACGCGCACAGAAGTATAAGGCTTTAGTAGACACCGGTGCACAATGTACTATAATGCCATCGAGCTATAAAGGACCAGAGCCCATCTATATTTGTGGAGTGACAGGGGGATCTCAGCAGTTGACTGTATTGGAGGCTGAAGTGAGTCTGACTGGGAATGAGTGGGAAAAGCACCGCATTGTGACTGGTCCGGATGCTCCATGTATCCTTGGCATAGACTATCTTAGAAGAGGATACTGCAAGGACCCAAAAGGGTTCCGGTGGGCTTTTGGTATTGCTGCCTTAGAGACAGAGGGCATTAAACAATTATCTACCTTGCCTGGTCTCTCAGAGGACCCCTCTGTTGTGGGGTTGCTGAGGGTCGAAGAACAGCAAGTGCCAATTGCTACCACAACTGTGCACCGGCGGCAATATCGCACCAACCGAGACTCCCTGATTCCCATCCATAAGCTAATTCGTCAATTGGAGAGCCAAGGAGTGATCAGCAAGACTCATTCACCTTTCAATAGTCCCATATGGCCAGTGCGAAAGTCTAATGGCGAGTGGAGACTAACAGTGGACTATCGCGGCTTGAACGAAGTCACGCCACCACTGAGTGCTGCAGTGCCGGACATGCTGGAACTTCAGTATGAACTTGAATCGAAGGCAGCCAAGTGGTACGCCACAATTGATATCGCTAATGCATTTTTCTCCATCCCTCTAGCAGCAGAGTGCAGGCCACAATTTGCCTTCACTTGGAGGGGAGTCCAATATACTTGGAATAGGCTGCCCCAGGGGTGGAAACACAGCCCTACCATTTGCCATGGGCTGATCCAGTCTGCACTAGAGCAGGGGGAAGCTCCTGAACACCTGCAGTACATCGATGACATTATTGTGTGGGGTGACACAGCAGAGGAAGTTTTCGAGAAAGGGAAGAAAATAGTCCAAATCCTTCTGAAAGCCGGTTTTGCCATAAAACAAAATAAAGTCAAAGGACCTGCACGGGAGATCCAGTTTTTAGGAATAAAATGGCAAGATGGACGTCGTCAAATCCCAATGGATGTGATCAACAAAATAACAGCTATGTCTCCACCAACTAACAAAAAAGAAACACAGACTTTCCTAGGTGTTGTGGGGTTTTGCAGAATGCACATCCCAAATTACAGTCTGATTGTAAACCCACTCTACCAAGTAACTCGCAAGAAGAATGAGTTTGAATGGGGCCCTGAACAACGACAAGCCTTTGAACAAATCAAGCAGGAAATAGTCCATGCAGTAGCCCTTGGGCCAGTTCGAACAGGACCAGATGTAAAGAATGTGCTCTACACTGCAGCCGGGGAGAACGGCCCCACCTGGAGCCTCTGGCAGAAAGAACCTGGGGAAACTCGAGGTCGGCCTCTGGGGTTTTGGAGTCGGGGATACAGAGGATCTGAGGCCCGCTATACTCCAACTGAAAAGGAGATATTGGCAGCATATTGTAGTGGGTTTACGTGGCAAGGTTTTGGTAGCAGGGAGCCATAGGGGTGGTTTCTGTGAGAAAGATCTAGAAGCTGCCCCATGTTTGGGAAGGGCCCCATTGTTTTCCAGATCCGAGCCAATAAGCGATGTTGTTTTTCGCCTCTGTGAGAGCATATTTAAGACAGGGAAAAAACGCTGCGCCACACAGCAGCCGGGAGAGTGAGAGGAGCGAGGAACAGCCTTGCGCCAAGGTCAGTGTAGAAGGAGGGGGAGAGGTGCTCCAGGCGCCGGAGCAGAAGTCCCCTGCGGCCTGTGGTGAGGACCATGGTGAAGCAGGATGTCCCCCTGCAGCCCATGGAGTACCACGGTGGAGCAGGGTTCCACGCTGCAGCCCGTGGAGGAGACCACGGTGGAGCAGATGGCCCTGCACCGACGGAGGCTGCCGCCTGTGGAAGACCCCTGCCGGAGCAGATTCCGGGCCGGACCTGTAGCCCGTGGAGAGGAGCCCACGCAGGAGCAGGTGATCTGGCAGGAGCTGCTGCCCGTAGGGGAGCCAGGTTGGAGCAGTTTTCTCCTGAGGGATGGACCCCGTGGTACGGACCCATATCTGGAGCAGTTCTGGAAGAGCTGCTGCCTGTGGGAAGCCCACGCCGGATCAGTTCATCAAGGACTGCATCCCGTGGGTGGGACCCCACAGCACAGGGGACGAGAGTGACCGAGAAGGAGCGGCAGAGAAGAAGTGCTGTAGACTGACCATAACCCCCATTCCCCGTTCCCCTGCGCCGCTCGGGGGGAGGAGGTGGAAGAGGGTGGATGGGGGGAAGGTGCTTTTGTTTTTTTTTTTTTCTTTGTTTTCTCACTTCTCTCGCTTGTTAGTTGTAGGCAATAAATCTTACTATCTCCTTATGCCGAGTCTGTTTTGCCCGTTACAATAATTATTGCGTGATTTTCTCGTCCTTATCTCAATCCTTGAGCCCTTTTCACATATTTTCTCCCCATTCCTCTTTGAGGAGGGGGAGTGAGAGAGCGGCTGTGGTGGAGCTCGGCTGCCCACTCGAGCGGAACCACGACACATATGAAGGAGTTCGATCTGCTTCGGAGGTGGTCGGTACTGAAGCGCAGCTCCTCCTAGCACCCCGATTACCGGTACTAGGCTGGATGTTCAAGGGAAGGGTCCCCTCTACGCATCATGCAACTGATGCTACATGGAGCAAGTGGGTTGCACTGATTACTCAGCGGGCTCGAATAGGAAACCCCAGTCGCCCAGGAATATTGGAAGTGATCATGGACTGGCCAGAAGGCAAATACTTTGGGATATCATCAGAGGAGGAGGTGGGTCGTGCTGAAGAAGCCCCACTGTACAACCAGTTGCCAGAGAATGAAAAGAAATATGCCCTGTTCACTGATGGGTCCTGTCGTATTGTGGGGAAGCATCGGAGATGGAAGGCTGCTGTATGGAGTCCTACGCGACGAGTTGCAGAAGCTGCTGAGGGAGAAGGTGAATCGAGTCAGTTTGCAGAAGTGAAAGCCATTCAGCTGGCTTTAGACATTGCTGAACGAGAAAAATGGCCAGTTCTCTATCTCTACACCGATTCATGGATGGTAGCAAATGCCCTGTGGGGATGGTTACAGCAATGGAAGCAAAACAACTGGCAGCGTAGGGGCAAACCTATCTGGGCTGCTGCATTGTGGCAAGATATTGCTGCTCGGGTAGAGAACCTGGCTGTGAAAGTACGCCACGTAGATGCTCATGTGCCCAAGAATCGGG
This sequence comes from Netta rufina, assembly GCF_964035555.1. Classification (NCBI taxonomy): domain Eukaryota; kingdom Metazoa; phylum Chordata; class Aves; order Anseriformes; family Anatidae; genus Netta; species Netta rufina. Next base: position 41,813,596 of record NC_140123.1, on the reverse strand, counting down.
CTACTGAAGAACATCAAAACAACCAGCAGGTGGATCAGGCTGCTAAGATTGAAGTAGCTCAGGTGGACCTGGATTGGCAGCATAAAGGTGAATTATTTATAGCCCGATGGGCCCATGACACCTCAGGCCATCAAGGTAGAGATGCAACATACAGATGGGCTCGTGATCGAGGGGTGGACTTGACCATGGACGCTATAGCACAGGTTATTCATGACTGTGAAACATGTGCTGCAATCAAGCAAGCCAAACGGTCAAAGCCTCTTTGGTATGGAGGACGATGGCTGAAATATAAATATGGAGAGGCCTGGCAGATTGATTACATCACACTCCCTCAAACTCGCAATGGCAAGCGCCACGTACTTACAATGGTGGAAGCAACCACCGGATGGCTGGAAACATATCCTGTGCCTCATGCTACCGCCCGGAACACCATCCTGGGCCTTGAAAAGCAAGTCCTATGGCGACATGGCACCCCAGAAAGAATAGAATCAGATAATGGGACTCACTTCCGAAACAACCTTATAGACACTTGGGCCAAAGAACATGGTATTGAATGGGTGTATCACATCCCCTATCATGCACCAGCCTCCGGGAAAGTTGAACGATACAATGGCCTGTTAAAGACTACCTTGAAAGCAATGGGCGCTGGGACGTTCAAAAACTGGGATACGCATTTGGCAAAGGCCACCTGGTTAGTCAATACTAGGGGATCTACCAACCGAGCTGGACCTGCCCAATCAAACCTGTTACGTACTGTAGATGGGGATAAAGTTCCTGTAGTGCATGTAAAAAATATGCTGGGTAAAACAGTCTGGGCTACTCCTGCCTCAGGAAAAGGCAAACCTATTCGTGGAATTGTTTTCGCTCAGGGACCTGGATATACTTGGTGGGTGATGCAAAAGAACGGAGAGGTCCGGTGTGTACCTCAAGGAGATTTAATACTGGGTGAGAATAGCCCATGAACTGAATTGCACCATGTTAAATAGTATATTATACTGTATGTTATCACTACCATGATTACTATAGGTGACTAATTAGAATGTATGGAAAAGAGTGTAACCTGAGCATGACATAAATGGTATGGAATAAGGGGTGGATAGATGTCCTGGTTTCAGTTAGCACAGAATTAATTTTCTTCCTAGTAGCTGGTGGAATGCTGTGTTTTGGCTTAGAATGAGAAGAGTGCTGATAACACCCCGATGCTTTAATTGTTGCAGAGCAGTGCTTATACTAAGCCAAGGACATCTCAGCCTTTGCTCTGTCCTGCCAACAGGCAGGCTGGGGGGTGCAGTAAGAGCTGGGAGGGGACAGACCCAGGACAGGTGACCCAAACTAGCCAAAGGGGTATTCCATACCATCTGACGTCATGCTAAACAATATATAGGGGTGGCTAGCCGGGGGGAGGGGGCCGGACTGCTCGGGGTTAGGCTGGGCATCGGTCAGCGGGTGGTGAGCAATTGCATTGTGCATCACTTGTTTGTACATACTATTATTACTTTCGTATTATCCCCATTGTATCATCATTATTATTATTGTTATTATTATTGTTGTTATTTTTTTTTCCTGTCTTATTAAACTGTCTTTATCTCAACTCACGGGCTTCACTTTCCATTTCTCTCCCCCGTCCCAGAGAGGGAGGGGGGAGGGTGAGCGAACGGCTGCGTGGTGTTTAGCTGCCGGTCGGGTTAAACCACGACAAACTGCAAAACAGATATTAAAAAAGAAGATGTTACAGAGTTCAGGAGGTTTCATGAATGCCATAAAGCCAAGGTACAGGTTAGGATAAAGAAGTATGTGAGCAAGGACAAGTTCCTAGGGCAGCTCTCATTTCAAACTCAGGTTCCTCCAGATGTTGAGTAATACCTTACATAGCAGAAAGAATTAAATCAGTGTTTGTGGTTCAAAAATCTTGCTTTCTCATATTCACACTTTATGTGGGAAATATCCACTTCAGATCAGGAAAAGGTTCTTGTAAGATTTGTGTGTCTATGTTTTATTCCGAAAGTTAGAGAAGATTTCATCAATACCTGTGTCTACACAAGACTTTTACAAAGGAATAAAACTTGTTCATTGACTAGTACACTGTTATCAATGAGATTACTGCCTGAAGAGATTACTATTCTGTATAAATAACTGGAACATATCCAGGACTGTTCTTTTATTATCAATCACAGAAAGAACCCAGAAGCTTTGTAGCTTTGAAGTGTTGTCATATTTTAATAAGAGAAATCTGGAGAAAAGGTTACAAAAGAATGAGTTAAAAAGAAATACAGTATGCATGGGAAGGAAGATATGTTTCTGAGTTTGATCTTTACAAAATTTTTTATGTGTATGTCAAAAACAAACAAACAAACAAAAACACACACAGCAACACACCATCCAAAGCATTATTTTTCTCATTTATGCAGTAGGATATACTGGTATATTCAGTAAATAAATTGAGCTCTTTTCCTTTGAGGTCAGAGATTTAAAACCAATAAACATATTAATTATCTACCTACATTATAAATATTATTCAAATATATATATGGGCTAACATAGATATATAGATGACAGTTGTACTGCAGCATATACTATTATTTTATTTCCGGTTTAACTATTGCTCTGTGCCACCACCAAAACAGGAAGTACTGTATGATCTGAGCTCTGGGAATGACACGATAAGAGCAGTGTTGGTCAGGACAAAACAATCTGTATTCTCACTAAAGTGTGTGAATCTCTAAGTGGTATAATTTATACAGAGTTTCCTTCAGATATGTTCCTCCTAGATAAACATTTCCTCTCAATATTTCTTGGTTTTATGCTTTCCAATTCTATTTTTACTTTGTCATTTTACTGATATCTACAGAACCTGAGGAGTAGATACCTCTCCCACAGCAAAAATTAACTAAGTCACAGAATCACAGAATCATCTAGGTTGGAGGAGACCTCCAAGATCACCAAGTCCAACCTCTGACCTAACACTAACAAGTCCTCCACTAAACTGTATCACTAAGCTCTACATCTAAATGTAGACCTCCAGGGATGGTGACTCAACCATTTCCCTGGGCAGCCTATTCCAATGCCTCACAACCCTTTCAGTAAAGTTCTTCCTAATATACAACCTTGTCGTGGTTCCGCTCGAGTGGGCAGCCGAGTTCCACCACAGCCGCTCTCTCACTCCCCCTCCTCAAAGAGGAATGGGGAGAAAACGTGAAAAGGGCTCAAGGGTTGAGACAAGGATGAGAAAATCACTCAGTAATTATTGTAACGGGAAAAATAGACTCGGCATAAGGAGATAGTAAGATTTATTGCCTACAACTAACAAGCGAGAGAAGTGAGAAAACAAAGGAAAAAAAAAAAACAAAAGCACCTTCCCCTCCATCCACCCTCTTCCACCTCCTCCCCCCGAGCGGCGCAGGGGAACAGGGGAATGGGGGTTATGGTCAGTCTACAGCACTTCTTCTCTGCTGCTCCTTCTCGGTCACTCTCGTCCCCTGTGCTGTGGGGTCCCACCCACGGGATGCAGTCCTTGATGAACTGATCCGGCGTGGGCTTCCCACAGGCAGCAGCTCTTCCAGAACTGCTCCAGATATGGGTCCGTACCACGGGGTCCATCCCTCAGGAGAAAACTGCTCCAACCTGGCTCCCCTACGGGCAGCAGCTCCTGCCAGGTCACCTGCTCCTGCGTGGGCTCCTCTCCACGGGCTACAGGTCCGGCCCAGAATCTGCTCCAGCAGGGGTCTTCCACAGGCGGCAGCCTTCGTCAGTGCAGGGCCACCTGCTCCACCGTGGTCTTCTCCATGGGCTGCAACGTGGAACCCTGCTCCACCGTGGTACTCCATGGGCTGCAGGGGGACAGCCTGCTTCACCATGGTCCTCACCACAGGCCGCAGGGGACTTCTGCTCCGGCGCCTGGAGCACTTCTCCCCTTCCTTCTACACTGACCTTGGCACCTGTGCTGTGGGGTCCCTCCCACGGGATACAGTCCTTGATGAACTGATCTGGCGTGGGCTTCCCACAGGCAGCAGCTCTTCCAGAACTGCTCCAGATATGGGTCCGTACCATGGGGCCCATCCCTCAGGAGAAAACTGCTCCAACCTGGGTCCCCCACGGGCAGCAGCTCCTGCCAGGTCACCTGCTCCTGCGTGGTCTCCTCTCCACGGGCTACAGGTCTGGAATCTGCTCCAGCAGGGGTCTTCCACAGGTGGCAGCCTCCGTCGGTGCAGGGCCACCTGCTCCACCGTGGTCTCCTCCACGGGCTGCAGCGTGGAACCTTGCTCCACCGTGGTACTCCATGGGCTGCAGGGGGACAGCCTGCTTCACCATGGTCCTCACCACAGGCCACAGGGGACTTCTGCTCCGGCGCCTGGAGCACCTCTCCCCCTCCTTCTACACTGACCTTGGTGCCTACAAGGCTGTTCCTCACTCTTCTCACTCTCCCAGCTGCTGTGTGGCGCAGCGTTTTTTTCCCTGTCTTAAATATGCTCTCACAGAGGCGCAAAACAACATTGCTTATTGGCTCAGCTCTGGAAAACAATGGGGCCCTTCCCAAACATGGGGCAGCTTCTAGATCTTTCTCACAGAAACCACCCCTATGGCCCCCTGCTACCAAAACCTTGCCACGTAAACCCACTACAAACCTAAACCTCCCTTGCTGCAACTTTAGCCCACTTCCCCCTCATCCTGTCACCAGGCACATGGGAGAATAGACCAACCCCCACCTCAATACGGCCACCTTTAAGGTACCTGTAGAGTACATGAGAAGAGGTTACTCTTTGAAAAAAATCCTGCTTAAATGAGTGGATGACAAATGATTTTTAAAAGTGACTGAAAATGAATAATTTTCTTAATCTCCTTTCTAACATTATAATTTCCGTACATATTATTTTTGATTCACATTTGCATTTTCTGCATATTAATAGTGTGCCAAAATTGGGGAATTTCTTATGCTCAGTGACAATGAGTTCATACTATTAAAGTTCTCCTACTTTGAAAATTACACACCCGCATATTTAATTGTTTTTCAATTCCGGAAGTAAATATTTTAAAAAAGAGATTGGTCTTTCTCAGGACTAGACCAGCTGACTGGATTTCTTGCACTTGCACAGGAATGAATTTAAGAATCAAGACATGCTATCTATAGTTGTACAAACATTTTAATTTCTGGAAACTGCTAAAGATTTTAGAAGTTCTACCTGAGTCCTGCTTAATGTGCTTTGACACTCAAAACTAATGAATAGTACTTTTTGTTTGTTCATTCATTCGTTTCCTTTATATGAAACTCTCTTCTCTCATGATCATCATTTTGTTCTTTCTTGATTCAGACATACTGTTTGCATTAAGTTCACTTTTATTTTCTGGGCGAGTCTTTTAATCTGGCAGATGTTTGAACTTCTGTTACTAACAAGGCTCATAATTCTTTAAACCAGCAAGTTTTAAATTACTTGCAATCAATAATATAAAGTGATGAACACAATATTCTTTGCTCAATGGATTTCCTGATATTTTTGCAAGGGTGTAGGACTTGCAAATGCAGTGATTATGGTACTTTCACCTTGGATTTGGAGTATGCAACCTTCAGATCTTATCTGTTTTACACCAGTGTTACTGATGTAGTTTAATTGGCTTCAGATGAGGTAATCCCAAGGAAATTCTAGAAATGCCTGGGGGAGGAAAAAAAAAAAAAGCAAGCAAACAAACAACAACACAACAAACAAAAATACATGCTTCCCCTGATGAGCAATGTACTAGGCAATTCTTGATGAACTCTAGCAAACTCCAGCTGCTAATGACCTGACTTTAAGTCCCTCTCAACCTATTCAGTCTAGAATAACTTCAAAGTACCAGTTTTCTTACATGTCAGTTTTTACATAACCTTTTTCTCTTTCCCTTTCTCCTTTTTTTCTTCCCCATTCAATTAGAATTAAACTAATTCATTTAGCCTGACTTAAAGTCTCTCACTGAGTCAAGAAAAAGTTTTAACTTTTTTTCATTTAACTAAGTGTTTGTATTTCTTCTTTTAATGCATATTCCAGACATATTTTTTTTTTCAGACACCAAAGAAAAGTAAGCTGATTTTCATTCCTATAACATCGTGTTGTATTTTAAAACTAGAACAATATTAATATTTCCCTTATACATGGAAATGATTTAGGATACACAAAAGTTAATCAATTCAACCAAATTAGTAATAATTCAATTTCTTTAAATTGGCTTAATCCTGTTTTATATCTGTTAGATTCTATTTCAAAAACAAAGTATTAAATGAAATGTATATCTTTGTTATCAGTTTGATGACTTTATATTTCTTAAGTTTTTTCTTTTTTTTTTTTTTTTTTTAGTATTAGAACCATTGCCTACAATGAATATTTCAATGTTCAAGTATAGAATGTTTTGACACACTGATCACTTCCTGTACTGGGCTTTTAACACCTGAAATATATTCACAGAAGGTGCATATATATGTAACTTTACTGCAAAGGAAAATACAGAGAAAAATGGTTCAGCCCTCTTCCACTGCAATGCCTGCCTTTTGCTTCAGTAATTTCCTACACAACTCATTTCCTACAGAACTTTGACTCTCAAAGCTCTTTTATTTTTCTTTCCTTGCTCCCACAAATGTCTATTTTATATTGAAAACAAACAAACAAACAAACAAATCACTTGCCTATGACTGCTTGGTACTGTTTTGAAATTGACTTCATAGATCTGAAGTCCTTCTCCTTTGATGTCAGGGCATTGATAAGCTTCTTCACATTTTGTAACCCTTTACTAAAGTGTACTGTATAAATTAAATCCATGTCAAAGATGACAATAGCTATATGTTACTTAATATTAAATCAAAATAGTTTTGTGTGTGTGTAAAATTCATTGTTTAGAAAATTAATTATTTACATAAGCTGCAAAATTTATCTTCTTTTAAGTCTTGTTCCATTTGGCTATTTGACCAACTACTATGCAGATATGTGATGCAAACCATACGTTTGTTTTCTGTTGAGTGTACCATAATGGTCTTCATAGAAAAAGTAGTCTAAACTTGGAAACTGATTTCATTTTCCAGTTAATGCCACCCTCACTGGCAGAATTTTGGTAAGATCCTTAGAGGACAAGTCAAAAGGTAGGATCTGGAGTTGATTTTCATTCTGGGTCATGGTCATAGAAATTAGAGAAATTGCTATTTGGTAATAATATGAAATGATTTCCTACAATTTCATCAGGAAATTTCATACGTAATGGCAGTCTTAGAACTGTTAGCTGAACCATATGGGAAAGCAAGGAGAACAAGAGAGGTGTGGTGTTTTGTTTTGCTATAGTTTTTCCTCTTATTTAATGATTGTTAAAAGTTGGTTTTGGCCTTTAATCTGAAGGTCAGAAAAATAAAAGTCTTTGCAAACTAGACTCTTATGGGAACTGAGTCTTATTAAATTTTCTCTCAAAGTATAATGGATTTGGGTCTTCTTTTTTTCTATGTTAGTGACCTGAGCCAAAAGTACAATTTCCATTTTCTCTCAGTAATAAAAGTCCATGCCATAAGAAGATTATATACATGGTCTTTCCCTTAAAAGTTATTATGAAGATCAAAGGTAACAGAAAGGATCTAATGGAAAAACTTCATGTTTGTGGCAGGACCTGTGGCTTAATGTATGCTCAGTGCATTTCTAGTCTGGTGGTCTTTTCAAGGTAAACATGCAAGAGATCAAAATTTATGTGCAAAATTAAAATAAGTAAGTCCAGACAGAAATATTTGAAAACAACAAAAACAAAAAATAAACAATCAAACAAAAAAGTCACACTCTGTTATCCTTGATATGATGTTATAGTTTTCTTTCCATTATGGCAATCACATTGCAACCGAATTTTTGTGTCTCCTGTGATTTTTGCTCAGTTCTGCTTCATAAAATTAATTTCTGTCCTTAACATACTCTAGGCAAAGTGTATTACCCACCTAAGCTGTAGGGCCTTTATGTTATTTGTGAAATTATCATGTACTTTCAAAGCTTTAGTAATCAGTTATTGCTATGTAAGCTATGGTCTCTAGGGATGGGGTAAATGTCTTCTCTGTGAGTCTTCTCTCTACCCTTTTAATTTTAATTTTTAATGTCCCTAGCACCAGGTCTAGTTCTGGACTCACAACGTCCCTTGTTTCAAACCCTGATCAGGCAATTCTTTTGGTCATAAGTTCAACCCCCTTCGTCCCCACCCATCTCCCTCCTCTCCCCCTGAAGGAGGAATTGCATTAATTATTGTTACTTGAATTAGGAAAAATTTAATTAAATGAGTTATTGATTACCTGATTACTTTGCATTGTTAAAACTCCTAAGTTCTTTTAAGGTATTTAACTTTTGATGAGTGTATTGCTGAAATGATAGGTCTCCTGATGTTTGCTTTAAGATGTAGGCTAAAAGACCACAATAAGAATATAGTGCTGATAAAAGTCAAATGCAGTTTATTGAAAACAAAATACAAAACAAAATACAAAATATCCCCCCCCCCCCCAAAAAAAAAGTGCTTCTAATTTAATATATGAATAAACAGCTCTTAAGGGAATAGCAAAATGTAACAAAAGCCTTTTGCCTTCTTTCATAGAAACATACATCATTTCTCTATGATTCCAGACTTTTTCATAAACAGTTTCAGAAGAGGATCATCGAACAACTACCTTTTTAACTAATACTATTCAATATCATTGGTACAAAGAATCTTTCATCTTATAATTAGTTTAAAGTAGCACAGATTAATTTTATTTGATTTAAATACAGTGATTTAAATGAAAAATTTTAATCGTTACTTAAATTATTGAGATGGAAAACTTGATTTAAAAATGACTTTTTCACTATTCAGCTTTTTTTTTTTTTTTCTGAAGAAAGACTGAGGCATTGATTTCTATAATTTCCTATTTTTAATTGCTTTTTAAGATATGCAATCTTATAAATAAATATATATAAACATATATTTAAAAATAAATAAGGTATCAAGCAAAGAGACAGTTATCTTTAGATAACTGCTAAGAGATTCCTTCAGGTCATTGTGTCCTGGAAGAACTTAAAACTAATGTACTTTAGTTTCTCACATATTGTTTTATGTTAATATAATGGAAAAATCTGCTTGCTTTCTCAACTCAAACACATACATTTATGTTTAAATAAACTAGTTACTGAAAAGAATCAAATAAAATGTCCTGTGCTGCTATGTTGCACCGAAGATGATAACTGTCAAAAGTTGGTTTGAGATATAATGAAACTATGCTACATTACTGGTGATAAAGTCACATTTACATACTTACTGTCTATTCTTCATTACAAAAACATTTGGAAATTATATTTTTGCATGTTCACATATGCAAAAATATTTATTATTATGCCTGCAATTCATTTAATTATTTATTTATTTTAACTTAAACCAATAAATCCACTGTTTATGGTTTCTGCTGCTATGTTTAAATTATTACATTGTTATATGTTTATATAAACTGCCATATGTTTAAATTGTTAAATTGTTATTGCATTTGTCATTATTATTGCTATTAAGACAGTGCCTGATCAATGTAAAGAACATTCCAGGAATAAAGATGTGTATTGTCCAGTTTGACTCCTCAGTACTTTGTGTGTATGCTTGTATCTTAGTCAGTCTGACTTCCAGCCATAACACATAAAGACCAAACGGGGCAAGGTCAACTGCTGAGCAACAGCGGAACCTATAGACTTTGAGAAATTAATTCTGTGACTGAGTAATGAGACTTGGATTCTGCAACCTGGCACATGCCATGAGTACTAAATTAATTGTAAAAGAAAATTCTTAGAGCATCTATAAAGGCATAAAAGCTGGTGTTACAGGGTGCTGAATCAAGCAGTAGATTTTATGAATAGATACTGCAGTGTTTTATAATAAAGATCAAAAATGCTATAGCTTATAACACTATTACAGGACTTTTTATGCATAAGAAGAATTACTCTACTAAGATTTTTTATAGTTCTCTATCAACCAGGTTTTGTTGTAAGTGATCCTCAGAAAAAGACTTTAAGTTAATAGTTTTTTATCAGTTTTTTATCTGTATTACTTTTGTTATGAGACTAATTTCTCCATTCATTTCTGTTTATTATATTTCTGCAGATGGAACTGTAGGGTCAGATCCAAGAAAAAGGAGTTCAGTGGGCTTAAGTTATTATGCTGAAAATCATGATCTAGAAAAGCCCCTTTGAGATTTTCTTTAAAGTATTTGTTGTCCAAATTTGTTAGGTATCATTCAGTAAGTTCCCTTGCAGTTCACAAAAGTTTTTTAGCTATGGACCAGGCATTTGTTAAAAAAAAAAAAGAAAAAAAAAAAAAAAAAGTGTATTTATAGATGCTTCATGAATGATCAGTATTTGTTCTATAGGTATTCCTGGCAAAAGTTGGAAGGGACCAACAAGGAACACTGAGTCCAACTCCTGCCTCTACTCAAGACCACATAAATTTAAACCATATGTCTGAAAGTGTTGTCTAAATGTTTCTTGAACTCCAGCAGGCCTGGTACCATGACCGCTTCTCTGAAGAACTTGTTCCAGTGCCCAACCACCCCCTCAGTGAAGAATTTTTTCCTAAGATTCAGTCTGAACCTCCCCTGTTGGAGCTTCATGCTGTATCCTTGGGTCTTGTCACTGGTCACTAGAAAGACAAGTTTAGCACCTGCCCCTCTGCTTCCCCTTGTGAGGAGGCTGTAGGCCACCTTGAGGTTTCCCCTCAATGTCCTCATCACTAGTCTGAACAAACCAAGTGTCTTCAGCCACTCTTCATAGGTCTTGCCCTCTAGACCCTCCATCACCTTTGTAGTCCTCCTTTGGACGGTCTCTAAGAGCTATATGTCCTTTTAATAATGTGGTGCTCAAAACTGCACACAGTACTCAAGGTGAGTCTGCACTAGCACACAGTAGAGCCAGACAATCCCTTGGCAGGCTTGCAATGCTGTGCTTGATGCACCGCAGGATATGGTTAGCCCTCTCATCTGCCAGGGCATTCTGTTGACTCATAATCAAGGTCCAGAACTCCTAGCTGCCTTTGTGTGGGGTTTCTCTCCAGCCTCTGATCCCCTAGTCAGTACATATAGCCAGGGCTGATCCATCCAAGATGCAGTATCTGGTACTTGCTCTTGTTGAATTTCATGTGGTTGGTGATTGCACAGCCCTCCAGCCTGTCAAAATATCTCTGGGAAACCTCTCTACCACCAAGGGAGTCAACAGTTCCTCCCAGTTTAGTGCTATCTACAGACTAAGTGTCATCTGCAGACTTACTTAATATACATTTAAGTCCTGCATCCAGATCAATTTTAAAAATGCTTAAGAGAACTAGCCGTAAAACGGATGTCTGCAGAACCCTTGCAGTGACTGGCCGCCAGCCTGATGTAACACCTTTTACTATAACACTCTGAGCCCAGCCCATCAGACAGTTATTCACCCACCCTTTCATACAGCCTGTTATCTAGCTCTATGCTGGATGTTTTGTCCTGAAATATACTGTGATATGGAAATCTTTGCTGAATTACAAAAATTTACATCAACTGCCTTCCCTTGGTCAGCTATGTTGGTAACCTTATCATAACATTGCCTCCAGGAGGATACATTCCATGATCTTCCCAGGCAAAAAGGTGAGGCTCACCGGTCTGTAGTTCCCTGAGTCATCCTTTCAAGTCTTTTTAAAAATGGGAGTGATGTTTCCCTTTTTCCAGTCACCAGGGACATAACTGAGTGCCAGGACTTTTCAAATATGATGGAAAGAGTCTTGACAACTCCATCAGCCAATTCCTTCAGGACCCTGAGATGCATGTCACCAGGCCTCATAGACTTGTTAAGTTTCATCAGGTGGTCTCCAACATGCTCATCAATTACAGTGGTAGGGACTTTGCTCCCCCAGCCTCCATCTATACGTTCAGGGAAATGAAAGACTTGGGATGCCTGACTGGCAGTGAAGACTGAGGCAAAGAAGTTGTTAAGTACCTCAGCCTTCTCCCTGTCTGTTGTTACCAGTTCACCCTTATCATCCATCATAAGGGGTATGCTCTCTTTGGCCTTTCCTTTTTGAGCAATGCAACTAAAGAATCCCTTCATGTTATTCTTCTTGCCAAGCTCAGTTCCATCTGTCTTGGTTTTGCTGATCCCAGCCCTGAACATCCAGATTGCATCCCTGTATTCTTCCCAGGCCACGTGTCCCTGCTTCCACTGCCTGTGCATTTCCTTCTTGAGCCTCAGATTGACCAGCAGGTCCTTGCTCAGCTATCCCAGCTGTGTGCCCTGTCTTCCTGCTTTTTTACGCAGGGGGATGGAGAGTTCTTGTGCTCTAAGGAAAACATCCTTAAAGAGTTGCCAGCTCTGCTCAGCTCCTCTGTACCTAAGGACAGTGTTCCAGGGGGATCTCATCTACTACTACATCTTTAAATAACTTTCCTGATTTTGCTCGTTTCCAGGCCAGTATTACTTGAAATCAAAAACTCATCCAGGGCATGGTCACTGCAGCCCAGACTGCCTCCAATCTTGACCTCTTTAATGAGCTCTTCCACGTTGTTAAGCACCAGGTCAAGTAACTCTTCTCCGGTTGGTTTGTCTAATACCTGGACCAGGATGTTATCCTCAAGGTAGTCTAGGAATCTTCTGGATTGCTTACAACCCATTGTGTAGTTTTCTTAGTAGACATCTTGGTGGCTGAATTCCCCCATCAAGATGAGAGCGTGTGAGCATGATGCTTCTTGTAGTTGGAGTAAGAATGCCTCATCCACACGTTCCCCTTAATAAACTCTCTGCAATAAACTCCAACCACAACTTGTCATTTATTGATGTGGTCTTTAACTCTCATGCACAAGTTTTCAACCTGTCCGTGGCTATTTCTCAAAGGCATCTCTTCACAATCAATCCCTTCCCTAATGTAGAAGGCAACACCCCAACCCCTTCTGAAGAGTTTGTAGCCCTCTATTCCAGTGTTCCAGTTATGTGATCCATGCCACCATATTTCCGTGTTAGCAACTAGATGATATTTGTCTAACTGCTGTGGTTTCCAACTCCTCCTGCTTGTTTCCCATGCTGTGTGCATTGGTGTAGAGCGACAACAGCTGGGCTATTGGTCACATCACATTTCCAGAACCCTTCCTGTTTGCATTGGGACAGTTCAGAAACATGTCCCTGCTGTTACTTAGAGTGATAATGTTCTCAGCTATGCTTTTTTCACTCAGATGTACATTCCCTTCCCCCACTGCATTGAGTTTAAAGACCTCCTGATAAGCCCAACCAGTTTGCTGCCCAGAACTCTCTTGCAACACCTGGTCAGCTGTGCCCCATCCGGCGTCAGCATGCCCAGTCTCTCAAAAGTGTGTCCAAGGTCATAGAAACCAAAACCCTTGGGCCTGCCACCAGCCTCACAGCTAATCATTCACATGGTCTGTTTGTCTCCCTTTTCCTGGGTCCCAGTCACCAATTGGAGGACAGAGGACAATTGGAGAACATTACTTGTGCTTCCGATCCCTTCAACACCTTTCCAAGGGACATGAAATCCTTTTTGATATTTTGGAATTTCCTTGTCACAGCACTGTTTGATCCTACTTGAAAGAGTAGGAAGGGACGGTAGTCTTTGGAACCCATCATACTCAGTAGGATCTTTTTAATATCATGAATATGGGCCCCAGGCAGGAAGCAAACCTCTCTGGAGGGATTGTCTGGATGGCAAATGGGAGACTCGCTGCCTCTCAGAGCATAGCCTCCAATGAATAACACCCTTCCTATCTTCTTTGTGGCACTGGTTCTGATGTAGGTGGGAGACTAAGCCGACTTTATGTGGTTGGCATTTGTGAGTTCCCTGTGGTTGGTCTTACTGGTCTTTACTTATTCTCTGGAAGTCTCCTCTCTCCTGCCCTAGAAATTCATATCTCTTGCACAGGGACACTTCAGGACCAAGGGAGAGATTCCTCCTTTGGCTCCAAGCAGAGACAAGGGTCCACTCTCCCTTGTCCTGTGAGTCTTCCAAATGTGCTGCATCATCTGGCCTGCAGGCTTCTTTACCTACCCCTTGCCTGGACTTAAGGCAGGACTGTTTCTTGGACCATGTCAATGTATAATACCATTTGTCAATCTCTTGCTCAGATTCCTGAATACTACTATGCTGTCTGGTGAGCTCCTCTTGCAATAGAGTCACATGTTTGAAACACTTATCCATTTGGGCACACTTGCATTCATGACAGCCACCTCTGCCTTCAGGCCCTAGGGGGACCTCCAGAGACTCGAATTACCTGGAACTGAGGGTTTGGACTGCTCTTTCAATCCTTGGGAGGTGTTTGGGTGGAGGCATCTGCCCTGGGAGATTGTGCCCCCCTTGTCTGGGTTTCAGCCTCAGATCAGGAGGCTTGATGGGTGGACACCATTTCTGCTGCAGCGGAAGGCCCTTCTTCTGCTGATCCCAGTACATAAAATGACCCTCCCTACTCACCCTGCCTGAAAAAACTGCTTCACAAACTGCTGTGCCACACCCTGTTTGCCCACTCTGTTCTCTGTGCTTGTCACTTACTCTCTCCAGGGGCTGCCTTTGTATGATGGGGGCAGGGGAGGAGGGAGGAGGGTAGGGCTTCTGGCTCTGCCTGAGCCTCATCAGCTGCCCTCACAAGGCCTGCCAGGTCCTGGTTTCTCCCTCGACTGCCTTGAAAGGGCCTCAGTGAAGGGAAACCCTGCACACCACCATCCCCCACTCCAATGCAGAACACATCCACCCCACAGCTGATCACCTCAGCGACTCAACTCTTTAAAGATATTTTTCTTAGAGCACAAGAGCTCTCTATTCTCATATGTAATAAATCAAACAGGGAAGGTAAGCAACCGGTGTGGCTGTACGAGGACTGAGTGGTCAAAGTTAGGCAAAAGAAGAAAATGCATGGACAATGGAAACATGGCCATGTACCTAGGCAAGAGTATGCTGTCCAGATGTGCAGGGATGGGATCAGGAACGCCAAGACACAGATGGAACTGACCTTGGTAAGGGATGAAAAGAATAATGAGAAGGGGTTCTACAGGTAAATTGGCTGCAAAATAAAGACTAAGTAGAATGTACCACCTCTGACAAATGAAGATGGAGAACTGGCAATGATGGATGTGGAGAAGGCCGAGGTACTTAACAACTTCTTTGCCTCAGTCTTCACTGCCAGTCAGGCATCCCAAGTCTTTCATTTCCCTGAACGTATAGATGGAGGCTGGGGGAGCAAAGTCCCTACCACTGTAATTGATGAGCATGTTGGAGACCACCTGATGAAACTTAACAAGTCACAGGAGGTTCCGCTTAAATATGAGACAAAACTCTTTATGGCGAAGTTGACAGAATGCTGGAACAGGCTGCCCAGGGGAGTTGTGGAGTCTCCTTCTCTGGAGACATTCAAAACCTGCCTGGTTAGGTGTTCCTGGTCCGGCAGAGGGATTAGACTAGATGATTTTTTAAGGTCCCTTCCAATCCCTAACATTCTGTGATTCTGTGAAACCTTGGTGGAAGACCAAAATGCAAAATCCAGTTCAACCTTGCACCAAGCAAGATGACTACATCAGCATACTTTAATGCTGTGGATCTTGTTGAAGTTACACAAGTTGGATGGTTACCAGGAACTACTCCTTTTGCCATTGGTGTAGGCAAAAAAGACAGTCCACAAAGGTCCACCAACTTTCTGATGTTGTTTCCATCATTTGAATAAGCAGCATGTTTGCCAATGATTAACAGAGGCTGCTTGGAATCAGCAATGATAGATGCTGCCTTGGATACAGCAGAGTGTTCAGCCATGCTGATGGGAGGTTGTTGGCAGCATTCTACATAGTTGACAGAGCTCTTGTTCACCTCAAGATTCACTAAATCCCCAGGTATGTCAATATAGCAGGAACCTGGACAACCATACATGCTGGTTCTTGCAGCCTTTTCAATAACTGCAGGAATTACTTCTAGGCTGCTTGGGCGGATAGTTTGTTGTACAGCCTACCAGCTTCAACCTGTGGAAATTCTTGGAAAGCTCCCATGGTTTCCTTATTTCTGTCAAAAGACCCTCTAATAACAATCAAAGGCCAACAGTTCAACCCACCAAGTGCATGTAAAAAACCTGAACCAGACACTACCAGACATATTCTTGGCCTGCCAGTCAAATATCCAACAGCAGATGCAGCGTTACAGGCAGCTTGTTAATTTCTCATTCCTATGTATTTAATTCCAACTGCTTGGGCTGCAACTGTGATTTCAGTGAATAGCAACAGTGCCAAACGTATTCAAAATTGTGAGTTCTGAGGGCTTTGGCTGGGCCCTGCTCAATGCCTCTCCCACTGCCATGACAGTGCCTCCACGTAGTCATCTACCTGAACTTCTGTAAGACTTTTGACATGATCCCATATGATATCCTAATATCAAAACTGGAAAGATATGGATTTGAAGGGTGGACCACACAGTGGATAAGGAATTGGCTCCATGGCCATACCCAGAGAGTGGTTGTCAATGGTTCTATGGAATCATTGATGGAATCTGGTGATGAGTGGTTTCCCTCAAGGGACCGGTCTTGGGACTGGTGCTTTTAAATTGTTTCAACAATGACATAGACAGTGGGATTGAGTGCACCCTTAGCAAGTTTTCATATGACACTTAGCTGAGCGGTGCAGATGATACAATAGGGGGAAGGGATGCCATACAAAGGGACCTGGAAATGCTTGAGCATTGGGCCCATGTGAACCTAGTGAGGTTCAACAAGTCAAAGTGCAAGGTGCTGCACCTGGGCCAGGGCAATCCCAGACATGAGTACAGACTTGGAGAAGAACTCAGTGAAAGCAGCCATGAAGAGAGAGACTTGGGGGTTCTGGTGGATGAAAGGCTCAATATGAGCCAGCAGCATGTGCTTGCAGACCAGAAGGTCAACTGCATCTTGGGCTGCATCGAAAGAGGAGTGGCCAGCAGGTCAAGGGAGGTGATTGTTGCCCTTTACTCTCTCCTTGTGAAGCCCTTGTGAAGTACTTTGGAGTACTGTGTCCAGGTCTGGAGCCCCCAGCCCAAGAAGGATTTTCATGTTAGAATGGGTCCAGAGGAGTGCCACAAAGTTGACTTAGAGGGCGGAAGCACCTCTTCTATGAAGACAGGCTGAGAGAGCTTGGGATGTTCTGCCTGAAGAAGAGAAGGCTCTGGGGAGACATCACTGTGGCCTTTCAGTACTTAAAGGGGGCTTATGCAGAGGATGGAGAGGGACTCTATACTTGGGTAGATAATGATAGGAAGAATGGTTTAATAAAGGTGATAATAAAGGGAGAATGGTTTTAAATGGTTCTAAATGTTTGGAAATGGTTTTAAATGGTTCTAAATGAATGGTTCTAAAAAAGGATAGATTTAGATTATACATTGGGAAGAAATTATTCACTGTGAGGATAGTGAGATGCTGGAACAGGTTGCCAAGAGAAGTTGTGGACGCCCCATCCCTGGAGGTGTTCAAGGCCAGGCTAGATAAGACCCTGAGCAACCTGATCTAGTGGATGGTGTCCTTCCCTATGGAACTAGATGATCTTTAAGGTCCCCCAAGCCATTCTATGATTCTATGATTCTGACTCCCTGATACTGAAAGAATAGAATATTGCTCATTTCCCTGATCTTTTTACCAATTGCACCAGGGCACTGAATTCTCCTTTGATTACCTTTGGACTTCTCTTTGCTACTTCATCACTGCCAACATGAAAAATCAATGGATAATAATCAGAGTGCTGTACCAGGATAGAAATTTTTCTAGTATTGTCTTTTACTCAGGCCCCCCGTGAGGCAGCAGACTTAGCTACAGGTTGGGATAAGCTGGTCTATTGTGCCCTCTGTTCCCCTCAGAAGAGAGTCAGCTATGACAGCAACCCTTCTTTTTTTCTTGGTGGAGGTGGTCACAATACTTGGGATAGGCTGACTTGCCCTAGGCAACCACTCCAACCTGGATGGACCTTCATCCACATCATTGTCCATCAAGTTCCAGAGCCTGTTATATAATTGCACCTAGGTAGTGAGGTAGGCAGGAAGGGCATTCCCCGAGGAAAAATACACTTTCAATTCCCCCTGTCTCTTAGGTCCCCTGCTTTTGCCTGGTGGCAAGAGGGTAGGGAATTCTTCTTTTATTGTGTTGTGACTGTCTGATGCACCTGTCTAAGGGAAGATTTCAAGCAAGAAGTCTATTTATGGATTCACATTCACCTCCTAGTGCTTTCTTTAACTGATGCTTCCCTGTCAGTTGTATTACCACTAGGAAGTTCTGCTGAATCATGTACAGATTCATTTATGGTAACAGGATTAACAAAATTCTATGTAATTTGGAGCCAATGAATAGATGGGTGATAATGTCTCATCTCCCTCATCATTTACCATTTTTTCAATTAACAACCTTGATGCTATTTTATATTCTAAACAAGCAAACAAAACAACAAACAAACAATAAAATAAAATATAAAGTATAACAAAATAAAGACTTCCAGAGCTCACTTTATAAATTCCTCACAGTCATCATGTTCATACTGTAATGTAATATGCATTTTCTATGCTTTCTGTGCCATGAAATATGAGTGGTGTACCAGATTAAAACATTTTAACATTGTTTTGAAAACACCCTTTGTTTGGTCTTCTTAGATGTGAGTCAGTCTTTTTCATATGTGTGGACTCTTAAAAATGTTATAAAAGACTTAAAATATTAAGTGAAATAGCACAAATTAATTTCACTAAATATACTGATTTTGCACCTTTTAAATTTGTATTTTTATTTTGTTAAGAAATGCTGCAAAATTTGTCTAAAATCATGTCTTCCTACATGACTTCAATACTGGGGAATGCTCATGATAATGCAATTTTCTACATCCATTAAGACACTGCAGTAACTTTCAGTTTGCAGACCCATAAGGTATAAATCACACTGTTCTCTGACATTACAGGACTGATAGCAGACAGAATGAGATACGAAATGCCAGATCTCTTTATCCAGTTCAAGCTAGTTTGAAGTGCAAAAAGCTTTGGATACTGATTTCAGTATTGCTTGTAAATCTTAATAGCTGATGTTAGTAATACGGAAAATGTATCTGGAATTTCCAGAATAATCAACAAAAAGTTTCTATCAGTTAGCTTTTTCTGTTTGTAAAATACTCCTTTTCAGATACATTAGGAAACCTCATTTTGCCAAGAACCCTGAAAATAAAATTGAATGGTGACAGTGATTTTTTTGCACAAAACTGAACTTAGTAAAACTCAATGTGTCTTAAAATTAAAGCTTTATACAGATGTTTCATATTTCCATGCTGTACATGTAGAAGCATCCTAGAACCTCATGTTCTTCCCACAGATGAGGATCTTGTTTGAACAAGTGATCTGGAAAATGTTTCTCTCAACCTGTTTTTGTATCATGAAACTTCATGAAAATAGATGTGACAATATTTTTATATTGGAAAGACATTACAGCAGCATCTTAGTATGATCAAACTAAGAAAGGTTCCTCACTAATTTCTTCTTATGGTCAGACCAGATGATCTTGAAGGTCTTTTACAACCTTAATGATTCTATGATTCTTTTGCTGTAGATAAGCATTTCCTCTACCTCTATTTAAACAAAATTATCTCATATTTTGTGACATACATTTTATACTGTTGTGACAGAAAAGGTAGATAATAAAAAAAAAAAAAAAGCAAACTTAGCAACAACTAAACATCAAAAAAACAAAACCAAAAACATTATATCAAAGTTAATTTAGTCAGCTGGTGAAAATAGTATATAGATATGAGACATAACTTACTTAACAAATACTTCTTTTTTCTCTTATTTTTAATTCAATTTCATCTCTAAAACTTCAGGAGTCATACTCACTCCATTTCACAGAATCACAGAATCATCTAGGTTGGAGGAGACCTCCAAGATCACCAAGTCCAACCTCTGACCTAACACTAACAAGTCCTCCACTAAACTATATCGCTAAGCTCTACATCTAAACGTCTTTTAAAGACCTCCAGGGATGGTGACTCAACCATTTCCCTGGGCAGCCTGTTCCAATGCCTAACAACCCTTTCAGTAAAGAAGTTCTTCCTAACATCCAACCTAAACCTCCCCTGGCACAACTTTAGCCCATTCCCCCTTGTCCTGTGTCAACGCACGTGACAAGACAGAAATATACAACAATATAAAAATAATATAAAATTATATCTCTAAGGAAGAAATGTACTGTAAAATACAGCATATTCTAAAAGTTTTCATTTTCAAGAATACTGCCTCTCTTTTGTTGATGCTTTTCAGTCTCAGACATGTCTCCTCTATAGCACTTTCTATTCACAGTAGAGGAAAAAAAAAGTTGAACGTTAGTTTTACAGTTACAAAATTAATATACATATATATATATATATATTTACAAAAGACTGCTTTAAGCCTTTCTAGCCATGTAGTCTTTTTTTTCTTTTTTTTCTTCTTTTTTTTTTTTTTCTTTACTACATCTAGTAAAGTGATCTACATAACTACAAAGTGCAGCTTTTGCAAAAGAAATCTTTACTCACAGTAATGCCAGTGGCAGTTATGGCAGTTAGGCAAGGAAAACTATGACATTAAAAACACAACCAACAAATAACAACAAATTTAAATATTTTCTTATGCACATAACATTGTAGGATTTGCAAAAGTTGCTTTGTACACCATTTAACAGTAGATATTTAACTTTGTAGGCTATGTTATATGACTGAATTTCCTACATGAACAATGAAACTTGAAAGGAAAATTCATTGTACTAGACTAGAAGCTGACTTGTGCCATTAACTGGAATCTAATGCTTTAACCTGGTGCTTGTATACAGGGAGTATATAAAGCCTGCATGAGGCAGCTTCCATTTGGCTTCTGCAGAAAAGACCTGCAGTGAAAACATTATCTGGAACTGTCAGAAAAGAAACAAGATCTGGCTGTTACAAATGACAAGTCATTAATGGGAATCTTTTGGCTAGACTACATGAGAACACCTAGTACAATGGTTAGTAAGAAGTAATAGAATAAAAGGTATTAGGACATTTGACTTCTGACTAGCTATGGAAGCTTAAAAAGGGATTGCACCATGCTATGTTGGAAAATAAGTATATTAGCAAGACAAATTAGAGCATTAATACAGAATATGTTCAAAAGCAGGAATTGTGTTGGGGTTGAAACAGGACAACAATAACTGGAGCTGGAAGAGTAAACAAGTTTCTAAGCATCTATGGTGTAATATAAGATCTTTATCTTATATCCAAGGAGACCCAACCATACATCTGCAGAGGTTTCAGTGGTTTCACCTATACATAGGTGGGGCAGATTGAGATATAAATTGTTATACCCTTCACCCTGTTCTGAAGTCCTTCACTAACTTGCTAATGGTAGCTAAGATAACAGGTCTTGTATAGCAGCAACTGGAACTTCTGAATTTGCTCTTGATTTGTATTAGAGAAATAGCTGTTTCCACCATCAGCTTCTCACCCCACCTGCTATAATTTCCAAGGCAACCAGCCACAGCTGGTTGGGCCAAAGTGGGAAAATTATAATTGGCCCTTAGAGGCTTAACCATGATGTGCGAAGTAAATATGGAATGACGTACATACATACATGCAGCTTAAATTAAAGGATATATTTTTCATATCTGACAAAATCTAGACCATATGATCACACCAAATAAACTATCTCTATGGTTTGAATAGTATTTCAACATGTTGGGAGTTGTCTGGGTACATTTTTTGTGAAACTAGCTAGTGTTTGATCTGCTGAGGTATGACAAAGTATAATATTCAGAGTTTTGTAAAGAATTTATCTTGAACAACAAGAGCTGCTGATAAAGATGAAGGCCATATTCCAGGCAGAATTGGTTTCCAATGAATTCCGAAGGGAAATCTGAATGCTTGCAGTGTGTGGCTTGTGTATGTGTGAGAAAAAACAAACAAACAAACAAACAAACAAACAAAAACAACAAAAACTGAAATATATTAGCAAGGCAATCATAGCGATATCCATTTAAACAGAAGTTATTCCGGAAGTGAATAATCTGGAATGGTAGACCAGATCCTGTATCCTTCATTCTTATTTGTTTTTTTTTGTCTAGTCTTTTGAGGAACTTGCATTAAACTTGTAGGTAATATTGGAGAAGTTTGAACAAAACTGCTTTTGAGTAGTGCATATTTACAATCTTCGAAAACTTTCTATGGAAACTGAGTCCTTCATTTAGGGTTGGCCAATATGCTGTCCTGGAAGAACAGTTGAGGATGAGGAATAATAACCCAGGACATCTCAGATAAAAATATTAATCTGCAGGGGGTGTTGTTTGTATTGGTGTAGTGGGAAAAAAATTAATAGGAAGATGTAAAAGCAAAAGTGTTAAATATAAAAATATGAAAATGATCATTATCATTCAGGCAACAAACAGAAAGAAAATGAAAAATAAGACCTGTTCTACAACATCCACTGATCTGACAAAACCATCTGAAAGAGGTAAGATAAAGAGAAATTCTTAAGGGAATCATTCTTCTTACAATTTCTGACACATGTCCTTTTCAAACTCAGTGTAGGATGATGATACAAATGAGATACTCAGAGAAATTAGTAACGTGTTACAGTACACAGCAGTAACATAGTCCAAAAACAGGAAATGGTTATTAGGTGGCTGATGATTTTCCAAAGTAAATAGGGCTAACAACCTGCTGACTAGATGCACAGCATTATGATTGAAAGTGCTAACGAATGGACACCTATGCTTATAATTATTGCACCCTGTTTCTTATTGTTGGTGCCTTGTATATTTAATGGAAGTTATTCTACAGCATCATTTTCACATATTTAAAAATGTCATTACTTATTATTAGCTGTATTGATTATATGTAGCCACCTGCATTCAGATCTTTAGCTTCTACTGATGTTTTCTACTATTTATCCATTTGCAAGCGCAAGTAGGACTCCTCCCCTGCCTTCGGCAGCCTGAACTTTACTAGGTCAGAGCCCCAGGGCTTTGGGAGGAAACAGTCTGGAGGTTTTATAAGCTGAATAACTTCAAGCTGTTCAATAAAATGTTTAAAATGTAAGTACTGTACCACTGGTGTCATTAGGACCTCTAACATGCAGCACTGTGGCTATCCTATTTCTAATATAATTTGAAATTATAGATGTTTCTACATAATATTGATTTATGAGACATAGCAATAAAATAACATATGCAGATGGTTTCTAGAATGCACTTGAAGCACTTCAGAAGGATTTTCACAGTGACACCTTTGCATAGTGGGATAAACTCTAGAGACAAGTCTGCTACATTAGTATCAGTGTCAAGCTGACATTTCAGGGTCAGTGAACAAATATCCTAAAGCCCAAGTGTTTATTTTAGAGAAATTTCATATATAATGACCTTGACTTTACTTTTTTTTTTTTTTTTTTTTTTTGGTATGTATATGACCTCTATCCAAATAAGTGTTTGTTGTGATTTACTCCAGGAATATTTGATTAAAATGAATTAATAAAAGCTTGATACAGTGTTTTTTCTTTCTTGTTTGTGCTTTTATTCTTTCTCATGTGTTGATGAAATAAAGACTTTGAATTATTAAAACACGTGCATCCAGACATACACACACACATACATATTCATGCATATATAGGATTTATTTCTGCATGAAACATTAAAAAAAAAAAAAAAAAAGGAAAAAGAAAAAAAAAAGTATCAAAATAAGGAAGACCTAATTCACTATAAAGCCAGTAGGTAATTTTTCACATGGGCTTCACAAGGTAATTGTCCTGCTTACTCTTCAGGGGGAAAGCAGCTATACAAAGAAATTATTACAGAATTTTCCCTAGCAGAGTTGCCAAAAAATACATGTTTGGGCAGAGTAGATACAGGGAGTTAGTCACTGAACCCTACAGATTGAACTCTACAGATACACAGATTATTAACTCTTTTGCCTTTATCTTCGCAAAGAAAGCTTTCCACTAGCTTACTGAAATCAAAACCCTGTTCTTCAGTGACTAGTTCATTCATTGGAATGTTATAGTGTAAAAGAACTAATTGAAATAAAAGTTTTTGGTGCAAAATGTGGTAATTAAAATTTACTAGCAGCTGTTACTAAGAACAGATACATGCATAGGACATGCAACCATAGTAGCTGTGTACCTGTAGCTATTATTTAACAATGTCCTTAAAAGATGTGTTTCCCTGATGATTGATATAGAAGCTTAGTGAAAGGGCAGTAGGGAGGACCGGCAAATGATGACTGTTAAATATTCACAGACATCTGGTTGTTACTTATTCCATCTATGTCTTGTGATTAAGAAAGTGGACTTCCAACACACCTAGGGTTCTTTGTGTTTCTAAAAATACTGTTGTTAATACTGATGTTGACTGGTATCACAGAAAACATACTGGTGACCATGAAAAGATGACAGACCAATCTTGCTATGTGATGAATATCCTCATTTCTTCATTGAACGGAGTGCATGGTATAAAACAGTAGCACTTTTAGGTATTACATATTGCCTGCCCATGAGAGACATAGTCAGACCTGGTTATAAAGAACCTGTATATCATGGATGAAATCTCATTGAATCATAGAAACAGATTCAGATCTATGCCCTCTGTTGCTTTTTCATCATAATTTGTGTTTCAAAGCTGCCCTGTGTAGTCTTTCCACACAGCTACAGAAACTGTATAATCTGTAATCTGCATAGAACAGAAAAGCAGGCTGGCTGGACTTTGCATCCATCTGGCATCCTCTAACTCCTCTGAAAGGCTACTGTAAACAAGACAAGTGGGAGAAGTCCCAGTGAAGCTGGAAGATATCCTGGAAACATTTAGCTAAATGACTCAATGGATTGATTCCATAAGAAATATATGTAAGAGAGAATGCAGCCTTTGTGGTGCACACAGCAGCCTTGGGTCCAGTACTGATGGAAGTATAGCGGTGTTACTGCAGTGTCAGCCAAGGATAGAAAACTGTTTCTCTTTGTTTCTCTTGATTTACAGAGAATGATGGTTTCTGTACTATGTTCTGTACTGTGCCATATACAGCCATTTTTTTGTGCTGCATCATAGATTAACTTGCAGATTTAACCTTTAGGATGGAACATGGTGCTTTAAAAAATCAGTGGGTGCTCATGATTTTGGCTGATCTGGGATTTAATTTTGATATCTTTTTTTGATATCTACCTCTATGTTTAATGGGCAGTTTTGCTTTTCTTTTCCTAGACTCATGATGTATGGATTATTTTATTTTTTTTCTGAGTTAGAATATAATACATTTTAAGGATTCTGCTATCTATATTTTTTCTTAATACTTCCAATGAACATTTTGAAAAAGTGATTTTTCTAATTACAACCTACATTTTAACTCGTTACACGGTGGAAATTTGAGCTCTGCATGACTGATAAACATTTAAGAATTTTAAAGAAGAGGTACACACATTATGCATACCTTCTTTTTTTCATTTCTGTCTTACATATGTACAGACATAAAATCTTTCTAAGAATCTCTCGAAGAAGTGTATCAGTTCTCCTTAGCTGTCACTGATTAGTTCCAGCATTTCAGTCCAATATAGGATAAAGCTTTCCCAGTTTCAGTGCTGGTGAATTGGCTTGCATTCCTTCAAGCATTTGTAAATAGTTACTTCGCAAAACCACTCTTATTTATCCATCTTTTCAGATGGGAAAACACTTTTCTCAGAATTGATGACTACTTATTTTTCAGCTAAAGTAAATACAGGTCTATATCTCTTTTCATTTGTGCAAGAAGCTGACACATTCTGTCACAACATAGCATGAGTAAATGGGAAAGTGACAGCTTCCTGGCAAAAATTTAAAGAGATAAACATCTTTTTTTTTGTTTTGTTTTGTTTTGTTTTGTTTTGTTTAAACAGATACTGAAAAAAAATCAAATAGAATATTGTCAAGCTGAAAGGCTGTGGAATATACGAATGTAGCAAATTGGCAAATGAATGAATAAGCAAGAACCTGATGCTTATTGCTATCCCTTCTATTTTATCTATATTTGTCCATTACTTAATATAAAAAATTTAAATAACATACTAGCATTATTGGTGTAAATATGTAAAATGTTATAACTTGCACTGCTTCTTCTTTTTTTTTTTTTTTTGAAATAATAATCAGATTAAAATATTCTTCTAAGCAATAATGCATTTTAACATAGTTGCATTCTTACAGACAGAGAGCTCATAGATTATTAACTCAATGGATTTAAAATAATTTATTTATTAGGTTGCTTTGGCTCAAAATTAACAAGATGAGGAAATATCAGAAATTTTCAACTCAGTTCATAAAAAGTAAGGAGGAAGAAAAAAAGAAAAGTCTCATAAGAAACAGATTTGTTTACAGTAGGATGTAGTAGTTTAATGCAAGAGTGTGTTTGGATATATGTCTATATGACAGCTGGAAAAAGGTCAGAGAAAGGACTGGAAATATATACAAATTCTATGCAAGGAAAGCAAGAAACATTTTGCAAGGAAAGGAAAACTGAAAATGAATTCTAACATTCACAGGTAAGAGAAAACTGAAGAGACAGTGAAAGGCTGGGAGTGGGGAAAAAGATTGTAAAATCAGAAGAGTGAAGGTGAAAGAGCTGGATAAAGGTGGAAAAATCATTGGACAGTAAATGTAAAGATACCAGAGATAAGAAGTGTTGTGAGAAAACAGTGAGATAAAGGTAGTTGTTTGTTTGTTTGCTTTCATTTTTACCCTATGAAAATGAGATTCTTAGGGTGGTAAAGAGAGAACATTTACAAGTGTTGTTGTCCAGGACCCATGTGAATTTTCCTTATTTTTGAACATCAACACGAGGTACCTCTCAGGAAGGTACATATTCCATTGCTGTTTACCTATTAACCAAAACTTCTGGCTGTTTTGTTAGCTCAGTTTTCAAGTGGGGAAAATGAGGTAAGGACTAATTTTTATTTATTTTTTCTTTTTTTGGGGGGGGATGGTGAGTGGGGAATGTGTAGTTATAATGATAAAGAATGATAAAGCCAGAATAACTATCTTGTGTGGAAATTTCTGGCTCAGGTTGCCATCATACCTCATGTGATGTTGAAATATATCACATTTACACTTGCTGAGAAGAAGAGTAGAGCTTGGATTTAAATGAAGTATATATTCAATTTCCATTATTTTTTCTCACTTAACACTAATGGACAACTCTTCTGCAAACATCTGCAGTGTCAGTAATTCCATTAACAAAGAAGCCACTGCATTATCAACATACTGTAGCTTCATTTTAATGTGTCATTTGCACTTCAAAGTCACATAACTTTTATTATGGTAAATCAATTAAAACTATTTCTCATGATAATTTATCTTCTACAGAGTTTATCATCTCAGAGAATGCAATATTTCCCAATTTAACTTCCAAGACAAAAGTGATGTAATTTGAATGCCTTTTACTGAGCTTATTAAGGATAAAGATCACAGAAATTTCAAACCCTGAAAGATAACTGTTTCATCTATGTGATAAAATGGAAGTCAAAATTTTGTAGCTTACTGGAGGTAGCAGGAGAAAGTATGCTAATTAGTAATATAACCTCATTTACTCATTTGGTATGTCTCTTGTTTTAAATGGTAGTCTGTCTAGAATGGATATCCATTTTGATGCAAATCTGAAAAGGAAATCAAGTGAAGCTACTGTATACTCAATAAAGCTCTATGTAGCATTCACATGGTTATACTTTTCTTTCTATGTTTATAATCTAAAAATCACCTTGAACAAACATTTTCAAAGATCTTGCAGTGAAGAATAGGGGTCCATATAGAAACATTCCCTTTCAGAATGGAGAGATGGGTCAGATCCTCAATTAACATGAATTGTCACAACTCCAGGGAAATCAGGAGAAAAATGTCAATATACAGGATTTGAAAATCTGATAATGTGCATCTGTTAATAATAATAATTATAAAAACAACCAATGTACAATAACAACACCCTTGAAATCTAAAAGCACTAATATGAGATGAAAAGGTCATCTATATCTTTAGTGAATATATTTGAGAGTGACTGATGGCTTCTTTAGCGGCAGAAAGCTTATTTTTCAAATGTTTAATTTCAAGTATGTTTAGGGGCACCTGTCCCTAGGCTTTTACTGTGGTTTGTGCTCCTGGCTATTCAAAGTGCTTTGATAATGATTCCAGTCTGTAGTTCCTGCCTTTTCTTCATGTAGAAGTGCTGGGTTCACACTTTATATTATAATGAGTGTGAAACTAACAAGTAAGAAGTTAATAACCCTCCACTCTTAACACTACACCATACAAGCATATGCAGAGAGGCAGCAAAGGAGTCCCAACATCCATTCCAACCTCTGGCCCCCTTTCTTTGCAACTGCACTATCACTAAATCGCAGAATCACAGAATGTTGGGGATTGGAAGGGACCTTAAAAAATCATCTAGTCCAATCCCTCTGCTGGACCAGGAACACCTAACCAGGCAGGTTTTGAATGTCTCCAGAGAAGGAGACTCCACAACTCCCCTGGGCAGCCTGTTCCAGCATTCTGTCAACTTCGCCATAAAGAGTTTTGTCTCATATTTAAGCGGAACCTCCTGTGTTCCAGCTTGCACCCATTGCCCCTTGTCCTATCATTGGATGTCACTGAGAACAGCCTGGCTTCATCCTCCTGACACTCACCTTTTACATATTTATAAACATTAATAAGGTCACCCCTCAGTCTCCTCTTCTCCAAGCTACAGAGACCCAGCTCCCTCAGCCTTTCCTCATGAGGGAGATGCTCCACTCCCATAATTATCCTCGTGGCTCTGCGCTGGACTCTCTCAAGCAGTTCCCCATCGTTCTTGAACTGAGGGGCCCAGAACTGTATGCAATATTCTCACCAGGGCAGAGTAGAGGGGGAGGAGAACCTCTCTCGACCTACTAACCACATCCCTGCTGACACACCCCAGGATGCCACTGGCATGTTAAATGTATAGAGTTCTCACATATATTTAAAATCCTTGGCTTGGCCTCATTTTTATTGCTGTTTCTGAGCACGTAGTATAAGAAGGTGTTTCTCCTGTAGGTGGAGTTTATGCTTGTATTTCAGATGGTGAGGATGCTTCTCTGGAATTAACACTTTGCACACTGAAAGACAAAGAGATAAAAGCACACTTTGCCTTGCTTGCTTTACAGTACTTATGCTTGTAACAAATTTAGTTCTGTGTCTTTGCATGCAATCACGCTCATAAAAGTACAGAGTACTTTATCACTTCACCCTTTTGGTTGTAACACTTTCTGTGCATTGCTGGAGGTTATTACCAAGTGACATAAAGAGCATTGACAGAAGGCTTTGTGAAGCAGTATATATATATATAATATATAGTATATATAACTACATAAAAGGACTACTGTCTATATGCATGTATGTGTATATAAATATATAAATATACATATATACATATAAGGAAATTTAGGCTGAAAAGTGGCCTTAATGGTGTGATTTATTGGACTGTATTACAGTCTCCCAAGGGATGTGGTAGAAGCCACATTAAATAATGGAAAAACTCACATCTCCTGAGGACCCGAACATATGGGAACTAAGCATAGGAAAGCTGAACAGATTTTATCTAGGCAAGAATTAGCCAGTTTCTCCTGCCATTAAAATATTCCCAAAGGAGAAGAACAGATATACAGCATTTTCCCATCATTTGTGTCTGTATGGCATAAGCAGTAAGAAGTATGTTCCAAAATAATTTCCCTTTATGATTATTATTTGTCACTATGCAAAGTAACCAATTTAACAGTAGGAATATTGTCCATAAATCACTTCATATTTAGGACATTCATGGAAGCAAAGAATGAACCATTCTTTTATATAATTAGCCTGGCAAATGCTCATTTAATTATTATATGCTTAGGACTCGCTTTTGGACAAGTAAGTGAGAGTTTTGCTATTAACTTCAATGGAAATAGTTAGAGAGACAGTTTCTCAGGAAATTTTGAGTCCTTTTAGAAATCAATAGTATTTGACTTGGTATGGAAAAGAAAATGCTCAATATCTCATAAAGGAAACTCATTTGTTATAAACCTACTCACTTTAACATTTTGAACAGAATTTTTAAACCATGAAGGACCCAAATATCCTTTGTTTTGTACTTTATTTAGTCCTCTGTGCTTTTCAGAATAAAACATCACTCTATATCTGCTTTAGTATTTACC
Source organism: Netta rufina (assembly GCF_964035555.1). Classification (NCBI taxonomy): domain Eukaryota; kingdom Metazoa; phylum Chordata; class Aves; order Anseriformes; family Anatidae; genus Netta; species Netta rufina. The sequence goes on along the minus strand of NC_140123.1, from coordinate 41,783,467 downwards.
ATGCAATTGGTCTTCACTCTGATAAAAGGGTAGGCTCATCACCATTCCATACTTCAGCTGATGGAGAAGTAAAGACCCACTTATGCAAGGGTACTTATATGAATTATTTTTTCATATGCTGGAATTATGCATCAAGACATTTGGACTATAATGCAAAAAGCTGCCTATTATGTCACCACCTGAACATGTTATTAAAATGTTACTGGAGTGCTGCACTTTGATGGTTTCATGCAGTCAGAATCCAACAAACAGCATTTTAGAATCCCATCTTTGCATGACTATTTTTAAGGGTATTGATTTATTTTTTCTAATCGCCTTTCTGAACTGTTTCCTGGGTTCAATGAGGCTTCTTTATTCCCTAATTACAGAAAACTTACCAAAGATAATACCATTTTGAAATATTTTTTGTATAGTTTTGTTTTGATATGCTGACGTTTATGTAAATAAAGGCCTGTTTACTCAGTTTCAATATATAGTAGTCTTAAATCAGAGAAAGCTCATAATAAATATGAAAATAAAACATTCCTTTTTGTAAACACATCTGCAAGCCTGACTGCATCTCACTAAGCTTTTTATAGGTTCATTACACTACTTGGCTCACATTGAAGTCACCTCAAATTTTGTTTATATTTTTTCTAACCATCATACGAATAAACATTGGCTTCTGTTTAGAGGAGTGACTGGAAAATATCCAGTATCTTCTTATAATCTACAGATTCAGGAAAACATAATGGCTATTACTGGTAGTATGCATTTCTTTCCACTTGTATGTCACATACTAAACTTTGGGAGGGGTCAAAAGAGGTGTCACTTACTAGAGCTGCATGGAGAGACCTGAAGCTAAAAAGAATTGCCTTTCATTTATGTAATTGTGAAACATTTGCAGCTAAGTTAGCTGACATGCATAAGCATATAACCAATGATAATGAGGGGTTTCTAAACATTCTGTTGTTATAGTTTGACCAAGGGCCCTGGTAGCAATTATCTTCCTGTTTAATTTTTGTTTGTTTGTTTTGTTTTCCCTCCCTTTACAGCTCAGATTCTTTCAGAAATCCTCATTATAAGCTGGCTAAGAAGTAGCTTTAGAAGCACTTTAGACCTACCTCTGAGTTCCCCTGCCTGTGCTGATGTGGTTGCACTCTCTTGCAGGCCACTGGACCAGCTTCCCATCTGGTGCTCTTGCCATTAAGATTCTTACCACTCAACAGCATATTCCTACAGTCAAAGAGTATAAGATTATGTCTTAGTTGAGGAGAGCTATTTCAGTATTCCCAGGAAACTCACCATTATCAATTATATAACCCTATAAACTGTAGAGGGGCAAGTTATATACATATGCAAGCATGTACAGTATTTATATTATATAGACTATGTTAAGGCATTTTGAGAATTCATTAGCATTCTGAGAGATATGCACTATATAGAGAGGTATAACAGATTTAAATCTTTTCTTTCAACAAGGTATATTGGGTTTATGTAGAAAACTTTTTGTAGTGTGTGTGTGGGGGAAACACAGGGGTGGCCTTTGTGGGAACTGGTCCATCTAGAAACTGGTCCATGTCAGGTAAGAGCCAGCTTCAGCCAGCTTCAGCCAGCTTCAATAGGGACCCACTGCTGGCCTAAGCTAAGCCAATGTTGGTTGTATTCCCATGAAGGCAGATTGCAGAAAGGGTAAAAAATGTTCTACAATAGCATCTGGGAGAGAGGAGTGAGGAAAATGTAGAAAGAAACAGCCCTGCAGACACCCAGGTTAGTGAAGGAGGGAGAGGAGGTTCTCCTGGCATCAGAGCAGAAATTCCCTGGCAGAGAGTTGAGAGGACCATGGTGGAGCCAGCTGTCCCCCTGCAGCCCAAGGAGGACAACGTTGGCACATATATGCATGCTCCAGCCTGTGGATGAACCCACAGTGGAGCAAGTGGATATGAACTGAAGGAGGATGTGGACCATGGAGAGTCCCCACAGGAGCAGGCCCTGAGCTGAAGCTGCAGCCTGTGGAGATGATCATGTGGTGGAGCAGGAGGTCTGGCAGGGCCTGTTGCCCATGGAGGACTCATGCTGGTGCAGGCTGTTCCAGAAAGATGGCATCCCATGGTATGCACCCATGTTAAAACAGTTCTTGAAGAACTGCAGTCTGTGTGAAGTCAATGTAGGATCAGTTTGGTAAAGACTGTGTGGGATAGATCCCATGCTGGAACAGGGAAGAGAGTGATCATGAAGGAGCAGCAGAAACAAAGCATTATAGACAGACTGCAGCCCCCATTCCCCACTCCCCCATGCCACTCAGCAGAAGGAAGTAGAAAAATGTGGATGAGATTAAGGTAGTTTCAGTTTTTGTTTAGTTCTCACCACTCTAGTTTGTTATTAGTTTGCAATAAATTACATGAATCTCCCTATGCTCAGTCTGTTCTGTACCTATGAAAGTAATTGGTGAGTGATATCCCTGTCCTTATAACAACCCACAAACTTTTTTTATTTATTTCAATTATATTTTCTCCCCCTGTCCTTCTGAGGAGGGGGTGTGTGAGAACAGAGTGATGATTCTTAGCTACCTATCTGTGTAAAACTATTACACAGTGTGCTACATTTATTTTGCAAACCCATTGACTTCATTATAAGCAAGCTCACCATTTGTAACAATGACACTACTTGTAGCTCACAAGATTCTTTCATGCATAACAAATGATTAACTACTTATCAACATGAACAAAATGTTACTTGTGTTAATTAAATGTTGTTATTGATAGTTCTTATAAGTTTTTATCTGCAACCAGCTAAGATATTAGCAATTTCTGGAGTACAGTGTTATAAGAATTGTATTTTCCAAAACTAATGTTGAAATTTAGTTACCTGGTCAGCTGGGTTGGAAAATTTTAATTCATCAGTGTGAAGTGTTGTAAAATGTCAATATGGTTAAGATCAATCATGCCCTTCCTATTGTGTGGCTGGATGTAGAATTGTCTAAATCCTTGAAAAAAAGATAAACAAATAATTGACTTAATCTTGGCACTGCTCATGTATCATCAGGTAATAATTATTTATTAAATGTTTACTTGAGGTGAAAATTAGACTTCCACAATTCAAAGAAGATTCAAAGATGCTTGGATCTGTAAGGATTTTCTTCTTTAAATTTAAACTTTAAACCAGTCTCTCAAGATCCATCTTGTTTCTGCAAGCCCTAGGGAATAGCAGGAAATTCATGCATATTTAATATTAGTCAAATCAACCTATGCAGTAACCATGCAAAAAGAACAATTATGCATACTATTTATGTAAATATGGAATAAAAAAAAAATACGTGTTTTTATTTAGAGCGTTGGCAAGACTTGTAAATTATTTAATTTAAGAAGACATGCTTTGTAGTGATTTTGAGCTATTCATTTACAATATATATCATAGCAAAATACAGTAATTTATTTGTATTTTCATATTCATCTTTGCTATAACTAGGTTAAGACCAGTGTAAACTTCAGAGAAGAGCACTGATTTGTATTACATGGAAAATACATGCAAATGTTTATTTGTGCCAGAGATAATTAATTAAACACTTTATTTAAACTTTTCTAAACTTGTAAGATGTGGCAGAATTAATTAACTCTACATTTTCATAATTATAGGAGTATTTTTCATCTGTATAATAGCTTTCAAATTCTGCAAATATGTTTTATATTTTCCTGATGTGATCTAATTATGGAGAATGCTGCATACTTTAATCAACCTCAAAACCAGTCTCCAGTTATGTTTTGTCTCCTAGGATAGAAATGCTTCTAGAAGAACAGCAGAAGGTCTTCAGAGAAACCATGACTTCACCCTTTCAGAAACTACTGACTTAACTTATATCAAAGATCATCTTTGATTAATCATGTTTCTTGTGAAGTCTGTCATTAAAGGAATAAAATCTTATGTTCAGAGTTATTTGCACTGAAACATGGGGTGAAGAAACAATGCTGAGAATTGGGTTTCTGAGACATTTTAAATCTTTGGTATTCCTAGATGTAATGCTAAGAAGAGTCAGGGCTTTCACGATAATTTACAGCCACCCTTTCATCTCCTTCCCAGCAAAGACAAAGGAACTGACATGGCAATAAACAGGACATCTGCATCAAAATACGTTTTCTTGATAATCAGGTGATTTGACCAGCCCATGGGAGGACCACATGCTGGAGCAGAGGAAGAGAGTTACAGTGAAGCATGAAGGAACAGCAAGGACAAAGCTTTACAGACTGACTGCAACTCCCATTCCCCATTCCCCTGCACTGTTTGGGGCAAAGAGGTAGAAAAAGGTGCATGAGACAAAGGTGCTTTTAGTTTCTCACTGCTCTAGTTTGTTAGTAGTGAGCAATAAATTACATTTGTCTCCCTTATGATGAGTGTGATTGGTCCATGACAGTAATTGTTGAGTGATCACCCTGTCCTTACCTCAGCCCATGAACTTTTTCATCATATTTTCTACTCCTGTTATTTTGAGGAGTGTTAGTGTGAGAGAGGTGTGGTGGAGGTTAGCTGTCTGTCAGTGTGAAACCACTACACACTCTTCCTCCCCACAAACAGGACATACTATTTATTTATTTATTTATTTATATTTAATATTTTATTTTGAATAGGGCCCAGAGACTGTGTATAAATACCTGAAGGGAACAGTAGTGCCCAGTGACAGGACAAGAGCCAATGTTCACAAAATGAAAAACTAAAGATTCCATCTAAACATCAGGAAAAAACTTCTTTACTGTGCAGGTGATGGAGCATTGGAACAGGTTGTCCAGAGAAGTTGTGGAGTCCAACTCCTTAGAGATATTCGAAAGCGAACTGGGCATTGTCCTGGGCAAGCTGCTGCATGTGGCCCGGCTTGAACAGTGGAGCAGGTTGGACCAAGCATTACCTCCAGAGGTCCCTTCCAACCTCAACCATTCTGCGATTCTGTGATTCAGTATCTTTCTGGACAATATGTCCAGCATACAGCTAGACAAATAAATAATACAATTAATGCAATAGCTGAATAATTGGCTAATGGATTGGACTGATAGACTTACAATTTATGGGATTACCTCAGGATGGTGTCCAGTCACTAGTGGGGCTCCACAGGCCTTCATTTTAGGGCCACTAATCTTTAATGTTTTCATAAATGACTTGGATCCAGGACTTGAATATGTACTAAGTCTGCAGATGACTGGACAACAAGATTAAATGCAGGGTGCTGCACCTGGGCCAGGGCAATCCCAGACAAGAGTACAGACTTGGAGAAGAACTTATTGAGAGCAGCCTTACAGAGAAGGACTTGGGGCTCCTGATGGGTGAAAAGCTCGACATGAGTCAGCAGTGCATGCTTGAAGCCCAGAAGGCCAAATGCATCCTGGGCTGCATCCAAAGATCAGCCAGGTCAAGGGAGGTGATTGTCCCCCTCTACTCTGCCCTGGTGAGGTCCACTGTGTCCAGATCTGGAGCCCCCAGCCCAAGAAGGATGTGAAGGCATTAGAACAGGTCCAGAGGAGGGATACAAAGATGATCAAGGGGTTAGAGCACCTCTCTTACGAAGAAAGGCTGAGAGGGCTGGGGCTGTTCAGCCTGAAGAAGAGAAGGCTCTGGGGTGACCTCATTGCAACCTTTCAGTACTTGAAGGGGGCTTGTAAAAAAGATGGAGAGCAACTTTGCTCAATCAGATATTGTCAGGATGAGGGGGAATGGTTTTAAACTAAAAGTGGGGAGATTTAGATTAGAGGTTAAGAGGAAATTCTTCACTCAGAGGGTGGTGAGGCACTAGAACAGGTTGCCAAGAGAGGTTGTGGGTGCCCCACCCCTGGAAACGTTGAACACCAAGTTAGATGAGGCAACCTCATCTAGTAGGTAGCATCCTTGCCTATGGCAGGGTGGTTTGAACTAGATGATTTTTAAGTTCACTTCCAACCCAAGCCATTCTATGATTGTATGATAAGACATTAAACTGTGAGAAGCCAGTGATTCCCTTGAGGGTAAAGAGGTCTTTCAGAGAGGTTTGGTTTTAAACTAGAAGAGTGGAGATTTAGAGGTCAGGAGGAAAATCTTCACTCAGAGGGTGGTGAGACACTGGAACAGATTGCCCAGAGTTGTTGTGGATGCCCCATCCCCGGAAGCATTCAAGACCAGGTTGGATGAGGACCTACACAACCTGATCTAGTGGGTGGTGTTCCTACCCATGGTAGAGGGGTTGGAACTAGATGATCTTTGAGGGTCTAGAAGGCAAGACATACATATATGGTTTGATTTCTGGTTGGTCCTATGAGTAGCTGGGAGTCGGAATTTATAATCCTTCTCAGTCACTTAGAAATCACTGTCATGAGCAAAACAGACTTGACTGGAAAAAAAAAAAAAATCCAATTTATTAAAAAAGGAGTTGGATAGTGAAAAGCAAAGACAAAAAAAATAAAATATCTTGCCCTCCACCCCTTCTTTTGGAAACTGATCTTCATTCCTTCGTTCCTGGCTTCTCCACCTCCTCTTCTCCATCCTAAGAAACACAGAGATGGTGGGGAATAGTGGACTGTAGTAATTTCAAAATATTTCCTCCCTGCTGCTCCATCTTCCTCATGCTTTCCCCATGCTTGGACTCTTCCATGGGCAGTGTACTCCACTGTGGTCTTCTCCACAGGCTGCAGGTGAATCTGTGCTCTACCTCCTGTAGTACTTCTTCTCACCTCTACTTCTCTGACTTTGATGATCACACAGCTGTACCTCACACTTTCTTTATCTCATTCCTTTTTCTGTTGTGCAGCATTTTGTTCTTTCTTAGATACGCTTTTAGAGAGGTGTCACTAGTGTGGCTGTTAGGCTCATATTTGCTCTGTGGTGGGTCTGTTGAAGACCGCTGAAATCAGTTGTGTCTTGGGTGGGGCTGCCCCTGGCCTCTCCTCACAGAGGTCACCCTTGCAGCCCCCTGCTAACAAGCACCTACACACAAAACAATACACATATATAAAGATATATCCAATATATAGAACATTCCAGATTTTTTCCATTTGTAAACCAATACCAGACTCCACAACAGGGTATCAGTAGAAATTAAACACAGTCAACAAAGCCAGTCTCCTTCAGTCATACCTATAGTGCTAATACTGGTTCAGTCAGTGCTGAAAGACCAATGTCCAAAGTAATTAAAAATTAATGATCCAGATAACTGCATCATCTTGCTTTTACACTAGATATCTATATTGTATCCTGAATGACTAGACCATAAGCATATAATACGCAATTGTTATTGGCAGATTGAGTTCCTTTCCTTCAAGTGGAAGAAACTTCATATCGAAGGTTTCAGGTTCAATCTCTACAAGTGATCTCTGGTTAGGTATATTACATGTGAGAGTAATAGAAAGGAACCAAAGGTGATAAAAAGAATTTTATTAAAAATGCTTTTGCATTTTTATGCAATGTGAATACAGTTGTTTTTTTTTGTTGTTTGTTTGTTTTTTTTTCAAACTGTGTATACACGTTCATTGTATTGTAACAGAATAAGAAGCTAATTCTGCAAACAATAGGGCTATTGAATCATAAATGTTATGCTGATGAGCAGAATTTGTGACATCAGACTTTTAATCGTGTCTTGTATCACTATGGCTATATTTTTAAATTAGGTTGTTTATTAGATTTATTAGCCTGTCTATGACAAAACACAGTAATTTTTGGCTTTAAAGACAAACTGCAAAAAGATTAGCAGCCTTCACTGCATAGGTAAGTTAGCAGAAGACAGTTTCAAAAATTCTTTTTAACTTTGGAAACTATATATGTTTACATATTAAGCTGCTGCAGTGGAAATAAAAAGGAAAATTAGAACTCAACTGAAGGTTAGGATTGGCACAAGACCCCTACCTGCAGATTTTCCCCAAAGGTCTAAATGATGATTGAATCAATTTAAAGATCTAAAAGTTGCTGCTGAGCTATGGTTTAAATGATCAGAACACAGAAGAGATGGCAGTAACAGATTTATTACATTATGGTCATCAAAACTGTGTGCAATTGATAGCCAGTACCCCCTGCCACGTAACTACTGAAACTTTCTGAAATGTTTAGTTTTCTGTTGATTATTGAGTTGTTTTATATGAGCATTTATCGTTGGAAAGAATATCTAGCTCTCTTTGTTTTCAATAAAATAGACTCCAGTATAGTAGTGTAGGGCAACAATGCACTTTTAAGTTGCCAAGTGGTCAAATGCTTCCATAACCAGTATAGTCTTGCAAATGACCTAACCTGTGTTTTACACACACAAAAAATGAAGTATTAGATTTTAGAATACAGTATAGAATAGTTCAGCCGTGTGGGTTTTATTTGTTTGTTTCTTTGTTTTTGTTTAAGCTAGTTTGGTTTAGACTGATAATTGTCAATATATGTTTGTGACCTAAAGTCAAACTGAATTTCTTCTTGCCATGTGCTTTGGATGCATGAAACTAAATGAGAGAGCCATAAATTACCTAGTGCAAGAACATGTGCCATCAAGTTTGAGCATTTTCATACATTTATATTTCTGGACTGCTTTTCTCAGATAATTCTAAAACGTACTAGTTTATATTGCAGATATGCAGTCACATCCCAGCAAACTATAATTGTGACATCTCTATACAATACAGAATACTGGTTAATGGTGAGAATGAGAACATAACAGCTAAAAGTATGTGGATGTTGCAAGTACAAAAAGTGCATGACAACAGGATCAGATTTTATAATAGCCCTCATCACTTTTTCACTAAGATTTAAAAATAACAGCTATTTGAGTAATAAATGAACCAGAGGTGTGTGTATTCATGTTTCCAAATTTTTCCAGTCTCTACAGCCAGACATCTGCATAAAGAAATTAAGAGAAATCCTACACAAAAGGCTAAAATGAAGAACTGGCTGAAACCACCTTCCTTCTTATTTCTGTGGCTCCTCAGAGAACTTTGAAATTTATATCATTGTGTTTTAAAGATAATGTTGATTTCTTCTCCCTTTTTGTTAAAAAAAAAAGAAAAAAAAAAAAAAAGAGTCCAGAGGCATGCAAAGTTAGAAGCTTAGTTTTTTTTTTTTTTTTATTTTTATTTTTATTTTTTTTGTCCCTCCCATACACAAAGTTATCAAGGGGATGATAAAATTCTTAATTACATTTTAGATAATTACTGAAATTTGACGATTGGATAATATAAAATGGGGAAAGAAGCAGTCATTATACCATGCAAATTTTGCATGGTAAATAGGACCGATGACAGATTGATTAGAATTATAGAATCATAGAATAATAAAGGCTGGAAAAGGTGTCCAAAATCATGTAGTAGAACCACCCCCCAGCACCAATATCACCCACTAAACCATGTCCCTAAGTACCCCACCAAACTTTCCTTAAACGCTCCCAGGGACAGTGACTCCACCACCTCCCTGGGCAATGTGTTCCAATGCCTAACCACTCTTTCTGAGAATTCTATGGAAATAGAACATAACAGAATTCCATGGAAATATTTTTTCCTCTGCTTGTTTATTCAGGATCCAGTTACCCCTTGCTGGTATAAAATGCATCTTCTTCCCTTCATTCCCTGAAATCATTCCTGAATTAAGATCCCTTGGAAATCTACAGCCAGTTTTTTTAATATATTAGTAAATTAATATTCTGAAAAATAATTAGAAAAAAATGTCTAAAGTAATAATTAATTAAAAATAAAAGGATGCAAAACTTTAATTTTAAGTTAAGATTTGAGTTTATCCCTATCTCAGTGTGGAAAAAAAAAATAATAAAAAAAGGATAGGGTAATTTCAAGATGCTTCATGAAGCTTCAGAAACCCAGCTGCTGAAATATCAAAGTAGCTGCTGCAATATCAGAGCGAATGGAACTGATAAAATACTCTTGGAAAATTTATTCATGAACACAGAGTTAATCATTGATATTATGCTGAAGCATTGATATTATGCTGAAGCTTATAGGGAAGCAGTGATAATTTGCCTGGTAAATTACACTACATTATAGAGGATACAGTAAACACACATATTGTTAAGAAATAATTATATATTATAGAAGAGGTAGAACAAAACTTCTATTCGTAAATGGCAATTCCTGAATTCCTGTAACATATGTATGATTTGAAGAGCTATTTATCAAGTTCATATATGTCTTTTAAATTAATTTTCACAGATATTAGTGGCATTATACAGATATATTTGGCCTAATACATGGGGTTTTAAGAATAACCCTCAGTGGAAGCTTTGATTGATGAAAATTTCCACACTCAGAATTAACCTTTTTTTTTTTTTTTTTAATATATTCCACTATAGGGTGTTTTTTACTTTCTATAGTTCTGTAGTTCTATCTACATATTTATCTATATGCTACTAGGTGAACACACTAAGAAACAATTTACAAGATCTGTCTGTTTATAGTTCACAGAATCACAGAATCACAGAATTTCTAGGTTGGAAGAGACCTCAAGATCATCGAGTCCAACCTCTGACCTAACACTAACAGTCCCCACTAAACCATATCCCTAAGCTCTACATCTAAATGTCTTTTAAAGACTTCCAGGGATGGTGACTCCACCACTTCCCTGGGCAGCCTGTTCCAATGCCTAACAACCCTTTCGGTAAAGAAATTCTTCCTAACATCTAACCTAAAACTCCCCTGGTGCAACTTTAGCCCATTCCCCCTCATCCTGTCACCAGGCACATGGGAGAACAGACCAACCCCCACCTCACTACAGCCTCCTTTGAGGTACGTATAGAGAGCGATAAGGTCGCCCCTGAGCCTCCTCTTCTCCAGGCTGAACAAGCCCAGCTCCCTCAGCCACTCCTCGTAGGACTTGTTCTCCAGGCCCCTCACCAGCTTGGTCGCCCTTCTCTGTACCCGCTCAAGCACCTCAATGTCCTTCTTGTAGCGAGGGGCCCAAAACTGAACACAGTACTCGAGGTGCGGCCTCACCAGAGCCGAGTACAGGGGGACGATCACCTCCCTAACCCTGCTGGCCACACTGTTTCTGATACAAGCCAGGATGCCGTTGGCCTTCTTGGCCACCTGAGCACACTGCTGGCTCATATTCAGCTGACTATCCACCATCACTCCCAGGTCCTTCTCTGCCTGGCAGCTCTCCAACCATTCCTCTCCCAGCCTGTAGCTCTGCCTGGGGTTATTGCGCCCCAGGTGCAGTACCCGGCACTTGGCCTTGTTGAACTTCATGCAGTTGACCTCAGCCCATTGGTCCAGCCTATCCAGATCCTCCTGCAGAGCTTTCCTAGAGTTGTGCTCATGCTTATAACATCTCAGTTCCTGAAAATAAAAATAATTTGAAACTGTCAGGTAAGAAAAGTGTATCTGACTAGCCTCCTTTATAATCCAAGCCTAAACCAACACAAGGTATAAATGTGCTGTAAAGTAGGGCTAAATCTTCTAGCCTACTTAACAAGGGGTAGTTGGAGGTTTCAGTCATATTCTGCTAGGAAGAATGTCTGAGAATTGAATACACCATACCTGGACAAAATGAGAAAACTAGAGAATATATATATATATTTTTGTAATATTTTTGTATTTGTAAACTAGAGAATATCTTTTGCTTTTCTTTTCATTTTTTTTAATTATCTTTACATTTATTTATTTATTGTCAATGTGCTGAGCTAAGACTAAAAGGAATAGATACTAATAATATCATTATTGTAGGTAGTGTTAGATATGAAAGTAGGGTTTCTGGCTATTGTGATTTAACTGTGGTTTTAAGAGTTAAATAACACTTTGACCCAATAGAATGAACAACATTTTTATCTATCTCACAAAAGGGATGGAGGTGATCAGTTCTAAGAGATGTATCTCCAATGATATTGAAATAATATTTAGCAGATGTAGCTAGACAAAGAACTTGATGTTTGAAAGCATGAAGACTTTTAGATGAGAAATCTGAAACAAATAACTTGCAAGAAATTAAAAGCTATACCTTTGAGGAAAAAAGAAAGATAGAGGATCTTTAGAAAAGTAAGCTGCAAGTTAGCTATAAAAAATCTAGTAGAAAGAATATCAAGGTAACATTATGCAAACTTACACTTCAATAACGCATGAGAGTTTCAGCTTTTGTACTACCTCCTTTCTCTCCACTTGTTACATTCTATTGAAGGTAATATATATTCTATGTTTTAATGAGCTTTTAGTCACAGTATGTCTACACTGATTCACGGAAACACAGAATCACAGAATAGTTAAGGTTGGAAGGAGCCTCTGGGAGATCATCTATTACAGTCCCCATGCTCAAGCAGGATCACCTAGAGGACATTGCACAGGATTGCATACAGGTGGGTTTTGAATATCTCCAGAGAAGGAGGCTGCACAGCCTCTGTGGGTAACCTGTGCCAGTCCTCTGTCACCCTCACAATAAAGATGTGTTTCTTCATATTCAGATGGAAATTCCCATGTCTCAGTTTGTGCCTGTTGCTTCTTGTCCAATTGCTGGGCACTACTGAAAAGAGTCTAGAACCAACATCTTGGCACCCTCTCTTAAGATACTTATATACATTGATAAAAGATCCCTTCTTATCTTCTCCAGGCCAGCTCTCTTCATAGTCCTCCTCTGGACTTTGTTCAGGAGCTCCATATCTGTCTTGTACTGAGAAGCCCAGAACTGTACACAGTACTCCAGGTAAGGCCCCACTAGGGCTGAGTAGAGGGGGAGGATCACCTCCTCCCACCTTCTGGAAACACTTTGTAATGCACTCCAGGATACCATTGCCTTCAAGGCCACAAGGGCACATTGCTGGCTCCTGATTAACTGGCTGCCCACCAGGACTCCCAGGTCTCTCTGCAGAGCTGTTTTCCAACAGGTCAGTTCCCAGCCTGTACTGGTGTATGAGGTTATTCCTCCCTAGGTGCAGGACCCTGCACTTGCCTTTGCTGAACTTCATGAGATTCCTGTCCACCCAGCTCTCCAGATGGTCCAGGTGTCTCTGAATAGCAGCACAGCCTTCTGGTGTATCACCCGCTCCTCTCAGTTTTGTGTCGTCAGCAGACTTGCTGAGGGTGCAAGTCCATCATCCAGGTCATTGATCAATAATTTGAACAGGACTGGACCCCTGGGGGACACAAGTAGCTACAGGCCTCTAAGTAGACTGCCCCACTGAGCACAACTCTCTGAGCTCTTCCATCCAGACATTCTCAATCCACCTCACCATCCTCTCATCTAACCTGCACTTTCTGAGTCTACCTAGGAGGATGTTGTGTGAGAGAGCATCAAAAGCCTTTCTAAAGTTAATGTAGACAATGTAGCCACTGCTCTCCCCTCATCTACCCAGGCAGTCATTCCATCACAGAAGGCTATCAGATTGATTAAGTATGATTTCATTTTGGTGAATCTATGCTGACTACTACTGATCACTTTCTTTTCTTCCATATGCTTAGAGATGACACTCAGGATGAGCTGTTCCATCACCTTCCAGGGATGGAGGTGAAGCTGACTGGCCTATAGTTCCAAATTTAGCATAACAGTGTATAAGATAAATGGGAGTTTTAGGCCTGCAGAATCACTATGTTGGTAATTGAGGATACCAGTTACAGTCCATTTTCCAAAAACAGTCATGTAGCTGCATGTGTGTGACTTCTACATATATGGTTTGCTAGTATATTAAGGGGAAAAAATAAAAAAAATAAAAAAAAAATAATTCTGTCTGCTGTTAGGCAAATAATATTAAATGGGATGGTGTACCTACTTCAACCCTAGCTGCTCGGGTACGTGAACTGAAAGGAAATACAGCAGCAAGAAGAGGGGCTCCTAAGAGAAATGCTGCTCCAGTTTCTATTGGGCAGTACCCCAGAGGCAGTAGAAGAGCTGATGTTATTCTTGACCACGATGAAGGGACCTCTACCTCTCATTTGCCAGAATTTGTGCATTTGCAAGAATTAAGTGGCAGACGCTCCAGCCAGGACTAGAGGGGCCCTGCCTCTGGCCAGGTAGAGGAGAGGGATAACCGGATTTATTGGACTGTGTGGATCCGATGGCCTGGAACATCAGAACCACAGGAATACAAAGCTTTAGTGGACACTGGCGCACAATGTACCATAATGCCATCAGGCTACCAAGGGACAGAACTCACTTGTATCTCTGGAGTGACAGGGGGATCCCAACAACTATCTGTACTGGAAGCTGAAGTGAGTCTAACTGGGAATGAGTGGCAAAAGCATCCCATTGTGACTGGCCCAGAGGCTCCGTGCATCCTTGGCATAGACTATCTCAAGAGAGGGTACTTCAAGGATCCAAAAGGATACCGGTGGGCTTTTGGCATAGCTGCTTTGAGCACAGAGAAGATTAGGCAGCTGTCTACCCTGCCTGGCCTTTCAGAAGACCCTTCTGTTGTAGGATTGCTGAAGGTTGAAGAACAACAGGTACCAATTGCTACCACAACGGTGCACCGACGGCAATATCGCACCAACCGAGACTCCCTGATTCCCATCCATGAGTTGGTTCACCGACTGGAGAGTCAGGGAGTAATCAGCAAGACTCGCTCACCCTTTAATAGTCCTATATGGCCAGTACGAAAGTCTAATGGCGAGTGGAGGCTAACAGTGGACTATCGAGGCCTGAATGAAGTCACGCCACCACTGAGTGCTGCAGTGCCAGACATGCTAGAACTTCAGTACGAACTAGAGTCAAAGGCAGCCAAGTGGTATGCCACAATTGATATTGCTAATGCATTTTTCTCCATCCCTTTAGCAGCAGCTTGCAGGCCGCAGTTTGCTTTCACTTGGAGGGGCATCCAATACACCTGGAATCGGCTGCCCCAGGGGTGGAAACACAGCCCTACCATTTGCCATGGACTGATCCAGTCTGCACTGGAGCAAGGGGGAGCTCCTGAGCATCTTCAGTACATTGACGACATCCTCGTGTGGGGCAACACAGCAGAAGAAGTTTTTGAGAAAGGGAAGAAAATAATCCAAATTCTCCTGAAAGCTGGTTTTGCCATTAAAAAGAGCAAGGTCAAGGGGCCTACACAGGAAATCCAGTTCTTGGGGGTAAAATGGCAGGATGGACGTCGCCATATTCCAATGGATGTGATCAATAAAATAACAGCAATGTCTCCGCCAACTAGCAAAAAGGAAACGCAAGCTTTCCTAGGCCTCGTGGGATTCTGGAGAATGCATGTGCCAGGCTATAGTCAGCTTGTGAGTCCTCTATATCGAGTGACTCGAAAGAGAAACTATTTTGAGTGGGGCCCTGAGCAACAACAGGCATTTGAACAAATCAAACAAGAAATAGCTCGTGCAGTAGCCCTTGGGCCTGTCCGTACTGGACCAGCTGTGCAAAATATACTGTACACTGCAGCTGGGGAGCATGGGCTCACCTGGAGCCTTTGGCAGAAAACCCCAGAAGAAACTCGAGGTCGACCTCTGGGCTTCTGGAGTCGGGGCTATCGAGGATCAGAAGCCAATTACACCCCAACTGAAAAGGAAATACTCACAGCATATGAGGGTGTTCGAGCTGCTTCAGAAGTTGTGGGTACAGAGGCACAGCTCCTCTTGGCACCGCGGCTACCTGTGTTACATTGGATGTTCAAAGAGAAAATTCCCACTACACACCATGCAACTGATGCTACATGGAGTAAGTGGATAGCGTTAATTACACAGCGGGCTCGAATGGGAAAACCCAATCGCCCAGGAATCCTGGAAGAGATTATGGACTGGCCGGAAGGCAGAGATTTCGGAGTGCCAACAGAAGAGGTAACCCGTGCTGAAGAGGCACCACCATACAATGAGTTGCCAGAAGACAGAAAGCAGTATGCGTTGTTTACAGACGGATCCTGCCGTGTGATAGGGAGCCATCGGAAATGGAAAGCTGCTGTGTGGAATCCCATACGACGAGTTGTGGAAGCCATGGAAGGGGAAGGTGAGTCGAGTCAGTATGCAGAAGTAAAAGCCATACAACTAGCCCTAGATATCGCCGAAAGAGAAAATTGGCCAGTATTGTATCTTTATACTGACTCATGGATGGTGGCAAATGCTCTGTGGGGGTGGCTGCAGCAATGGAAAGAGAGCAACTGGCAGCGCAGAGGTAAGCCTATCTGGGCTGCTACCCTGTGGCAAGATATTGCTGCCCGGGTAGAAAACCTGGATGTTAAAGTACGTCATGTAGATGCCCACATGCCCAAGAGTCGCACTACTGAAGAACATAAGAACAACAAAGAAGTGGATCGAGCTTCGAAAATTGAAGTGGCTCAGGTGGACCTAGACTGGGAACGTAAGGGTGAGCTGTTTGTAGCTCGATGGGCCCATGAAACATCAGGACATCTGGGGAGAGATGCCACTTACAGATGGGCTCGTGATCGAGGGGTGGACTTGACCATTGAGGCCATCACACAGGTTACCCATGAGTGTGAGACCTGTGCTGCAATCAAGAAAGCCATGAAGGTAAAATCTCCCTGGAACAGGGGGAGATGGTTAGGGTTTCAATATGGTGAGGCCTGACAAATTGACTATATCGGACCACTCCCAAAAACTCGCCAAGGCAAATGGTACATACTCACCATGGTAGAAGCAACTACTGGGTGGCTGGAAACATACCCTGTAAACCATGCCACAGCCCGAAACACTATCTTGGGCCTGGAAAGACAAGTATTGTGGCGTCATGGTACACCAGAGAGAATTGAGTCTGACAATGGGAGTCATTTCCGAAACAATCTTGTTACCTCCTGGGCAAAGAGGCATGGTATTGAGTGGGTGTACCACATCCCTTACCACCCACAAGCCTCTGGGAAGGTTGAGAGGTACAATGGACTGTTAAAGACTATGTTACGAGCATTAGGTGCTGGGACGTGGAAACAATGGGACACAAATCTACCAGAAGCCACTTGGCTAGTTAACAATAGGGGGTCTGACAGCCGTGCTGGTCCTGCCGAAACAAAACCCCTACACACTGTGAAAGGAGCTAAGGTTCCCGTAGTGCATATAGGAAGGTGGATGGGGAAGGCAGTGTGGGTTGCTCCTGCCTCGGGAAAAGGCAAACCCACTCGTGGGATTGTCTTCGCCCAAGGACCAGGGTATACCTGGTGGGTCATGCAAAAGAATGGGGATATCAAGTGTGTGCCTCAAGGAGATTTGACATTGAGAGAAAACTAATCTATAATCTAAGTTATATGTTGTAGGAAGATGCTGTAGGATCAACGACAGGTCAACTTTGCAAGGAGCCGGGCAGTGCAACAAGGACTTGAGCTAAGCTGGTGCTGGTGTCCAGACATCCAACTCCGCCTGCCTTGAGTGGCCACTTTGGCAGATGAAGACCTAATCATCAACAGTTCTTATGAACATTTTCCAAGAAAGACCTATGGAATGAAAAGATACATCTGCCTATTAATCCTGTCCTGTTAAATCCTTGTCCTGTTAAAGGACAAGGGATAATGATGAGAATGCTTGTATGCTAAAGTATGGGGATCTGAGTGTGACACAAATGTTATGGAATAAGGGGTGGAGGTTGTACTGGGTCTGGCTGGAATGTTAACTTTCCCGGCAGCAGCCCATTCAGTGCCGTACTCTGCACTTGTAGCTGGAACAGCAGTGTTATCACACCAGTGTTGTGTCTACTGCTGAGCAGCAGTGGCACAGCATTGGGCCTTTCTCTAACCCTCCTAGGGGGTGGGCAAAAAAGTGAGGAGAGAAACATCACTAGGGCAGCTGACCTAAACCAATCAAAGGGATATTCCATACCATGTGGTGTCACACTCAGCAATAAAAGGTGGAAACAGGAAGAAGAGGGGAGGGGTGGGCTCTCGTTGAGAAGACGTCGGTCCTCCTCTCGAACACCGGCTGCGTGCGTTGAGGCCTTGCTTCAAGGACGTGGTCAATCATCGCTCATTTGTGGGAAGTAGAGAGTAATTTCTTTCCTCTGCACTTCCATATCGCTTTCATTTATTTTGTTTGTTTGTTTTCCTCCCTTTTTCCCCTTTCCCTTTTATTTCCCCTTAGTTAAATTGTTTAGTTCATGGTAGTCTTTATTTAATTATTATAATTATTTCCCTTTAATTAAATTATCCTTATCTCAACCCGTGAGTTGTTCTTTGCTTTACTTCTCCCCCTCCTTATCTAAAGGAGGGGGAGTGAGAGAGCGGTTGTGGGGTTTAGCTGCCCAGCACGGTAAAACCACCACAGACTATTAAAATAGTATGGACCTAGCATAGTCACAGGCAAGATCTTCTCCTGCTCATACCTCAATAAGCCTGTGCCCATATTTCCTTGCTTCATATTTCCTTGCTTTTTCCCTTCAGTTCTGTTGCAGTGCCTCTATGCTCAAATCACTACTTATCATCTCTCCTTTACTGAAATTTGAAATCTTTCTCCTTCCTATCACAATTCTGTAATGTTAGAGGGTGCCAAGTCCGTGGCTGAAAAAAAATTATCATTAAGTAAATGGTTTATATCATGTTTTTCTTACAGCTTCAAAGAACATATACATGTATATATATATATGACACTATAGGCACTATAATAACAAACAGAACAAATATATTGTTCAGTTGGATGTGTATCTAAATAGTTAGTTAAAATGTAGGATGACTAGTCTTGGTTTATAAAGTGGTCAAGAAACATTTTCAGTAAAGATTTTAGGAAGCCAATTTCAAATCTAATATCACATTTGCAGTTGTTTGGCTAGCAACCTGAAAAAGACTTTATATACTTTATATATATTTATGTTTTATATTTTTATTTTTGTATACTTTATAAATATACCAACCATAAATGCACTTTTATATTATTCTTAGGTCATTTCATCATGCTATAAAAATATTATTTTTACAGTAATTTGTAAATCTTTTTGTTGTTGTTGTTTTCTTTTAATTTGGTACTTTACTACAAGTATACGGTGTATGGAACAGCAACATAGAATGAAGCTATTGACATCTGCTACTCTAACTTAATAACATTACAAACCACTTGATCTTCACTTTCATGCTTTCCATGATGTGTGCTGACCTCCTTGAAAAGAGTGTCTCTTGAAAGGGAAGCTGTTTTTACCTTCCAACTCCAGTTATTAATCAATGCAAAATTCTTAGTTACGGCTGAAACTCCTTATCATGATGTAATAAATTTGCTCTTGAAATGTAGCTTTCATTTTAAGATATTGATTACAGAAACTAGATAAGAAACTTTAGTTTGCCTTCCAGCATTAGAAAACGTCTTGCACTGCTAATCAATTTTCTCTTTGCTTTGTAAAACTTGTATTTGGGAATAATAAGATTCCGTATATGAATATAGAATGTGCCTTGTGTACACACACGTATGTGTACAGATGAGTGCATACTCTTTTTTTTTTTTTTTTGTGTCAGAGTTTAAAATAACTTTCTGTTCTCAAGGAAAAGTGATACCTTTCTTCTCTTACAGAAACCAAGATGAAATCTTTTTAAATGCTGATGCCAGTATAAGTTTCACAACTGAACCAGGATTCCAGGCTGATAGTTAGCATATTTTGTTTTAATATTTATTTTTCATGCTACATTAAAATTTGTATATTTAACCAATGTGCAGTCTGTTCACACATTCAAATGTCATTTTAATATGACACGTAATATTTGGACAGTTTATTTTTTCATTATGGTAGGTAGGACAAAACAGTTGTATATTGGTCATTTTTTTTTATCAAGGATTGAAATTATGTAGATAGATGTTTCTAACAGTATCAGTTTTTCTTTTAAAAATGGGACATATTCCTAACGAAAAATAAAATAAAATAAAATAAAATATAACATAACATAACATAACATAACATAATATAATATAATATAATATAATATAATATAATATAATATAATATAATATAATATAATATAAAATTAAATTAAAATTATACCAGTTGTGGGATTATGGCCGACTTTCTCAATAGAGATTTCTCAATCATTAAATAGAAACCAAAGGCATTTAGTCTATGGTTTGTGCAAGTCTAGTCTAGGTCCGTTCAGTTTCCCATGGCAATAAAACAAAAACAAAAACAAAAACAAAAATGAAATAATCATAATTTCCTCTTTTTCATAAGGAATGTAAATTTTTCAAAAGCAATATAACTTTTTCAAAAAATATTTCTTCCTTAACGAGTGGGGGCTACGGGAAATCAAGAAGGGGAAAAGCGCCACCTATTGATCACACCTTGCAATCTTATTCGCCTTTGCTTAGTAACTGTTGTAGTCGTATTTAATGATCACAACCGGCATTTTAGATGCACATCTGTTAAAAGTTTAGATATTTTCAGGGTTTATGCTCAAGTATTTAAAGTATATATTAAAATATAACTAAAATCAAATGCATATTTTACATCACAGTAATCTTGCAATGTAGGTTCCAAAACTGGAGTGCAAAAATATTTTCTTTCTTTCTTTCTTTCTTTCTTTCTTTCTTTCTTTCTTTCTTTCTTTCTTTCTTTCTTTCTTTC
The DNA here is from genome assembly GCF_964035555.1 of Netta rufina. NCBI lineage: Eukaryota > Metazoa > Chordata > Aves > Anseriformes > Anatidae > Netta > Netta rufina. The sequence goes on along the minus strand of NC_140123.1, from coordinate 41,763,109 downwards.
TTTCTTTCTTTCTTTCTTTCTTTCTTTCTTTCTTTCTTTCTTTCTTTCTTTCTTTCTTTCTTTCTTTCTTCTTCCTTCCTTCCTTCCTTCCTTCCTTCCTTCCTTCCTTCCTTCCTTCCTTCCTTCCTTCCTTCCTTCCTTCCTTCCTTTCTTCCTTCCTTCCTTTCTTCCTTTCTTCCTTTCTTCCTTTCTTTCTTCCTTTCTTTCTTCCTTCCTTTCTTCCTTTCTTCCTTTTCCTTTCTTCCTTCCTTTCTTCCTTCCTTTCTTCCTTCCTTTCTTCCTTCCTTTCTTCCTTCTTTCTTCCTTTCTTTCTTTCTTCCTTTCTTCCTTCTTTCTTCCTTCTTTCTTCTCTTTCTCTCTTCCTCTTTCTTTCTTCTTCTTTCTCTCTTTCTCTTCTTTCCTCTCTTTCTCTCTTTCTTTCTCTCTCTTTCTTTCTCTCTTTTTCTTTCTTTCTTTCTTCTCTTTCTTCTTTTCTTTCTTTCTTCTTTCTTTTTCTTTCTTTCTTTCTTTCTTTTCTTTCTTTTCTTTCTTTCTTTCTTTCTTTCTTTCTTCTCTCTCTTCTTCTTCTTTCTCTCTTTCTCTTCTTTCTCTCTTTCCTCTCTTTCTCTCTCTTCTCTCTTTCTCTCTTTCTCTCTTTCTCTCTCTCTTTCTCTCTTTCTCTCTTTCTTTCTCTCTTTCTCTCTTTCTCTCTTTCTTTCTCTCTTTTTCTTTCTTTCTCTCTTTCTTTCTTTCTTCTTTCTTTCTTTCTTTCTTTCTTTCTTTCTTTCTTTCTTTCTTTCTTTCTTTCTTCTCTTTCTTTCTTTCTTTCTTTCTCTCTTTCTCTCTTTCTCTCTTTCTCTCTTTCTCTCTTTCTCTCTTTCTCTCTTTCTCTCTTTCTCTCTTTCTTTCTCTCCTTCTCTCTCTCTTTCTTTCTTTCTTTCTTTCTTTCTTTCTTTCTTTCTTTCTTTCTTTCTTTCTTTCTTTCTTTCTTTCTTTCTTTTCTCTTTCTCTCTCTCTTTCTTTCTTTCTCTCTTTCTCTCTCTCTCTTGTTTTCTTTCTCTCTTCTCTCTCTCTCTCTCTTTCTCTCTTTCTTTCTCGCCTTTCTTTCTTTCTTTCCTTCCTTCCTTCCTTCCTTCCTTCCTTCCTTCCTTCCTTCCTTCCTTCCTTCCTTCCTTCCTTCCTTCCTTCCTTCCTTCCTTCCTTCATTCTTTCCTTCTTTCCTTCTTTCCTTCTTTCCTTCTTTCTTTCCTTCTTTCCTTCTTTCCTTCTTTCCTTCTTTCCTTCTTTCTTTCCTTCTTTCCTTCTTTCCTTCTTTCCTTCTTTCCTTCTTTCTTTCCTTCTTTCCTTCTTTCCTTCTTTCTTTCCTTCTTTCCTTCTTTCCTTCTTTCCTTCTTTCCTTCTTTCTTTCCTTTTTTCTTTCCTTCTTTCCTTCTTTCCTTCTTTCTTCCCCCCTCCCTTCCTCCCTTCCTCCCTTTCTTTTTTGCTCTATTTCTTTCTCTGTTTATTTATTTTTTCTTTCTTTCTTTTCCTTTTTTTTTTTTTCTCCCTATTCCTCTTTCTCTTCCTGTCTTCTCTCTTTTTTTCTCTTTTTTCTTTTTACTTTTTCCTTTATAAGGAGCTTGCTTTTGTGAGGTACAGTACAGAGGACTTAGGCAACAGTTTTAATATAAAATACATAAGGAACATAGAACATAAGGATATACAAAATGCAATGCCTTCAGACCTAGTAGAGAATTTTGCAATCCGAATAGGCAAAGTCATATGTCCTCTAAAAGTAAAGGGGGTAAACAGCTTACTTCCCCTTTGAGGAGAGAGCGGTTTGCTACAGATACTAAAAAGAAGGCAACAAAGCAATTCTGATTGTATGTGTCAAAAATCATTGTGTGGATACTGTAAAATGTTTTTAGTATATTTCAAACCTTACCAAGTTTTCTGGAATTTGGCTTTTTTTTTTTTTTTTTTTTTTCTTAAATGGACATTAATGATGCACATATTGTGACTTTTAAATCACTGAGTTCAGTAATGAATAGTTCATTGACTGCTGGTTCATTGAATTGTGTGGAAATTCATGGACCAAGCCGGCAAAGAGAAAAGGTAACTGTTATTATTTCAAATGAAGATTTTATGTCTTAGTGGCATTGTGAAAGATTGACCTTCACATGAGATATTGCTGTTCTTGCATTACCACCCCGATATCAATAGAAAACTGCTTTTAATCTACACAAAGGGTCCTGTTATCCTCTCAATGCATGGGGGATTATCATGCTTAACTCTCCAGAACATCCATAGGCAAAAAGACTCCACAGTCTCTATTGCTGTGAAGCAATTTCTTGAACATACTTTACATGCTTTTAAATGATGGCTTTCAAAAGGATTTTTTTTTTTTAGTTGACTTTTTTTTGGTAAACTTGTACAAGAACATTATGTTTGATATGTAGTAAGGATTTACTAAGTTCTCCATATTAATTATTAGATTAAAATATTCATGATTGTCTCAGTTAATCATAGTTAATCATATAATCATAATGCTTACTGTAGAAGATAACTAATTTCTGTTGTAATGGAATGGTAAATGTGATATTTATATAGGAACCTGGCAGAGGGCACATCTCATTTGCAAGGAAAAACATGTAATAATGATAATATATTTCTTTATATATTTTCATAATCTACAATCGTGATGGTGCTTTTTCTTGCTAAAATTACATTGCATATCTGTTATTTGCTTTTCCAGATCAATGTTACCATTTTACATATATATATAAATATACATATATTTATATATGTATATAAATATACACACATATATATGTGTGTGTGTACTGTCTGCAGAGTGAAAACTTTTAAATATTAAAAAGAAGTATTTCATCCCATATTTCATCTATTCTTACAAGACAAGAATGACAGTATTAAGATGCACATTCAGGATAGCACTCTTTCTACTTTGAACGCTGTCAAGAACAAAGTGCTTTACAGGCTTAAAATAAATCTAGGTACTAATCCATTGAATTTCTGACAACAGGAGCCCAAGGTTTCCATGCACTTAGCTGAGTACTGCATAAGAGCTTGTGCATTATTTATGTCCACTAATGGTGTTGCAATGCTCTTTGTGTGAAGCAGTGACAGTGCAATCTACGAAGATAGCTGCTGCTGTGGACAAAGACATACATTTTCCTGGGCTTGAATTTTTGACAGAATACTCTATTAATGCCAATTCTGCTTAAGTAAATGCTGAACAGGGGTCAGTTCCTCCCCCCCATTCCCCTTATTATTTAAGAAAACCGTGCCATAAAACTGAAAATGATGTTCTGGGCTTTGCTGAATTTTGCAACACAATAGTAGCTGATAAAGGTCAGTCTGCTTTTTTGTCTACTTTTATGATTTTGTGTGATGGTCCACAGACTAAATAGGAAAGCTCTTAGCATTGGAAAAGGGAGGTGCTATTAATTCCAGTTTCATTGCCATTATACTCTTCAGTGGATCAATAGAATTAAATGAGCTGAGATATTAGGAAAATATTGTGAAGGGAAGTATGGTGGTATTATTTGACCAAGGTTAGGATGAATAGAAAATAAAGAACCATTTATACTGGATGTCAATAAATCATAGAAGTCATATATAAAATGGAATAGGACGTAACAATCATAAGCCAAATGACCATAATATCTTTCCTTTTTAAATATGTGAATATTTGACCAGCAATTTAAAGTGCCACTGTAAACAAATGAATTTTTTAAAAAAATAATAACAAATCTATTATACAACAGGCCCTGTTTAAAATAATTAAACAAATAATAAGTTTTTAATAATGATTTCAAAATATCATTCTTTGCTTACTTCTCTAACCATGTAATAACTGGAAGTTCTGATGGAGATGTGACTGAGCTCCTGGTATGTTTTCCCCTGTGCTTTCCTGTTTGCTCTGCCTTCTGCCTCTGTAATTTCCATTTAAGCCTTGCAGTTGCTGCTTCTAGCAAGTGCTTTTCTGGAGAGCTTGTAAAACACTGCTCACATCAAATAAATCTGCAGAAATGACTAACTCAAAGGACATGAAGTAGCTGTTTTTGGAGTTAACTTACACAGACACATGTGGGAGATAGACAAAGGACTTTCAGGTATTTGAGGAGGGGGAAAAATGGAACAAAGGAGATTAGCACATTTGTCTTTATTCTCTCTCACATTCCACAATATTAACAGCAACAGTTCTCACCATTTGAAGAATAGTGACTGCAAAGAAAGCTTTTTTCATTATTTCCCTTGTACAGATAGATAGAGATTACAGGAAGGCAAAGTAATAAACCTAGAGGCACAGGTATAACTTTATTATAAGCTTAATAGTTAATTGTAAGTAATGCATCTCACACAGAAATTAATTTTTATGTATTTACTAATTAAAACAACAACAATAACAACAACAAACCAGGTTAACTAGTATAAAGAATTTGGGATGAAACTTTCAAATTGTAAATCTAAAGTTGTTGTTTAGTACCAGAAAGATTCTATTTACTGTTCGTGAATCTGGCCAGATAAAATCAACAGGTTTTATAAGTGTTGAAATTGAAGAAAATCTCATTTTCTTCATGCCCACACCTATTCTTAGCTCACAGTCTTCAGTTAATCTCTTACTCTTTTCTGTCTGTTCTGTCTCTTTCTCATAGCATAAGCATGCTTCACTATTTTTCCATGTTAAATACACCTCTGTCTCTCTCTCTCTCGACCATTATAAGAATCACAAAATCTTGTAGATAGGAAAGACCTCTGAAGGTATCTTGTCCCAGTCCCACTCAAAATACATTCAGGTAGAGAAATTGCTCAGGGCTCTGTTCCACTGAATGTCCCCAAGGATGGAGATCTCTGTCTGGACAGCCTGTATCAGCATGTATCACAGTATATATATGTATATATTTGTATATATATACTTCTCTCTCTATATATATATATGTATCTTTTGGGGTCAGAATTTCCTGTGTTCTAGTCTGTTTTGTGACATTTGTGACTTTTGTTCTGTGCAGTTTTGAATCTTTTTCTGTCTTCTTCATATCCTTCCATTAGGTAGATGTTGATGACAGTGGGATCCTCTACCAACTCTCTTTTGTTAAAGCTGATCAGATCCAACTATTAGCATCTCTTTTTGGCTTCTTATTCTCCAAATTATAGAACTGGTGCTGTAAATCAGTTTTGTTTTATTCATCAGCAACCTTCTTCATTCAGATTTCAGAAAGAAATCTAAAATTTATATGTTCTGTCTTCCATTGGCTTTCTTCCTTCATTACTGAAGTCCTGCATTCTGAAGTCATTACTTCAGAACTTTGTTCAGGGATACACACTTAACACTATTATAATTGTTGTTGTTGTTGTCGGATTTCTACAGAAATATGTTTCAATCCTGTTCTTCTTTGGAAGAGCACTGGAACACTGGAACAGGCTGCCCATGGGAATTGTGGAGTCTCCTTCCCTGGAGACATTCAAAACACGCCTAGATGTGTTCCTGTGTGACCAGATTTAGGTGTTCCTGCTCTGGCAGGGGGATTGGACTAGGTGGTCTTTTAAGGTCCCTTCCAAACCCTAACATTCTGTGATTCTTTTCACTTTTAATACTTGGTGAAGTAAAATTTCGACACCTTTTAGACATCTATAGTGTGGAGTTTTTCACCTGACTTCATTGTCTGTGCTACCTTCTTTGACATTTATAAGTGTGATTAATCTACTTTAATGGCTGGCTGCAGTATCTGCAATAAATTCCTCCCCTTCACCCACTGACTGCCATACGGAAGCACTGTGACTACATTTTAGGCTTTATGTGAGATGGACATTACCTCCAGAGAGCATTTTAGTATATTGGCTATGCTTTCTCCCCTGTATGGACTATATGTTTCTCTCTCTCTCTCCCTCTCTCCTCTTATCTCTCTCTTTCACATCTCCAAGCTACAGTCCCTATGAGAAAATACTGAAATTGAGGCAGAAAAACTGTTTCTCTAATACCTCATTTTTTTCCCTCACAGTCTTCTTCCACCTCTGCCTTTATGGGCAACTTCACTATCCAAATTGTGAGTTGGATAATATTCTAAATTAACTTTGAGTATGTATTTAGGTTTGCAGGTTCTTGCACACCAGAAATTTTTAGAACTTTTGGAGTCTTGCCATTTTTATCAACATTTATTATTAAGGACCATCTCTTGATGTTCCTTTTCAAGATAATTTTTAAGCTACCTCTGATGTATATTCACTTCACATTAAGCACTGCTTTAAACATTAACCTTTGGCACCTATCATCCTTGTCCTTTTGTCATTTTTTTTCAATCATAAATCTTTTTAATATCTACCATATTTCCCACACACCTCTATGGGCTCCTTAGAAATGTACATAAGCTTACCTGTTGTCTTCCTTCAGTTCTCTCTCTTAAAACTGTGAAGTGATTTCTTGGGGGGAGGGGGGAAGGGTGGAGAGGGAAGAAAAAAAAAAAAAGAAGAAAAGAAATAAGAGGTAGAACAGAACAAACACCTTTTGGCAGCACTTATATGAAATATACGTTTGATACCTTTATCTAATATCTCATCACTTCTCTGTTCTTAGCTTTTAGTATCTAACACTAATAATTGCCTTAGACAGAGATTAGGCATTGTTTGGTCTTTCTGTGAAATCAGGACTATCAATAGCTACTAGACTATCAATTCTGGAGGCTTATAGTTGAATTCACCTCACCTAAGAGTGGCAATGGAAATATCTATACCCAAACTAATCAGTTCAAAATACCTGTAATGAATGAACAAAATAAGAATTACTTATCTGATCTATTTTTATATCTTCATTTTGATGGAACGTATCATACTAGAATTATTTATTTTTTAAGTTGCTTATGTTTGTTACAATTCCTTGTCATCTATTTGAACCAGTGGAGAAAATTTTGAGTTAGAGTCCTGAAGCAGACAAATGCAATGACAACAAGTAGTGGCAAAAAGTGTAGAAGTCCCACAAAATACTCAAATAACAGAGAAGCTGGTCATGCTTCCTGTGAAAGATTAAGTTGAAAGGTCAATCTTGAGTTACAAATATCAAATCATCTCTCTATTTAATCTCGTACATAATTTAGTTTGCCATCTATATTCTGAGCTATAGCACTGAAAATTTGAAGTAGTTGAAGAGCCTGGCAAGGAATTTAAATAGTGTTTAGTCTGTATGACTAGCCTTATTCTCACTGATATATGCTTGTCAGCTCTAATGCAAATTTCTGTAGCTTTTCTTGACTTCAGTGACCAATTTGAATATGTTGAGAAGCTGATCTTCTGTCTAGAATAGGAGAAAATAAAAGCAAGCTTATTCAGTGTTATTATACAACAGCTTCTCTTTGCCAACCTGACATAAATCCTGATTTTCAGTGGTTTATCTCAGACATGAAAAAAAGCCCAAACACTTCAGTTTAAAGTTGGGTGCACCAGATATCCCCTTGAAGCAATTTAATTTTTGTAAATTCTGAATAGTTATTAAAGTTATAACTGTCAAGAGAAACTGCTAGTGTTTTTAGATGTTCTCTCAGACATAAATTACTTCAAACCTTTACGAGCTCCATTCACAGAATCACAAAATCACAGAATGGTTAAGATTGGAAAGGACCTCTTGAGGTCCTTAAGATCCTTAAGCTAGGCTGCAATGGTCTCCACCAGGCACGGTGGTCTCTCCAGAAAGACGGTACACAGCCAGACCGACTACCCGTCCAAAAATGCAGCAGTTCAGGTCACTGGATGCAGGGAGAGTCTGAGCCTGTTGCTGTCATCTGCAGGAGGCAGAGAAACTGCGTGCATGAGGTGCAAACAGGTGGATGACCTGGTCCACATGGTGGCAGAGCTTAAGGAGGAGGTGGAGAGGTTGAGGGATATCAGGGAGTGCGAGCGGGAGATAGACTGGTGGAGCAACTCCCTGCAGGGCCTCAAGGAGAGGTACCGGAGTAAGACATCCCAAATGGGGGTGGACCCCCTGCCCTGTCACCGTCAGGCAGAGGGAGGGGACCTGGGAGTTGAGGAGGAATGGAGACAGGTCCCTGCTCGACACCGCAGGCGATGCCCTCCCCTTCCGGCCCCACCTTCCCAGGTGCCCTTACGCAACAGGTTTGAGGCCCTAGAGATTGAGAGGCCGGTGTGTGAGGAAGAGATAGCAAATGTTCCCAGGAGGATGCCTGGGGCGAGGAGGTCAACTCCGCGCCTCAGGACTGCCTCCACCAAGAAAGACAGAAGGGTGATTGTTGTGGGAGACTCTCTTCTTTGGGGAACAGAGGGCCCTATTTGTCGGCCTGACCCTACCCATAGGGAAGTCTGCTGCCTCCCTGGGGCCAGGGTCAGGGACGTTGCCAGGAAGCTTCCCAACCTGGTACGCCCCTCTGACTATTATCCTCTTTTAATAGTCCAGGCAGGTAGTGACAACATTGAAGAGAGAAGCCTCAAGGCTATCAAACGAGACTTTAGGGGGCTGGGACGATTAGTGGAGGGAGCGGGAGTGCAGGTGGTGTTTTCATCCATCCCTGCGGTGGCAGGGAGGGGTACAGAGAGGACATGGAAAGCCCACCTGACAAACACATGGCTCAGAGGCTGGTGCCAGCACAGAAGTCTTGGGTTTTTTTGACCATGGGGCACTTTACTTGGCACCCAGCCTGATGGCCGCAGACGGGTCCCTATCTCTAGGGTGAAAAGGGATCCTGGGCCAGGAGCTGGCGGGGCTCATTGAGAGGGCTTTAAACTAGGTAAGATGGGGCATGGGTCAGAAACAAGGCTTGTTGGAGCTGTGCCAGGGGGAAAAATGGCAAGGCCGGGGGATAAGGCAATGGCACAACTGAAGTGCATCTACACCAATGCACGCAGCATGGGTAACAAACAGGAGGAGCTGGAAGCCATCATGCAGCAGGCAGGCTACGACTTGGTTGCCATCACGGAGACGTGGTGGGACCACCCTCATGACTGGAGTGCTGCAATGCCTGGCTATAAACTCTTCAAAAGGGACGGGCAGCACAGAAGGGGTGGTGGTGTGGCTCTCTATATTAGAGAATCTTTCAATGTTGTAGAACTCGAGGCTGGGAATGACAAGGTTGAGTCCCTTTGGGTTAGGATCAGTGGGAAGGTCTGTTATAGACCGCCGAACTAGGATGAGGAGAAGGATAAGGAGTTCTACAGGTAGCTGACAGAAATTGCGAAATCATCGGCGCTTGTTCTCATGGGGGACTTCAACTTCCCTGACATACCCTGGAAGCACAACACAGCCCAGAGAAAGCAGTCTAGGAGGTTTCTGGACAGCGTGGAAGATAACCTCCTGATGCAGCTGGTTAGTGAGCCTATTAGGGGAGGTGCCCTGCTTGACCTTCTCTTCACAAACAGAGAAGGACTGTTGGGAGATGTAGTACTGTGGAGCTGTCTTGGGCAGAGTGACCACGGTGGGGTTCACTATTCTTGGCGAGGCCAGGAAGGGGACCAGTAAAACCGCTGTATTGGACTTCCGGAGGGCTGACTTTGAGCTGTTCAGGACACTGGTTGGTAGAGTCCCTTGGGAGGCGGTTCTGAGGAGTCCAGGAAAGCTGGGCCCTCTTCAAGAAGGAAATCTTAATGGCACAGGAGCGGTCCGTCCCCATGTGCCCAAAGACGAGCTGGCGTGGAAGAAGACGGGCCTGGCTGAACAGAGGGTTGCAGCTTGATCTTAGGAGAAAAAAGAGGGTTTATAATCTTTGGAAAAAAGGGCGGGCCACTGAGGAGAACTATAAGGATATTGTGAGGCAGTGCAGGGACAAAATTAGGAAGGCCAAAGCTCATCTGGAGCTCAATCTGGCTACTGCCGTTAAAGACAACAAATAATCTTTTTACAAATACATCAGCGCTAAATGGAAGACTAAGGAGAATCTCCATCCTTTACTGGATGAGGGGGGAAACCTAGTTACAAAAGATGAGGAAAAGGCTGAGGTTCTGATTGCCTTCTTTGCCTCAGTCTTTAGCGGCAATACCGGTTGTTCTCTGGATACCCAGTACCCTGAGCTGGTGGAAAGGGATGGGGAGCAGAATGTGACCCTCGCTATCCACGAGGAAATACTTGGCGACCTGCTACAGCACTTGGATGTGCACAAGTCGATGGGGCCGGATGGGATCCACCCAAGGGTACTGAGAGAACTGGAAGAGGAGCTGGCCAAGCCGCTTACCATCATTTATCAACATTCCTAGCTATCGGGGGAGGTCCCAGTCGATTTGCAGCTAGCAAACGTGACTCCCATCTACAAGAAGGGCTGGAGGGTAGACCCGGGGAACTATAAGCCTATCAGTTTGACCTCAGTGCCAGGGAAGCTCATGGAGCAGATTCTCTTGAGTGTCATCACGCGGCAGTTGCAGGGCAAGCAGGCGATCAGGCCCGGTCAGCATGGGTTTATGAAAGGCTGCTTGACGAACTTGATCTCCTTCTATGACAAAAGTGAAAGAAGGCTCTGCAGTAGGATCTGGATAGGCTGGACTAATGGGCTGAGGCCAACTGTATGAAGTTCAACAAGGCCAAGTGCCGAGTGCGGCACTTGAGAGCACAACAACCCCAAGCAGCGCTACAGGCTGGGAAATGAGTGGTTGGAAAGCTGTCTGGCAGAGAAGGACCAGGGAGTATTGGTTGATAGTCGGCTGAATATGAGCCAGCAGTGTGCTCAGGTGGCCAAGAAGGCCAACAGTATCCTGGCTTGTATAAGAAGCAGTGTGGCCAGCAGGGGTAGGGAAGTGATTTTCCCCCTATACTCAGCTCTGATGAGGCTGCACCTTGAGTACTGTATTCAGTTTTGGGCCCCTCAGTACAAGAAGGATATCGAGGTGCTTGAGTGAGTCCAGAGAAGGGCAATGAAGCTGGTGAGGGGCCTGGAGAACAAGTCCTACGAGGAGTGGCTGAGGGAGCTGGGCTTGTTCAGCCTGGAGAAGAGGAGGCTCAGGGGCAACCTTATTGCTCTTTACAGGTACCTTAAAGGAGGCTGTAGTGAGGTGGGGGTTGGTCTGTTCTCCCATGTGCCTGGTGACAGGATGAGGGGGAATGGGCTAAAGTTGCACTAGGGGTGTTTTAGGTTGGATGTTAGGAATAACTTCTTTACCGAAAGGGTTGTTAGGCATTGGAACGGGCTGCCCAGAGAAGTGGTGGAGTCACCATCCCTGGAGATCTTTAAAAGACGTTTAGATGTATAGCTTAGTGTTATGGTTTAGTGGAGGACTTGTTAATGTTAGGTCAGAGGTTGGACTCGATGATCTTGAGGTCTCTTCCAACCTAGAGATTCTGAGATTCTGTGATTCTGTGATTCTGTGATTCTATAAACCTTTACAAGCTCCATTCACAGAATCACAAAATCACAGAGTGGTTAAGATTGGAAAGGACCTCTTGAGGTCGTCTAGTCCAATTGCCCTGCTCAATCAGGGACACCTAGAGAAGGTTGCCCAGGACTATGTCCAGCTGGCTTTTGAAGATCTCTAAAGAAGAGGTCTCCACAACCTCTCTGGGAAACCTGTTCCTGTGTTCAGTCACCCACACAGTAAAGAAGTGCTTCCTGATGTTTAGAGGGAACCTCTTGTGTTCCAGTTTGTGGCCACTGCCTCTTGTCCTGGCAATGAGCACCACTGAAAAGAACATACCTCTCTCTTCTTTGCACCTTCCCTGTGGATATTTATACATTGATAAGATACCCCCTGAGCATCCTCTTCTCCAGGCCAAACAGGCCCAGTTCTCTCAGCGTCTTCTCATAGCAGAGATTCTCTAATCCTGTGATCATCACGGGAGCCCTCCATTGGATTCTTTCTAGTATGTCTAAGTCTTTCTTGTACTGGTGGGCCCAGAACTGGATGTGGTACTTCACATGCAGCCTCATTAATGCTGAATAGAGCAGAAGAATCACCTCTTTTAGCCTGCTGGCAATACTTTGCCTAATTCAACCAAAAATATTAACCTTGTTAGTGGAAAGAACAGAATGCTGACTCATATTCAGCTTAGTGTCCACCAGGCTCCAAACGTCCTTCTCTGCAGAGCTGCTTTCCAGCTGAGTAGCCCCCAGTATGTACTAGTTCCTGGGGCTGTTCCTGCCCAGGTGCATGATTTCATACTTTTCCTGGTTGAGCTTCATGAGGTTCTTCTCAGACCACCATTCCAGCTTATCAAGGTCCATCCAGATGTCTATGCAAAACAAAGAGGTGATATGAGGCAGCCAGCATGGCTTCACCAAGGGCAAATCATGGCTGACCAGTTTGGTGTCTTTTTACGGTGGAGTGATTGTATCAGTTGACAAAGGAAGACCAACCAATGTTATCTACCTGGATGACATTGACATTTTGACACAGTCCCACATGACACCCTAGTTTCCAAATTGAAGAGATATAGATTTGAAGGGTGGACTATTCAGTGTATGAGTTGGCTTGAAGGTTGCACCCAGACAGTGGTGATCAATGGATCTATGTCCAAGTTGAGGCCGGTGACAAATGGTGCACCTCAGGGGTCTGTCCTTGGACTGGCGTTATTTAATATTGTCGTGGTTTAACCCGGCTGGCAGCTAAACACCACGCAGCCGTTCGCTCACCCTCCCCCCTCCCTCTCTGGGACGGGGGAGAGAAATGGAAAGTGAAGCCCGTGAGTTGAGATAAAGACAGTTTAATAAGACAGGAAAATAATAATAACAAAATAATAATAACAATAATAACAATAATGTTACAATGGTGATAATAGGAAAATAATAATAATATGTACAAACAAGTGATGCACAATGCAATTGCTCACCACCCGCTGACCGATGCCCAGCCTAACCCCGAGCAGTCCGGCCCCCTCCCCCCGGCTAGCCACCCCTATATATTGTTTAGCATGACGTCAGATGGTGTGGAATACCCCTTTGGCTAGTTTGGGTCACCTGTCCTGGGTCTGTCCCCTCCCAGCTCTTACTTCACCCCCAGCCTGCCTGTTGGCAGGACAGAGCAAAAGGCTGAGATGTCCTTGGCTTGGTATAAGCACTGCTCTGCAACAATTAAAACATCGGGGTGTTATCAGCACTCTTCTCATCCTAAGCCAAAACACAGCATTCCACCAGCTACTAGGAAGAAAATTAATTCTGTTCTAACTAAAACCAGGACATCTATCTTCATAAATTACATAGACAGTGGGATCAAGTGCTCCCTCAGCAAGCTTTCAGGTGACAGCAAGCTGAGTGGTGCAGCTGATAAAACAGAAGGAAGGGGTGCCATCCAAAAGAACCTGAAAAAAACTTGAGAAGCGGGCCCACGTGAACCTAATGAGGTTCAACCAAGTCAAAGTGCAAGGTGCTGCACCTGGGCCAGGGCAATCCCAGACATGAGTACAGACTTGGAGAAGAACTCAGTGAGAGCAGCCATGCATAGAAGGCCTTGGGGGTTCTGATGGGTGAAAAGCTCGACTTGAGTCAGCAGTGCATGCTTGAAGCCCAGAAGACCAACTGCATCCTGGGCTGCATCAACAGAGGAGTGATCTGCCAGGTCAAGGGAGGTGATTGTTGTTATAAGTTGCCCCCTTAATTAATTTTCAGAGAGCATTGCATTAATAATAGAAAGGAATTTATTGAGTAAGCAACAGCAAGCAAAACAGCGCTGGGCGGCCGGGGAGTCTCGGCTCCACCAACGGCGCGCACCTCACCCCCCACCACGGTCCCTTTTTATATCTTGGTGATTTCAGGATTACGCAGCACATCCTGGTGTATTCTGCAACTGCGCGCACTGTTGCTAGGGGGTCGTCTCTGTCCCTCTGGTAGTCGTGAAGATGAAGGCCATAGTCTTCCTCAGCGTTGTGGCTCAACTTCTTTCTTTATTTGGTCATGTTGGCCCAGCGTGAGACAGGAAGGCAAGATGTTGATACACTAGTTTAACAACTTATCAGGAGATGGTTACATGAACTTTGCAGCAGTGTTTTTTTAACAAAAGAGGCTACTGAGATGCAGAAGGAGAGAAGGGGAGGGGGTTCTCTATTTTGTTACATTAAGCAAAAGAATTTTCATAGTGTCTAGCAAAGCATTATACAGCTCCTTACTTCAGCAGGGAGTTTTCACAACTCCCGTTCCTCAAACAGAACTCCTTGTTTTTATAATACAAAAGACAATGAACAAACATTTATTGTGTATTACAATTGTCCCCCTCTACTCTATCCTTGTGAGGCCCCACTGTGAACAGACCTGGAGCCCCCAGCCCAAGAAGGATGTGCAGATATTAGAATGGGTCCAGAGGAGGGATACAAAGATGATCAAGGTGTTGGAGCAGCTCTTCTATGTAGAAAGGCTGAGAGGGCTGGGGCTGTTCAGCCTGAAGAAGAGAAGGCTCTGGGGTGACTTCATCGCAGCCTTTCAAAATTTAAAGGGGTCTTATAAAAAGGATGGAGAAGGACTTTTTACTTGGGTAGGTAATGATAGGATTAGGGAGATTTAGATTAGAGGTTAGGAGGAAGATCTTCACTTGGAGGGTGGTGAGACACTGGAACAGGTTGTCCCGAGAGGTTGTGGATGCCCCATCCCTTGAGGTGTTCAAGACCAAGTTAGATGAGGCCCTGGGCAACCAGATCTAGTGTGTGGCATCCTTGCCAGTGGCAGGGTGGTTGGAACTAGATGATCGTTAAGGTTCGTTCCAAACCATGACATTCTATGATTCTATGTTTCTATATCTATCAGTTCATGAGGAAGGAAAGATCACAGTACTTGCTAAAACTTGGTGCACATTAGTTAACATGTCTCCTCTGTCCCCTCCCACATTTTACCAATATTCCTTATTCTTATAAGACCTGTAGAGCAAGATGCATTCCATAGTGTGTGACAGATTTTGTCCCAGAGAGAACTGGATGACTATATTTATATGCCAGTACACTAGTAAATAAAACAGGTTGTGTGCAGATTTCAAACAAACATTGTCTCAGGATTTTCTAGTGATTAATTGTTATTATGTTCTCTGTCATATTCTTGGCCTGTACCCACTACCCCTCTCATAGACAATGTTCCTGTCACTTTTATTTAGTAAGGTAAATGTAGTCTGAGCACCATTTCAATGAATACTACTAGTTCCTACCTTAAATAATGCAAAAGATACAAAGACCCTTAATGATCTGGATAAAGGAACAACATTTAAGCCACTTGGATGATAAGAAGAACCATAAACAACAAGACTATCCTTTTTAAAATCCTCTCTTTCAAAATTTAGACAGAAAATCTCACCCCCAGATAAATTCTTTTAAGATGTATCTTAGAAAATATCTTTCTTTGGGTTTTGAATCACAGCGCCAAAGATCAGTCATTTACCTTGTTTCATAACCCAGGTGCTATTATAATTTGACAGTCATTTTAAATAGTTAAGAGCTAAATTTGCCAAGAAAATGGCCTGTAATACATTCTGAATTGCTTTTAAAAATTTCAGAGGAAAATGAATGAAATTAGATAGTGTGGCATACAGCAAGTGGTCATTGTGTTTAATTGAAAAACACTGTGTTCAGCCTATATAGCTATGTTTATAGTAGTTAAACTAGGACTGTTTTCTTGGATTGAGGTCAACTAGCAAGAAATAACTTATGTCTTTGTCTAAAAATAAAAAATGTCTTTGTCTCTAAGCAGGGTAACTATAACCAGCTGATGAGAACAGCTCCCAGCACAGGCTTATTCCTGAATTGTTCAGAATTGTACTGGCAGCATTTTATTATTATGATTTTTTATTTATTTATATACATGTGAGAATATATGATCCTGAAATCACTTTTGGCAGTGATGTACATTTGGCATAGCTGAGTGGATCACGGAATCACAGAATGGTTGAGGTTGGAAGGGACCTCTGGAGATCATCTAGTCTACTTCCTCCCACCTAGAACACATTGCACAGGACCGCATCCAGGCAGGTTTTGAACATCTTCAGAGAAGGAGACCCCACAGCCTCTCTGGGTAATCTGTGCCAGTGCTCTGTCACCCTCGTAGTAAAATAAATAAATAAATAAATAGAATTTTAAAAATAAATAAATAAAATAAAGTATTTTCTCATGTTTTGCTGGAACTTCCTGTGTTTCAGTCTGTGCCTCTTGACACTTTCCTGTCACTGGGCACCACTGAAAAGAGTTTGGCCCCATCTTCTTGACACCCTCCCTTCAGATAGTTATACACATTGATAAGATCCCCTCTCAGTCTTCTCTTCTCCAGGGTAAACAGGCCCAGGTCTCTCAGCCTGTCCTTGTATGGCAGATGCTCCAGTCCTCTCATCATTTTAGTAGCCCTTTGCTGGACCTGCTTTTGTGGCTCTTGCTCTTGTAGCTCTTGCTCCATGTCCCTCATCTACTGGGGAGCCAAGAACTGTACACAGTACTCCAGGTGAGGCCCCACTAGGGCTGAGTAGAGGGGGAGGATCACCTCCTCCCACCTTCTGGAAACACTCTGTAATGCACTCCAGGATACCATTGCCTTCAAGGCCACAAGGGCACATCGCTGGCTCCTGATTAACCTGCTGCCCACCAGGACTCCCAGGTCTCCCTCTGCAGAGCTGCTTTCCAACAGGTCAGTCCCCAGCCTGTACTGGTGTATGAGGTTATTCCTCCCTAGGTGCAGGATCCTGAACTTGCCTTTGTCTTGCACTTGACACTTCGGCTCACTAAAGAAGGTTGTGAAGTAGATGCTAATTCATACCTAATGATTGAATAAGAATGATTGCAAAGAATTTGAGGAGTATAGGATGTGGTTTAGGTTTTTTCTTAATTCCCAGAGACGTGCCCATATCATCAAGCTATTGGGTGCACATCTGGCATTTTTAATTCATCCCACTAAAGCTAATAAACAATCGCAAATGCAAGCATTTTAGAGCCAGAAGGAGAGAAAGGGAAAGAAAACATGACTTTACTGACTCTGGAATGGTTAAGAAAATGAGGTGAGAGTAGGAATAGCAAGAGCAGAACACGTGATTAATTTATATAGTGTGACTAGTGTGACTGCTGGAGTCAAGAAACTGTATTTATTGATGAAACTGTTATGAAACTGTATGTTATGAAACTGTAGCTCATATTTTCTTTAGGAAATTACAGATTAATTTCTTATGTGTAAGAGTTAATAGTGCTCAAAAGAAAGATGAGATCTAGCCTTATCCAGATCTAGTCCAGTTGTAGTCTGATCTACATCTAGTCCAGTCTAGTCAATCTAGCAGGCTACAGTGTGTGTAACTGAAGATGCTTTTTAGGGACATTATACTAGCCTCATCCCTTTCAGCAACCTTTCCTTATAGCAGCCACATTTTTTATATTAAAGGTTTGAGAAGATATTTCCCTGCTTGCATCAACATACTGGATCAAATATTGCTCATTTCTAAATACCCACTGTTTTACAACATAAAATAGTACTGACTGGTTTGGATAAGCCTCTCGGTTAGTTCAGTAGATGGTTAGTAAGATGATAAGAATAAGCAGTACTGGGAACAACCATATAGAAAGTAAAAGAACTGAAGAGATGTCTGAATATAATGTGACATTTTTTATACTGACGTCTCTGCATGTCTTCCACACTCTTCTTTCACTATATTACTGTTGCTGAATAATCAGTCTATAATCAGATGTCTTGCTTCTGTTACTGAATATTAACTGCACTAGTGGACTCTTTAGTTTAAGATTCCAGACACAGAAACCCAAAACAAGAAAGCTGTTGAATATCCCCTTTAAGCTGTATAAATTCAGAATTTTACATTCTTTTAAAATTCCTGGCAGAAATCAACACTGCCTATAAATATATAACAGACGCACCAAGATGCCTCGAGAATACATTATGAACAGAAGATCTTACTTTTCCCATCACAATAACAGTATGTTTTGATCACCTGCTCTTCCTGGTTGCACCTGCATCTTGTTCATTTGGTTGGAACATGGAAGAAAAAGCCAAGATCAGTAAAAACTGTTAGGTCTTGCTCCCTACTGTGGATGCTTCTTTTAGTTACTCCTCTTTTTTATTTTTTTTTCCTACAGCCTTTAGGTGTAATAATAATAATAATAAATAATAATAAAAGGAATTAATGTTAATCCTTGAGAAATGAAGCAGTTCAAACCCAGATAATTCCAAACTCCAGAGTAATTCCTAAACTTTACCTCAATTGTACCTTTCAAAACTGGTGATTAACTCAATTTTCTTTGAAACAAAAAGCAGTTGAACAGTATTTACAATATGCTTTATAGTAGGAGAAGCATATAAATGCATTGATATTTTGTAGTTGCAAAATCAGTATCTTTCAATTTCTTAAAGAATCTGAATATGTCTCCCATATGGCTTCTACCTGTCATTTCACATTTCACATTTCACATTTTTTTGGTACGTATACATGTAACCTGTTAAAAAAAAAAAAAAAAAAAAAAAAAAAGGAAAAGAAAAAGACGAAAAAGAAAAAGACAAAAAAGGAAAAGGAAAAGGAAAAGAAAAAGGAAAAGAAAAAGGAAAAGAAAAGAAAAAGAAAAAGAAAAAGAAAAAGAAAAAGAAAAAGAAAAAGAAAAAGAAAAAGAAAAAAGAAAAAGAAAAAGAAAAAGAAAAAGAAAAAGAAAAAGAAAAAGAAAAAGAAAAAGAAAAAGAAAAAAGAAAAAGAAAAAGAAAAAGAAAAAGAAAAAGAAAAAGAAAAAAGAAAAAGAAAAAGAAAAAGAAAAAGAAAAAGAAAAAGAAAAAGAAAAAGAAAACTTCTATTGACTTATCTAGTATGCTGAAGAATAAATTTACATTGAATGAAGTGAATATATACTGTTTGATGGACTCCCATGATAAGGATGGGCATCTTTGAGTTTTCCCTTTTGGAGAATACTGCAAAGTTTAAGCAGTGTTCTTCCTGTTCAAGACAGATCCATCCTACCTAGAACAGCATACCAGTCAGAAGTGTTTAACACAGGAGCATTATCAGCTGATACTTAGGAAAGGATGGTATAAAGTAATGGGCACTTTCACAGGATGAAGTACCTTTGGAAGGACCTGTTTGTTCAGTATAGTGGCAGCCTTCATTGGCTATATTTCAGGTTGGAATTGCTTTATAGTAAAGTTATACTTTGAAAGTGATTTCCAGATTTTTAAATGTTTTAATAAAGAAACAATAAATAAATAAATAAATAAATAAAAGTCACGCTTGCAAAGTGATTTTCAGATGTTTAAATGGTGAAATCTAAATCTTTCAGATATTTAAAAGCTTTAAAATTCTTTTAAACTTAAAGAATGTAACTTAAGTGCTCTAAGTGTTTGAAATATTCAGTGGATTGAGGAATTTATGAAAATGGTTGCTATGTAATGATGTCTGGGCTCATAACACCATTAATTGTGAATCAAGATGTTTCTGTAAACGTTACTAGTTCAGGTGAAAAATCATGATAATGGGCGTTTTATTCCATCTTTATGCCAGAGCTTTATTCCCAACTTTATGCCATGTCTGATTCAGATTTGTGCAAGTGAGGGTTCAGCCAGATGCACAAAGTATACACCCTTCTACGACACTGTGTTGGGTCTGTAAAAAGTGTTACAGCAGTATTTCCAAACAGGAGACTATCAAAACACATTTCACTCTGAGCTCATTTCTTATTTATAAGATATCATTCTTCTAAAACAGGGTAACACAATTCTTATTGATTAGAATAGACAGAATGCCTGAAATGGAAGCTGAATCACTGGACTTGTTTTCATGTAGTATTCCTGAACAAAAGAACATTGTTCCCTGTTCTGTAAAACGCATGGATTTGTGCACATTAAAGATATCTGCTATCAGAAAGATCTTCGGGAGGTAAGTGTACTTTCCTGTGCCGATATGCTTCACTGTCTGAATAAATAGTGAAAGGGATAACGGTTCTTGTGATTTCCTTTTGGCATTCTACCAAACTTTATTGTTAACAGAAAGAGTTATAAGACTGCACTGATGACACAGCACACAATTCATTAATTAGGATTGCTATTATGATAATGTAAACTCATAAAAAGTGTTTGAGTTTCATGAAAACTATTTATACATGTACTAGTGATATGATATACTCTGAATATGGACTTACAGTATATTCTCCTTTTATAATGATCTCTTAGGGAGAGAGTAGTGGTCAATGGCTCTCTGTCCAGGTGGAGGACAGTGACAAGTGGTGCCCTCAATGATCTGTCCCCAGTCCGGTGTTATTTAATATCTTTATCAATGATATAGATGGTGGAATTGAGTGCTCCTTCAGCAAGCTTTCAGGTGACAGCAAGCTGAGTGATGCAGCTGATAAAACAGAAGGAAGGGGTGCCATCCAAAAGAACCTGAAAAAAACTTGAGAAGCGGGCCCACGTGAACCTAATGAGGTTCAACCAAGTCAAAGTGCAAGGTGCTGCACCTGGGCCAGGGCAATCCCAGACATGAGTACAGACTTGGAGAAGAACTCAGTGAGAGCAGCCCTGCATAGAAGGTCTTGGGGGTTCTGATGGACAAAAAGCTCAACATGAGCCAGCAGTGTGTGCTTGCACCCTAGAAGGCCAGCTGCATCCTGGACTGCAATCAACAGAGGAGTGGCCAGCAGGTCAAGGGAGGTGATTGTCCCCCTCTACTCTATCCTTGTGAGGCCCCACTGTGAACAGACCTGGAGCCCCCCAGCCCAAGAAGGATGTGAAGATGTTAGAACAGGTCCTGAGGAAGGCCACAAAGATGATCAAGGTGTTGGATGCAGCTCTTCTATGTAGAAAGGCTGAGAGGGCTGGAGCTGTTCAGCCTGAAGAAGATGATGCCTCAATCAGGAGGAATGGGAATGGTTTAAAACTAAAAGGGAAAATTTAAGTTAGAGGAAGTTCTTCACTTAGGGGGTGGTGAGACAGAGAAAGATTGTCCAGAGAAGTTGTGGATATCCCATCCTTGGAGGTGGATGAGGCTCTGAGCAACTTGATATACTGGGGAGGGTGGGAGGGGGGTTGTGACTAGATGATCTTTAAGGCCCCTTCCAACCTGAGCCATTCTATCATTCTATGATTCCATGATTATATGATTCTATGATTTACTAGTGTAATAAATGCTCAGTCTTCAAAATAGGACTATAATCAAAGTTTCACAATTTATTAAAGGAATAGAGGTAAGCAAACAGTGTTGGGTGCGCTGGGAGTCTCTGCTCCACAAAGATGCACACCAGTTACATCAAGCAGCTGATTTTATTGCTCCTAGGCTAATACATATTCATTACTACTTCTAAAAAAAACAGGGTTATCATAATTAGTTTCCGGAATCCAAACCCTCCTACTGGAGCATGCGTATCAGTCCTCCGGTGGTCCCTCTGGGGACTTCTAGGGGTCTCTCGTGCTGTTAAGGGGTCTCACATGCTGTTAAGGAAGGCTCATAGTCTTCTCTCTCTTGTCCTTCTCCTTTGTCCAACCTGGCTGTATGTCAGAGACTTGTGCAGCGTCCCCTGCAAGCTTTGTCTTTTAGTTGTTCTTCAGCTGTCCCCGTCTCCTTAATCTCCTGGCCAGATATCAGAAACTTGGAAACTTGCATAGTGTCCCATGCAATAGTCATAATAGTTAGCAGTTATTCTGAACCTCCCCCCCCCCCCCCCCCAGATATCAGAGACTTCAAGAAAAAGCCTACAAGGACATTTCCCTTCAAGCTCTCTGTTGACACGAATTGCTAAAACATTCCTTTGCAAGATACAAGTACTATATACATTAACCACTCTGTTTTTCTTAGACTTGTGGTTATACAAGGGTATATAAGACAGAAGGTCACATTCATCATACTATGTGGCCCTAGCATTGTTCCATACTGACACGAATCAGATGAACATATTTCACACTAGTAAACTAGAACTTTTCTTCATAATATATTACCATTTTCTCAAAAATTGCACCTCACTGTTTGTCAGCAAAGTTTTTTCAATATAAGGTTTTCAGTCACATTCAAAGACCAAGACATTCCAGCCCAAAATGAAACATGCTTTTATACACATCTTCTATATTACATCTTTCAGTTGATTTCTAAATATATTGATCTCAGTCAAAAACAACAACATCAACTACAATTCTAGCCATAACTTAAGACGGAAGATAGAATAGATAAAAACAGAGATAAGTTTAAGATGGACAAACACATAGCTAAAAATTAATAACTTTATATTAACTAGAAAATGGGTTTACAGTTTCTTTATATTTTCTGGTAAGTTAAATTATTTTAAAAATGCAAAATCCTCTTTTATTTAGATTTTTTTTTTCTTTTAAAAGAAGGAATCATTTTTTTCTCATTTTTTTTTTTTCACAAGACACCAGCTCAAAATTTCTGATTTTGTTGTTCAAATTCAAATGTGAGACTATATGAAATCCTAAAGATGAGAAAAAAAAAAACAAAAAAAGGCAAAATAGAGAAGAGTAGAAAATAAGGATTAATTAATTTTCTGGCATTTTTTTCTGTTATTCTTGCATTCATTCACAATTTCTTAAATTAGTGTACATGATTTGTTAATCATGCAACATAATCCAAAATTTCATTGCTTTTTACTGGCAGAAAAAGCTTATGTTTCTGGATTTTTGTCAAGTAGACAAAATTAACCTCTTAATTAACCTATTACTTGGAGTGTAGAGTCAGTTCTAGACCTACTGAACCTTGCTTTAATCGTTGATATTCAAGAGGCATTTTAGATAATGACCTTAATAATACACTTTAACTTTTGTTTAGTCTTGAAGCGTTTCAAGTTGTCAGACTCAATGATCTTTGTAAGTCCCTTCTGAACAACCTGTTCTGTTCTGTTCTGTATGTTCTATTCTATTCTATTCTATTCTATTTCTATTCTATTCTATTCTTCTGTTCTATTCCAGATTATGAGTTACTGAATAACTTTTTATTTTTTGATTGTGTTTTTATGTTTATTATCTTTCTCCTATTGCTATACATGTTTCTTCTCCATATATCTTTTTTCTGTTGGCTAAGAAGACTTTACAAATATGTTTTTTACACACAAAACAAACAATTTAAATTTTATTTTTACAATGAGACAGAAGGTACCATTACAGAAAATCCTCTGCTTCGGATTGTTAGTTGATAAAAAGGGGGAATGAATTTAAATAATGTTTATATCATATTACATTCTAAAGGGTAGCATGTCAGAATGGTCATCAAGTTAACTATTCTGTAGTTACTTTAGGAAAATATCATACATTGTAGTCAACTTCATGTTTACCAGAATATACTGTCATCTATAGTAAAGAGTCCAATAATTCCCACAAGTGTAGTATTTAATGGTGCTTATGATGCCTTGCACATAACTTTATATAATGCACAGTGATAGAGTTATTTTGGCAGACAACAGTGTTAGAAGTGGTTATGTATTTACTTCATTGCATGAGGTTTCCTGAAGAGCTATAAACTTGACTGAATCACAACCATTAGAATTTATTGATCTTCTTTTCAATAGTTTTAACTGGTATTTATTCCCACAGGACAGAATAGCAAAAGGTTTATTTACTCATTTTTCTTACTTTTGTTGAGTAAGAAACTTTAAAAAATAGTGGAAAAGCACTTCATAGACTATAATATGATAAATAACATTTATGACAAATACCATTTTAAAGTCCTGATTTCTCTTTTTTTTTTTTTTTCCTTTTATTCAATCAGCTCATTGCTGATTGATATATTTGAGTTATACAGATGGGTTATTGGACAACAAATTGAAGTATTAATTTAATAATTATGAAAGCAATAGGTACATCAGATAGTCACATTGTGGAGCTTTCCTCCTAATTCCTGAAAGAATTCATAGTTATAAAAAGTAAATAAACTTCATGGGAAATTACTACTTTTTAGCTGTTGATTTTTCCAGTTATTGTTCATTGCAGGCAACCATGAAAGATATACAGAAGGGTTTTTGTCTCCTTCTCCTTCTTCTTCTTCTTTTTAAATAACTGTGGATTTTTTTTTCTCTCTCTCTCTCTTTTTTTTTTTTTTTCCCCACAGGTTCATGTTGAAAATACTTTTCAGAGGAATAGTTTTTATGACTCATGGTGAAAAATTAAAAAGAAACATAATATACAAAGACACAGCACTGATTTATCCTTAATATTTTAAGACAGCAACAGAATCACCATTGTCTGATCACTGCATTTCTATTGTATACCAAGCAATTGGCATGTTTGACATATTCTACTTTTTTAAATATATATCATTAATATATTGATGGATGCTCTTATAGCTAGTGGTAGGACAGACTCAATAGCTATTAGACACCTGACAAGCGATCACTTTCAGTGATACACATTAGCTAATTGATTGCTGGTTAGTAGTTAACCTAAACTAATTATGTAGTGTTTAGTAGTTAACCTAAACTACAGAAAGGCCTGATCTTGAATGTTTAACAATAAAATTCTGACATACAGGAAAGTATGAAGTTAACGTTAGTGTCAGGCCTGATTTGTAGTATCTCCTCTTTCTCTGTGTACTTTCCATTGTGTTTTGTTTTTGTTATCACTATTTCACAATTGCATTCAGAAACAATGGATGTTAATCTTGCCTTAAGACACTGAAATATAGGTTTATATGTTTCTTTGCATTCAGAAATTTCAGTTTAATAGCTATTGCCTTGAATTAAACAATCAAACAAACAAAGACTTCAAAGAGAAGTGTTTCTATCTCATGAAACAGCCTTCCATTATAATTTTACTTGAAGCAAGCTTAGGTAAGGTATCTGAATACAGTTGGTCTTCCAGACTCCAATGCCTATGTTGAGTAGGTGCTTGATGAAATTCCCAACACAGTGCACTAAGTGTCACTTAAAGAAGTTGTCTAAAGCTACTTCGCATTGCCAAGCAGTTTAAAGAAACTTTTATATGAATAGGTGTTTATTTTCCTGTTGATACAAATACAGAAAAGAATGAGTAACTTATTTCCTAATGGTACAGTCTTCCAACTTTAAAGTTTTAGGATGACATGATTATAGCATATTTGACAACACTGTCAAATATTGGAAGAATCTATAAAATCCAGGCATGTTGAGGTTGGAAGAAATATATGCATGTTATGTTTACCATAAATAATAGACTACTTCCATTGCCTAATAAAGCTAAACTGTTGGCCAATTGTTACCCATTGGAATTAGACGTCTAAGTTACATGAAAGACAAAAGAGGATCTGGAGTTCAAATGCCCTAGGAAAACCACTTTGCAAGTTTTATCTGCTGTACTCTTCATGCAGTCTAAAATCAATGAACAAGGTTGAAATTATTATCTTGTAAATATAAAATACAAGCTCCAAAGTTATAAAAAGTTATATGGAAAGTGCTCCAACCTAAATATTCATTTTTGATACTTTTAGTCTTAGCAATACACAGCTGCAGCCAGGAGATAAACAAACAAACAAACAAACAAAATCAACCAAACACCTTATAAGACAATATGATATAAAATATAATACATGAAAGAGCTTCTGATCACCCTATGCAGAACCCAAGTTAACACCTATAGCAGCTGTCCTGATCTCTGTGGTTTAAGCTTTTAACTAATTTTAATTAAATAGAATCTTTGGTGCACCAGGATACATGTGACTGGGATATGAATAAAAGAAATAAACAGCAGAGACTGGCATATGGTTGAAGGCATATGTATCATATGATTTTTTGTAATACTGTTTTTAAATCTATTTAAACATTCATGAGCAGTAAAACAGAAATAGAATTGTCTCACTGGATTTGGAACTTCGACTGTTAGTGAAGATTTTGTTTTTCTATTATTGTTTTTGTTGAGGTTTGTTTGTTTTTTTCTATTGCAGAAAGTATATTAAAAAAAAAAAAAAAAAACACGAAAAACTATCACTATTGGTCTTAATTGTCATATGCACAATCTGCAGTGTATAAATGAACCCTGTGGATTTTGGTCCAAAACCAAACCAATCAGTTACAAGCTATTTTTCTTTTTTGTTAGATGTTCTCCTGCAATATTTGCATAAATGTAACCATGCTGTCTGTCTTTTAACTTTCACTCAATTAATTATACTCCCAGCACCCTGCTGATGGACAAAAATGAGACTTCATCTGCAAATAGCTTCAGCAGTTTACAGCTTATTAAATGCCAAAATCTAGTTAAGACAGTTTGAGAATTCTCATGTCAGGCTTTTCAACATGCCGGTTTTAACACAAAATTCTTATTAACAGGAAAAAATGTGAAGACATGGGAAGAAAATGCAGTAGAATAAAGGTAATGGACAGATAAAATTTTTCTACAAATTACGTACTTAGCATATGTGGTACAGTCTAAGTATGTTTTAACTGGTTCCCCTAATAATGAAAAACACTGGAAAAGAGTACCAGTTGACAACAAAATGGTCCCTGTAAATTGTAAACGGCTTTAGTCTACAGTATTGCCTTTTATAATTTATGTAACAGAAACCTGGAATAAGGCAGATTATATACTAAAACTTCTTAAAAAGGTAACTCTTATATGACTCTTTTTGACAGGTTTTACATTTTACATCAAGCATCTGGTGCTTTCATTTTTCAGTACATAGTGTTCTGGTATACTTTATACCATGCTGTGTTGATTCTTGATTTAAAACAGAAATAGATAAGCACCATGGTATACAGGGAAACTGAAGTGTGTCAAGCTCCAAAATAAATTCAACACACAGGCTAACGCTATAACCTTGACCGGATCACTTAAAGTGCTTAAACTTTAAACAGTCTCTCTTCAAAACTGGATATAATCAAGATCTGATTGAGAAATAAATGCTGTGCCTGCCTGTCTGTATAGCATCTTGAATGAATTTTGTAAAGAAGACTAAATAAATTTCAATATTAAAAGCTACATTTAACTGTGTCCCCTCCCCCCCTTTTCTATTAGCTGTCATTTGCTTGTGAAATATGTATAAACATTCCATTCAAAGCAAGCAAAAAACCAAAACCAACCAACCAAACAAAAAAACTTTAAAATGTTTCAGTTGCAGTTGTTAATAATTTAATATAATTTCAATTATTTTCCTTTTTGGGGGGGGGGAAGAAGAATGTCCAGACCGAAAGATTTATTTATTTATTTATTTATTTATTTATTGCCCTAAAATTTTCTGACATATTATCTGGGTTATTGTGACATACTGTGTCATGTTTGTTGTCTCACATTATGAACTAATGTGACTGAGCTGAACATGACATGACAATTCATGACAGAAATGTCAGGAATTAAGAGAAAGAAACACAACTCCTGTCCAGTCGTATAGCAATTACAAGTTCTCTTAGAAAGTGCTTAGATTTTTCATATTTAATGAAACGGAAAACAAACAAACAAAACCAACAGAGTATATAATATTGTATCAGTTTCTCAATGTATCACTAATGGTTGTATCACTTTGCATTAATACCATCTTTAATTTCTGAAAATATGTTCCAAATTAATATAGACTAATGACCTCACCATGTAAAAGTACAGTGAAATTTGGTGATGTATACTAAGAGATATATTCCATTACAAGAAGATCCAACACTCAGGATGTTCCACCGGAAATACCCATTGACCATCTTCTGCCTATCGTCTGAATTCCTGTTGGTAGTAGTGAGAAAGTATCAGCCTCCTCCTTTGCACACATAAGTGCATCTTTAAGCAAACTCTTACAGTCAAAAGAGAGAGAACACATGAAATAAAATTCTGTTTTGTATGATGTTGTCATTCTTAAAATTCTATTTTTCTTCATTGTCTGTAGTATTCAGAAGTTTTTGAGTGTCCTGTCCAACAGGGATTAAAATCTAAGGAAAAAAAAAATCAACAACAAATAAATGAAAAGACAGAGAGAAAATTCTTCCTTTATGCTATATTACCTTTATTATGTCTTTCAAAGTTGTTTGTTGTTAGCTATCTTCTTGCAGGTATAGAAGTGGAAGCAGGTACAGAAGAGATGGTAATAGCCTGAAAGCCAATCTGTAAGAGGGCCATTGATAACCATTGATTCTAAACATTGTAGAAGAAAGTATAGAATAATTGCAGGAGATATGGATAAAAGAGTCTAACATGATTGGTAGAGTACCTTGAGGCAAAAAAAAAAAAAAAAAAAAAAAAAAAAAAAGAGAGAAGACTAGA
Source organism: Netta rufina (assembly GCF_964035555.1). Taxonomy (NCBI): domain Eukaryota; kingdom Metazoa; phylum Chordata; class Aves; order Anseriformes; family Anatidae; genus Netta; species Netta rufina. The sequence goes on along the minus strand of NC_140123.1, from coordinate 41,735,129 downwards.
CTCTGGATGTAATCAAAAGTGACAGAAACAGAGTGGGGGTGGTGGCATTGTTACAGGGGATTCCAGAGGAAATATAAAGTGATCATTTTCCTGACATCTGTGTTAACTCACAAGTGGCATATACAGGAAAATTGTATTTTTCCATTTTTAATTTTCCTGTTTTAGCATCCTGACATATATTTCACCCTGGAGACCAAAGTCTTGTCCTTCACCCCTGTATAGTGACAGTCAGTTTTGCTGCATGCATTCAACCTCTTCTCATTCAAAATTGACATTGAAGGAGCACTTCTAGGCATGACTTGGTAGGTTACACTCTGCAAATCGGTGTGTCTATTAGTGCCAATTACAGAGATATGTTTTGTGAGATTAATATTCCTGAGCCTTTAAATGTTGGTAAGTACTGGAGGGCATCACTGGAAATATTAGCGAGCTTGGCAAAGAGTAAAAATTAGGATTATTTTGGATGCATGTTAACCTGTTTTAAAAAAGATTTTCAAGGACATGATTTCTGATTAAATTTCTGTGGGTTTTGACCAAATTTTCTATCAGAATAATGGTTATGAATTAGATTCATCGAAGTCCATGATGAGAAATTAATATTGAAATATTAAAAATTGTTCTATGCTGCCAAATATTGATTTACTTATATCAGATCAAGTGGACTAGATTCATCCTATCCAAAATAGAAGTTAATATGCTTGAGATGGGTTTGAGGTAATCCTCAGGTTGCAGAAGTAAGAGGGACAATATGAAATATATAGCAAAGTTATTTTTTACAAAAAATTCCAAAGGAAAATTGGGAGCATATTAAAATTTTCTTTTTATATATTCAAACTTCATGTATGGGATTATAAGATGTAGATAAAAAACCTTGTCTCAAATGGGAAAGAGGTTTTTAATATCTCTATCTCATTCTTTTTAATTACTAAGTGGAATAGGGCATATCATGTTTCACAGTATAAATGATCATTTCTTTTGACTTACTCATGCCTGTTTGGACTTATGAGAGAAATTATGTGTTTTTCTGTATTGTGTTTTAACCCTGGCAGGGGGCTGAGCACCACACAACCACTTGCTCACTCTCTCCATGTAGGATGGAAAAGATAATCAGAAAAATACACTGTAAAAACCCATGTGAGAACTCAGGGGTTAAGATAAAGACTGTAAAAATTGTTCATGCAAGCAAAACATGAACATGAATGAATAGGAATTAATTCTCTATTTACCATCAGCAGGTAGATGTTCAGTCACTTCTAGGAAAGCAGGGCATGATCATGTCTAATGGTTTCTTGGGAAGACAAACACCATCACTCTGATGTGCTTCAATTCCTCCTTCTTTATCCCAGCTTTTATTTCTGAGCATGATGCCATATGGTATGGAATCACAGAATCACAGAATTGTAGGGGTTGGAAGGGACCTCAAAAGATCATCGGGTCCAACCCCCCTGCCAAAGCAGGTTCCTTAGAGCAGGCTGCCCAGGTAGGTGTCCAGATGCACCTTAAATATCTCCAGAGAAGGAGACTCCATAGCCTCCCTGGGCAGCCTGTTCCAGTGCTCCGTCACCCTCACTGTGAAGAAGTTCTTTCACATATTGGTGCAGAACTTCCTGTGCTCCATCTTCTGGCCATTGCCACAGACCACTCAAAAGAGGTTGGCCAAATCCCTCTGTCTCCTACACTTTAGATATTTGTAAACACTAAAAAGATCCCCTCTCAGTCTTCTCTTCTCAAAGCTGAACAGACCCAGGTCTCTCAGCCTTTCATCAAAGGGAAGATGTTCCAGGCCCTGTATCATCTTTGTTACCCTCTGCTGGACTCTTTCCAGGAGATCCCTGTCTTTCTTGTACTGGGGAGCCCAGAACTGGACACAGTACTCCAGGTGAGGCCTGACCAGGGCAGAGTAGAGGGGGAGGATCCCCTCCCTTGACCTGCTGGCCACACTCCTTTTAATGCACACCAGGATCCCATTGGCTTTCTTGGCCACCAGGGCACACTGCTGGCTCATGGCTTCTGTATGGAGCCAGCTGGAGTTCAAGAGGCATTTGAACAACTGTGTGGAGGCAAAAGCTGGACTCGATGATCATTGCAGGACGCTTGCACTATGTTAATGATAATAGAGTGGGAAGGAGTTAGTCAGAAATTAAATTAAAAAAAAAAAAAAATCTTTTGACCTGCACCTTGTTTTCTGGGAGAGCAATATCTGCAGATGGATGTTGCACATACATAAAGCTAACACAAGACCATTTAATGAAGACATCCTAGAGATGCTGAAACATAAACTGTATTTTTCTACAGGTATATTTTCAAATGACTAAAAAGCATTAAATCTACATACTCATATCTGAGGAAATCTTAGGTAAATACGCACATGAAGAACATTTTAGAGCCTCAGTACAAGGGCTCAGCTTAACAAGGTAACAATGTAAATGTCTGAATTCAAGGTCTGAATTAAAAAAATAATAAAATTAAATTAAAAAAAAAATAATGTTTACAAGATCAAGTTGAAAACTCTCCACTTAAAAAACAAAACAAAACAAAACAAAACAAAACAAACAAAACAAACAAGCAAACAAAAAACCAAACCAAACCAAAACAAAAACTCCCTTGTTGATGCAGAAGGTCATCATAAGGCATAATGCAGGGCAGCTGGTAAGCTGGTATATTCTTCTATAAATTTTTATCAAATAAGCTCATCTAAATTAGGTAAGAATATGCTAGAACATATGCTTCACTACATCGTTTAAAATTAAGGTAGATGGATCCTTGCTTCAAAGTAATAGAGCATTTTGTTCAGATCTTCTACACACTTTCCTAAACAACTATTTGCCAAAAATTTTTCCGACTTTCTTCTCCATAGTTCATCTTTTTCCCTACCTTTCCTTCATGTCTTCTTTTCCCTGAGTTCTACCAAGTACTTTTTTATGATCCTTCTCTCCATTCCCTTGCCTTCTTCTTCACCTTTGCTTTTGCTTTCCTTCTCCACTTTTCTGCTTTTCAATCAGTTACTTCTCCATTGCATGCTCCTTAGGATGGAACCAATAATATATCTCCATTTGTAGATTCCTTTGTAAATTGGGCCTCCTCTTTTTTAGTCTTCCATTACAGTAATAAATACAAGTAAAAGCTAATAATAGGAGTTGTAATGTGAGAAATAATGTTGGCTGTCCAGATTTCTAGAGAGTTTAGTTAGCCATTCTGAATGCTAATGGAGTAAGTTGCTATAAAGACTGTCATTCAGTGCCTAAAAAATCTGTTCTTCCCATTTCCACACTAAGAAAGGCAGAATCAAAATGTTTTATTCTAACAACAATTAGAAGGTAAGTTTGTAATGATTTATAAAAGGAATCTGTCCTTTTTGAAAACTTGTTGCATAGTAAATGTCTGAACAATTTTAATTCCTCATAGTTAATCAGTTAGAATAATTAATCATTTTTGCCATTTGAAATACCAAGATAGCACTGCTTATAATACATTGTTAGGAAATCCAACATGCTTTTGAAAAATGAACATTTTCAAATAAGCATATGCACATCTTTCCACCAGGGAAGGGCAACACATACATTTGTATTTAAAAGAAGGTGTATGTGTATCCTTATTGTGGTTTGTGTTTGTGCTTGAACATATATATTTGATTACTGTTTTTCATTCCTTTACACATTCTTGTAATTTATGATTTATTTTTTCTTTCTGGCTATAAAGCAGCAAGTGCCAACACCTTTACAACTAATGAAGAATTGCTCTGCTTTGAATATATTATAGCAGTAAACAAAGGGCATTTGGGGAACTTTTAATAACAATAGAGTATGTATAATATGTTTTAACTTTGCTGCTTCTGTAATAACAATCAAGTTTGCTATATTCATGCTACAGGTGGGAACATTGTTCTAGTTTATATAATTCTACAATACTGTAACTTATTGAAATACATGGTGGAAAATCTTTTAGATTGATAAATAAAAATAAAAAATGAACAGTTCCTATATTCTGGGGCTTATATGATCCTCAAAATAATGGAATATACTGGAGGGGGAAAACAAACAAACAAACAAAAGCTAATATGGAATAAGCCCTAATGTCTTTTCTTCTTAATGAAATATTTGATTTGATCATATTCCTTCTAGTGATATAGAAGGAATATAGCTTTCTCTACAGAAGAAAAACTGTCAAGGATGAAAAGAAATTCCCATATTTTGTTCTTGTTGTAGCAACCTATACAGAAAGGAATACAAAGACAAGTACAAAAATACTTGGAATAGCTGATTCCTTTTGTGAAGTGAAAAAAAAAAAAAAAAAAAGACAAAACAAAACAAAACAAACAAAAAAAAAACAACAAAACATTCTGAGGAAAAGGGACAATTTGTACAAACTTGGATTGCCAGAATGTCATGATTTCGGCTGGGATAAAGTTAATTTTCTTCATAGAGGTTCATATGATGTTGTGTTTTCTATTTTTGTTGATAACACACTGAGGTTTTAGTTGTTACATAGCAGTGCTTACACATAGTTAAGGACTTTGCTTCTCACACTGCCCTGCCAGTCAGCAGGCTGAGGGTACACAAGAAAATGGGAGGGAACAAAGCCAGGACAGCTGACCAAGACTAACCAAAGGGATATTTAGTGTTCACCCTCAGCAGGTACGCTGATGATACATAGCTGGGAGGAGTGGCTGACATGACAGAAGGCTGTGCTGCCATTCAGCAAGACCTGGACCAGCTGGAGAGATGGGCAGGAAGAAACCAAATGAGGTTTAATGAGAGCGAGTGTACAGTCCTGCAATTGAGAAGGAATAACCGCATGTATCAGTACAGGCTGGGGGATGGCCTTCTTGGAGAAGAGCTCTGCAGTGAAGGACCTGGGCGTCTTGTTGGACGACAGGTTGTCTGTGAGCCAGCAGTGTGCCCTGGTGGCCAAGAAGGCCAATGGGATCCTGGTGTGTATTAAAAGAAGTGTGGCCAGCAGGTCAAGGGAGGGGATCCTCCCCCTCTACTCTGCCCTGGTCAGGCCTCACCTGGAGTACTGTGTCCAGTTCTGGGCTCCCCAGTACAAGAAAGACAGGGATCTCCTGGAAAGAGTCCAGCAGAGGGTAACAAAGATGATACAGGGCCTGGAACATCTTCCCTTTGATGAAAGGCTGAGAGACCTGGGTCTGTTCAGCTTTGAGAAGAGAAGACTGAGAGGGGATCTTTTTAGTGTTTACAAATATCTAAAGTGTAGGAGACAGAGGGATTTGGCCAACCTCTTTTGAGTGGTTTGTGGCAATGGCCAGAAGATGGAGCACAGGAAGTTCTGCACCAATATGTGAAAGAACTTCTTCACAGTGAGGGTGACGGAGCACTGGAACAGGCTGCCCAGGGAGGCTATGGAGTCTCCTTCTCTGGAGATATTTAAGGTGCATCTGGACACCTACCTGGGCAGCCTGCTCTAAGGAACCTGCTTTGGCAGGGGGATTGGACCCGATGATCTTTTGAGGTCCCTTCCAACCCCTACAATTCTGTGATTCTGTGATACTGTGAGAGCTTTCCTGAGAACCTCTCGGTAAACATCTCAGAAGAACCTTCTCCTAATACTCAGTCTGAACCTCCCCTGTTGCAATATTATACTATTCCCTCATGTCTTGTTGTTGACCACTGGAAAGCAGAGATCAGCACCTGCCCCTCTGCTCCTTTTTGTGAGGAAGCTGTAGACTGCTATGAGGTCTACTCTGTCTTCTCTTCTCCAGGCTAAACAAACCAAGTGTCTTCAGCTGCTCCTCATACATCCTGCCCTCTAGACCCTCCATCACCTTTGTAGCCCTTCTTTGGATGTGAGTTTTATGTCCTTTTAATAATGTGGTGCCACAAACTGCACACAGTAATCGAGGTGAGGCCATACCAGCTCAGAGAAGAGACAAGGATATGGTTGGCCCTCCTGACTGCCAGGGCATAGTGTTGACTCATAATCAACTTGCCATTGAACAGAACACTTAAATGCCTTCGTGTGGGGATTCCCTCCAGCCTCTCACCCCCAGTCTGTACGTATCAGCAGGGTTGCTCCATGCCAGGTGTAAAATCTGGCTCTTGCTCTTGTTGAACTTCATGTGGCTGATGATTGCCCAGCCCTCCAATCTGTCAAGATCTCTCTGCAAGGCCTGTCTACCCTCGAGGGAGTAATTGGCTCTTCCCAATTTAGTGTCATCTTCAGACTTAGTATACCTTCAAGTCCTTCAACCAAGTCATTATATCTAAGTTAAAGAGAACTGGCCCTAAAATGGAGGCCTGTTATGTACTGATATAATCTTTGAAAGAGACATGCAGTTTGCATTTTGTATTGAACACACATAAACTGTTACAGCCATACTGCAGTACAGCTAAAACTGCCATATAAGGCATTAGAGTTCTGCATATATGGTGCTATGCAGAAATCACTTGAAGGAATGATACTTATGTAAAACAGAAAGCAAGGAACAGCTTTTCCCACAAATTTTATTTGTGTGGCTGTTGTCCATCTCCATAAATGCTGTTTGCTCATATATGAAAATGCTTTCAGTGCTGTAGCATCTTCAGTGCTGCAGAAGCTTGTTTAATTCTTCCTGTGTTCACAGCAACATCAAAAGGTCTTTTTCAGGGAGATTTTAAAGTCTGATTTTTCTAACTATTTGTTTGCCTGTTGGTTAAGAGATGTTAAATGTAAAATTACTACATTTTAATTAGTTAAAAAGTAATATCTCTGTGCTGGAGACACAGGATGCCCTCATTCTACATACTTTCATCAAAAATTGTAGTTATTCAAGAACACATAATTAGCTTGTTTTAATCTTATCATTTTCAGAGGCATACTACAGTAATTGGCTTTCTTCCCTCTCCTTTTTAGTTGGAAGTTTGCTAAAGGATCAATGGAGAATACATTTTTCTATTCTGCAGCATCAATTACGGTGACCCTGGGTGTAAATTTATTGATTTTTCTTATTAGTACCTTATCACCAGTTATTCACAGCATGGTGTTTATTAATTAGTAAGGAAAATAAAGATTCATTTGTGAAAAATCTTCCTTTTAAGTTCTGTACCTAACACATTCATAGCTATATGAGATTTCCTAATTGTATTCTGCCTTTATGAACTACCATACAGTATTTCATACTCTATTCTTGTTGTTTTTCTTATAATCCTGAAAGGAGTTAGAATTATGTCAACTATGTGTCTGAGGTAACAGAAGTTGCCCGTTTTGACTGTTGACTTTCAGAAGTTATATAAGTCTCCTGCATGTTATACGTATGATAGCCTCTTTATTCTGAAAGGAAAACAACGGGATGGAATGGAATGCTAAATCAAGAACATATTCCCCCAGGAGCAAAAAGAGGGGGAGGAGGAGATGGAGCAGAGCTTATTGTGCTGTTTCCTAAACAGAGATAAACTTCTGAGTTATCTCTGACAAAAAGATACCGTGTAGATACCGTGAAACCAGTTGTTAATATAACAGTCTTGCTAAGAAGCTTTTTACAGTTTGGGGTGAGGACAGAGGAAAAAATCAGTAGATTATGATCCGTCTTTCCCCCTCCCCTGAGTCTTTTTCCATGAATGTGTAACTTCCCAAGTTTTTCAAAGTTTCTGAAGTGAAATAAGTAGCTAGTCCAGGTAACACCTGTATTCTGTCTTTTTGTGGGAGCTTGGCACCTCAGTCCATGACATATTAGTTAATGGGTGGATGGAAGAAGATGAAATATTTAAATTAACTTTTTTTTTCTTGTAAAGTACATGATTAATAACACCCTTAAGAACAATGAATAACATTTGTATTAAAGTTTAATACCACAGTTACAGGGTCATTTTAAATTATAACAATTTAACAAGACAAAACGTGTACTTCAGGGTTGTTATCAGTTTATAGCAATTGCAGCAAAGGAATTATTGTTGGATTCAAGACATCAGATTATAGAGCACACAAATTTATTCTTAGTACTCAGCCCCTCTATTTCTATTTATGAATAGCAGAATGGCAATCATTTTGTAAAAGAAGAAATGAGTAACATTTTGAGTACAATAAAAACAAGAATCATTCAACAATTACTTTTTTTGGGGAGTGGGGTCAGGGATAGGGGATTAAAATCTATCAAAATTAACTTGTTGTGGTGGTTTTACCGTGCTGGGCAGCTAAACCCCACAACCGCTCTCTCACTCCCCCTCCTTTAGATAAGGAGGGGGAGAAGTAAAGCAAAGAACAACTCACGGGTTGAGATAAGGATAATTTAATTAAAGGGAAATAATTATAATAATTAAATAAAGACTACCATGAACTAAACAATTTAACTAAGGGGAAATAAAAGGGAAAGGGGAAAAAGGGAGGAAAACAAACAAACAAAATAAATGAAAGCTATATGGAAGTGCAGAGGAAAGAAATTACTCTCTACTTCCCACAAATGAGCGATGATTGACCACGTCCTTGAAGCAAGGCCTCAACGCACGCAGCCAGTGTTCGAGAGGAGGACCGACGTCTTCTCAACGAGAGCCCACCCCTCCCCTCTTCTTCCTGTTTCCACCTTTTATTGCTGAGTGTGACACCACATGGTATGGAATATCCCTTTGATTGGTTTAGGTCAGCTGCCCTAGTGATGTTTCTCTCCTCACTTTTTTGCCCACCCCCTAGGAGGGTCAGAGAAAGGCCCAATGCTGTGCCACTGCTGCTCAGCAGTAGACACAACACTGGTGTGATAACACTGCTGTTCCAGCTACAAGTGCAGAGTACGGCACTGAATGGGCTGCTGCCGGGAAAGTTAACATTCCAGCCAGACCCAGTACAACCTCCACCCCTTATTCCATAACATTTGTGTCACACTCAGATCCCCATACTTTAGCATACAAGCATTCTCATCATTATCCCTTGTCCTTTAACAGGACAAGGATTTAACAGGACAGGATTAATAGGCAGATGTATCTTTTCATTCCATAGGTCTTTCTTGGAAAATGTTCATAAGAACTGTTGATGATTAGGTCTTCATCTGCCAAAGTGGCCACTCAAGGCAGGCGGAGTTGGATGTCTGGACACCAGCACCAGCTTAGGTCAAGTCTTTGTTGCACTGCCCGGCTCCTTGCAAAGTTGACCTGTCGTTGATCCTACAGCATCTTCCTACAACATATAACTTAGATTATAGATTAGTTTTCTCTCAATGTCAAATCTCCTTGAGGCACACACTTGATATCCCCATTCTTTTGCATGACCCACCAGGTATACCCTGGTCCTTGGGCGAAGACAATCCCACGAGTGGGTTTGCCTTTTCCCGAGGCAGGAGCAACCCACACTGCCTTCCCCATCCACCTTCCTATATGCACTACGGGAACCTTAGCTCCTTTCACAGTGTGTAGGGGTTTTGTTTTGGCAGGACCAGCACGGCTGTCAGACCCCCTATTGTTAACTAGCCAAGTGGCTTCTGGTAGATTTGTGTCCCATTGTTTCCACGTCCCAGCACCTAATGCTCGTAACATAGTCTTTAACAGTCCATTGTACCTCTCAACCTTCCCAGAGGCTTGTGGGTGATAAGGGATGTGGTACACCCACTCAATACCATGCCTCTTTGCCCAAGAGGTAACAAGATTGTTTCGGAAATGACTCCCATTGTCAGACTCAATTCTCTCTGGTGTACCATGACGCCACAATACTTGTCTTTCCAGGCCCAAGATAGTGTTTCGGGCTGTGGCATGGTTTACAGGGTATGTTTCCAGCCACCCAGTAGTTGCTTCTACCATGGTGAGTATGTACCGTTTGCCTTGGCGAGTTTTTGGGAGTGGTCCGATATAGTCAATTTGCCAGGCCTCACCATATTGAAACCCTAACCATCTCCCCCTGTTCCAGGGAGATTTTACCTTCATGGCTTTCTTGATTGCAGCACAGGTCTCACACTCATGGGTAACCTGTGTGATGGCCTCAATGGTCAAGTCCACCCCTCGATCACGAGCCCATCTGTAAGTGGCATCTCTCCCCAGATGTCCTGATGTTTCATGGGCCCATCGAGCTACAAACAGCTCACCCTTACGTTCCCAGTCTAGGTCCACCTGAGCCACTTCAATTTTCGAAGCTCGATCCACTTCTTTGTTGTTCTGATGTTCTTCAGTAGTGCGACTCTTGGGCATGTGGGCATCTACATGACGTACTTTAACATCCAGGTTTTCTACCCCGGCAGCAATATCTTGCCACAGGGTAGCAGCCCAGATAGGCTTACCTCTGCGCTGCCAGTTGCTCTCTTTCCATTGCTGCAGCCACCCCCACAGAGCATTTGCCACCATCCATGAGTCAGTATAAAGATACAATACTGGCCAATTTTCTCTTTCGGCGATATCTAGGGCTAGTTGTATGGCTTTTACTTCTGCATACTGACTCGACTCACCTTCCCCATGGTCACGCAGATAAAACCACAAGGTGCCACGTGGTGTACGTCTTGGGTACTCTCTCTCTTGAGCAGGCGAATGCTGATTCTTAGTGGCTGAAGTATCACTCTGTCTAGATGAGGGGGAATATACTTTCTCCACAAGCTTGTCAAGTCCTTTAGACAATTTCTCCACAGCTGAGACACAGGACTGTAGCGGAGCAGAGAGATTGTCTTCATATTTTTGAAGCTGGCAGGAGACATCATACATTGTTGGTCCTTGGCATCGGAGCAGCCAAGTGAGGATGTGTTCACCTGGGCGTCGACCATAATCCTTTCGTATTTCTCGCATCTCACTCAGGGATAAGGATCGAGTGATTTCTGATTCCTTTATGATTTCCGTCTCGTCTTCCTGCTGTTTTTGTGATGGCTCTGCTTTAGAGGTGCCTGCCAATTCCCCTTCTCCCTCCTTCTTAGGAGAGCCTTCTTCCCTTACTAAACGAGCTGACCTCCGTTTCCATTGTTTTGACTTGACTATGGGGGCGACTGATACCATAGTTGGTTGGTCCTCTGGGTCAGCCACAGCATGTGTTACTTGGTCATCAGATTCAGAGACTTCCTCCCTCTCTTCAAGTTGCTGGATGATGTTAAACAGTGTTTGATAGGAATAAACCAGGACCCAGCACAATGCTGCAAGCTGTTGTTCTCCGGCATTATCAGGATCAGGACATACAACTCTCAAACATTCTACCAAGTTTTTAGGATTTAGCACTTGCTCAGGGGTGAAGTTCAAAACTATTGGAGGAGACACTCGTGACAGGTATCTGCTAACATCATCCCACACACCGTGCCACTCACCAAGAGACTGTTTCGGGACAGATTCCCAAATAAGTTTTCTAAACAATCGACTAATCTTAGAGAGAAAATGAAACCTGTTATTCAGAATTAGAAATAGCAATACATGGGTTACAGATGGATCTTCAAAATACTCCCAAACTGTTGTAATTAGCCCACTGTGAAAGAAGGGAAAGGTACCATTCCTGATATTATTAATAAACTGGTGTCCAGATGAGAAAAGGAAGGCAGTGTAGTTCTGAATATTCTCTGAAAGATAGTTTCCATGGGACCCAAATGATAACAGCGCAGAGCCTGAATTCCAGAGTAAAACCAAGGTCAGTGCTTGGCAGCACAACGAATTAAAAAAAGTGAACACAGATTGTAGCACTTTGTCGGATCAGATATATAGGAGAAAGGAGAATATGACACGAATTGCATGACATATGAACAAAGCCATTATTATTAACAGGGCAAGGAACATGGTTACTAGCAAGCAAGTGTGTTAGTTGTATGCGTTTAATCAATTCTATTGTTATCTCAACCCTTCGAGCCCCACGTTGGGCGCCAAAAAGGACTGTGGTGGTTTTACCGTGCTGGGCAGCTAAACCCCACAACCGCTCTCTCACTCCCCCTCCTTTAGATAAGGAGGGGGAGAAGTAAAGCAAAGAACAACTCACGGGTTGAGATAAGGATAATTTAATTAAAGGGAAATAATTATAATGATTAAATAAAGACTACCATGAACTAAACAATTTAACTAAGGGGAAATAAAAGGGAAAGGGGAAAAAGGGAGGAAAACAAACAAACAAAATAAATGAAAGCTATATGGAAGTGCAGAGGAAAGAAATTACTCTCTACTTCCCACAAATGAGCGATGATTGACCACGTCCTTGAAGCAAGGCCTCAACGCACGCAGCCAGTGTTCGAGAGGAGGACCGACGTCTTCTCAACGAGAGCCCACCCCTCCCCTCTTCTTCCTGTTTCCACCTTTTATTGCTGAGTGTGACACCACATGGTATGGAATATCCCTTTGATTGGTTTAGGTCAGCTGCCCTAGTGATGTTTCTCTCCTCACTTTTTTGCCCACCCCCTAGGAGGGTTAGAGAAAGGCCCAATGCTGTGCCACTGCTGCTCAGCAGTAGACACAACACTGGTGTGATAACACTGCTGTTCCAGCTACAAGTACAGAGTACGGCACTGAATGGGCTGCTGCCGGGAAAGTTAACATTCCAGCCAGACCCAGTACACTTGTAAAGGCTTTAGCTAGGTTTTCTTTGCAATGTGAATTTTGAAAATAATAGAAACCCTGATCATACTGCTTTGTTTGAAGAGGAGTAACTCTTTCCATTAAAAAATATTGTTGAGCTACTACAAAAATTCTTCATAACTATCTGCCTGGACGAGCAGATTGCAAAATACAGTTCTATTCCTCTGTTATGAAAGCCATACTAGTTTGTATGAAGCCTCACTTTAGTATCAGGTAGACACAACATCTTTAGAGGGGTATCTTTCTGAGGACTGTAAACATGTATGTATCTGGTAGAAAGAGACACACTGAGTGCCCTGACTGGAAATCCCTTAATATCCAGAACATGAAATAACATCAGATTGGTAGACAAAATACCCAGCTTCAGATTACAAAATGGGTCTGTTTTGATTGGAAAATTAGTTGTTTGTAAAAAGAAAAAAGAACCAGAAAGCAACAAAAACAAATACAGTAAAATAAAGCTGTTAGTTGATGTCTCTTACATAACAAAAGTTGCATTCATAATAATTTGAATAAAATAATTTCATTTTCAATAGTTCAGCCATTCCAGAAAACATACAATGATACCTTTCTGCAGTTTTGCTCAAATCTGATGTAAGCCACAGTTTAAATCATATTTAATATGTAATAACAAATTGATCTTCAGTTGAATAATTGCATGTGAAACCCAGTTGATTATTTATTTATTTATTTATCTATTTATTTATTGAATTGTGATATAATGAAGGAAAAATCAGGCTTCACTTAGAAATATATGATCAGCAACAAGGGACACATTTGTTCCCTGGAATCATCATTCCTTTTCTCAAGTACTGATATTATAACTCAGTTCTGGAGACAGTTTATGATATTAGCAGAACCCTCTGGTGGAATCAAGTTGCATGTATTACTGGACATGCTAACGTTAGGGTTACTATTGTCTATATATTTTCCACATTAGGTTTTGTTCGGTTTACTAATCAGTATTAGTTCCTGAGAGTCTGGACTCGCAGAGCTCTGAGGGTCAAAGCTAGCCATATTCTATTACAAGCACCATTACTGAGATTATTGATTTTTGAAGTGTATTTTCACTTTTCTTTACTATTTAAATACATTATTATTATTGATGATTATGAGAAAGGCAAAAAGTAGATGTTGATTTCCCACCTTGCTTTATTCATGCAATATAGTCAGTAGAGTTAACATTAAAATCTCCATTAACCTCAGCAGTATTACTATCGATGATTTCATAGAATATAATGGCAATGGTGATTCACCAGGTACAAGTATATTTATTAAAAAAAATAAATAAATATGAAAGCTTTATTATATTAAAATTTCAATACCTTATAAGTGAGCATATTTCTATGCATTCTTAAACACTAATACCCTCAAATGTTAACCACAGGAATGGGCCAATTAGACATAGTGATACCTCTTTTACTGGAGGAATAGATATTCTTGCTTCAGTTAAGAAAAATAAATGAAAGTTGAAGACATTCCAATCCTGCAATATTAGGAGCTGGAGTACTTCTTGGACAAATCAGTTGCTAAATGCTTGTTAATTTGATAGTGTTAATCTACTTCTCTGTCTCCATTTAGAAATAACCTAGAGCTTTAAAATTCCAACTCTTAGTCTAGTAAATCACAGAATCACAGAATTTCTAGGTTGGAATAGACCTCAAGATCATCGAGTCCAACCTCTGACCTAACACTAACAGCTCTCCACTAAACCATATCCCTAAGCTCTACATCTAAATGTCTTTTAAAGACTTCCAGGGATGCTGACTCCACCACTTCCCTGGGCAGCCTGTTTCAATGTCTAACAACCCTTTCGGTAAAGAAGTTCTTCCTAACATCCAACCTAAAACTCCCCTGGGGCAACTTAAGCCCATTCCCCCTCGTCCTGTCACCAGGCACATGGGAGAACAGGCCAACCCCCACCTCGCTACAGCCTCCTTTAAAGTATCTGTAAAGAGCAATAAGGTTGCCCCTGAGCCTCCTTTTCTCCAGGCTGAACAAGCCCAGCTCCCTCAGCCGCTCCTCGTAGGACTTGTTCTCCAGGCCCCTCACCAGCTTTGTTGCCCTTCTCTGGACCTGCTCAAGCACCTCGATGTCCTTCTTGTAGCGAGGGGCCCAAAACTGAACACAGTACTCAAGGTGCGGCCTCACCAGAGCCGAGTACAGGGGGACAATCACCTCCCTAGCCCTGCTGGTCACACTGTTTCTTATGCAAGCCAGGATGCTGTTGGCCTTCTTGGCCACCTGAGCACACTGCTGCCTCATATTCAGCCGACTATCAACCATCACTCCCAGGTCCTTCTTTGCCTGGCAGCTCTCCAACCACTCATCTCCCAGCTTGTAGATCTGCTTGGGGTTATTGCGCCCCAGGTGCAGGACCCAGCACTTGGCCTTGTTAAACTTCATGCAGTTGACCTCAGCCCATTACTCCAGCCTATCCAGATCCTCCTGCAGAGCCTTCCTACCCTCAAGCAGATCGATACATGCACCTAGCTTGGTGTCATCTGCAAACTTACTGAGGGTGCACTCAATGCCCTCGTCCAGATCATTGATGAAGATATTAAAGAGGACCAGCCCCAGCACTGAGCCCTGGGGAACACCACTAGTGACTGGCCTCCAGCGGACTTGACTCCATTTACCACGACTCTTTGGGCCCGGCTATCCAGCCAGTTTCTAACTCAACGAAGCGTGCGCCAGTCCAAGTCAAGAGCAGCCAGTTTCTTCAGGAGAATGCTGTGGGAGACGGTGTCAAAAGCCTTGCTGAAGTCAAGGTAGACCACATCCACAGCCTTTCCCTCATCCACCCAGCGCGTCACTTTATCATAGAAGGAGATCAGGTTCATCAAGCAGGATCTGCCTTTCATAAACCCATGCTGACTGGGCCTGATCGCCTGCTTGCCCTGCAAGTGCTGCGTGATGACTCTCAAGAGGATCTGCTCCATGAGCTTCCCTGGCACTGAGGTCAAACTGACAGGCCTGTAGTTTCCCGGGTCTGCCCTCAGGCCCTTCTTGTAGATGGGCGTCACGTTTGCTAGCTGCCAGTCAACTGGGACCTCCCCCGATAGCCAGGACTGCTGATAAATGATGGATAGTGGCTTGGCCAGCTCCTCTGCGAGTTCACTCAGTACCCTTGGGTGGATCCCATCTGGCCCCATCGACTTGTGCACATCCAAGTGCCATACCAGGTCACCAAACAGTTCTTCGTGGATAGTGAGGGCCACATCCTGCTCCCCATCCCCTTCCACCAGCTCAGGGTACTGGGTATCCAGAGAGCAACCGGTATTGCCGCTAAAGACTGAGGCAAAGAAGGCATTAAGCACCTCCGCCTTTTCCTCATCTCTTGTAACTAAGTTTCCCCCCGCATCCAGTAAAGGATGGAGATTCTCCTTAGTCCTCCTTTTTGTGTTGATGTATTTATAGAAACGTTTTTTGTTATCTTTAACGGCAGTAGCCAGATTGAGCTCCAGATGACCTTTGGCCTTCCTAATTTTTCTCCCTGCACAGCCTCGCTGCATCCTTATAGTCCTCCCTAGTGGCCTGCCCACTTTTCCAAAGATTATAAACCCTCTTTTTTTTCCTAAGCTCAAGCCACAATTCTCTGTTGAGCCAGGCTGGTCTTCTTCCCCGCCAGCTCATCTTTGGGCACGTGGGGACAGACCGTTCCTGTGCCATTAAGATTTCCCTCTTGAAGAGTGCCCAGCCTTCCTGGACCTGTCTGCCCTTCAGAACCGCCTCCCAAGGGACTCCACCAACCAGTGTCCTGAGCAGCTCAAAGTCAGCCCTCCGGAAGTCCAATACAGTGGTTTTACTGGTCCCCTTTCTGGCCTCGCCAAGAATAGTGAACTCCACCATTTCGTGGTCAGTCTGCCCAAGACAGCTCCCGACAATCACATCCTCCACCAGTCCTTCTCTGTTTGTGAAGAGAAGGTCTAGCAGGGCACCACTCCTGGTAGGTTCACTAACCAGCTGCGTCAGGAAGCTATCTTCCACGCTGTCCAGAAACCTCCTAGACTGCTTTCTCTGGGCTGTGTTGTGCTTCCAGGGTATGTCAGGGAAGTTGAAGTCCCCCACGAGTACAAGTGCTGAAGATTTTGCAACTTCTGTCAGTTGCCTGTAGAACTCCTCATCCGTCTCCTCATCCTGGTTCAGCAGTCTATAGCAGACCCCGACCAGGACACTAGCCTTGTTGTCCCTGCTGATCCTAACCCAAAGGGACTCGACCTTGTCATTCCCAGCCTCGAGTTCTACAACATCAAAAGACTCTCTAATAATAGAGAGCCACACCACCACCCCTTCTGTGCTGCCTGTCCCTTTTGAAGAGTTTATAGCCAGGCATTGCAGCACTCCAGTCATGAGGGTGGTCCCACCACGTTTCAGTGATGGCAACCAAGTCGTAGCCTGCCTGCTGCATGATGGCTTCCAGTTCCTCCTGTTTGTTACCCCTGCTGCGTGCATTGGTGTAGATGCACTTCAGTTGTGCCATTGCCTTATCCCCCGGCCTTGCTATTGTTCCCCCTGGCACAGCTCCAACAATCCTTGCTTCAGCCCCATGCCCCTTCTTACCTAGTTTAAAGCCCTCTCAATGAGCCCTGCCAGCTCCTGGCCCAGGATCCGTTTTCCCCTAAGAGATAGGAACCCGTCTGCGGCCATCAGGCTGGGTGCCAAGTAAAGTGCCCCATGGTCAAAAAAAAACAAGACTTCTGTGCTGGCACCAGCCTCTGAGCCATGTGTTTGTCAGGTGGGCTTTCCATGTCCTCTCTGTACCCCTCCCTGCCACCGCAGGGATGGATGAAAACACCACCTGCACTCCCGCTCCCTCCACTAATCGCCCCAGCCCCCTAAAGTCTCGTTTGATAGCCTTGAGGCTTCTCTCTTCAATGTTGTCACTACCTGCCTGGACTATCAAAAGAGGATAATAATCAGAGGGGCGTACCAGGTTGGGAAGCTTCCTGGCAACGTCCCTGACCCTGGCCCCAGGGAGGCAGCAGACTTCCCTATGGGTAGGGTCAGGCTGACAAATAGGGCCCTCTGTTCCCCTAAGAAGAGAGTCTCCCACAACAATAACCCTTCTGTCTTTCTTGATGGAGGCAGTCCTGAGGCGTGGAGTTGACCTCCTCGCCCTAGGCATCCTCCTAAGAACACTTGCTACCTCTTCCTCACCCACCGGTCTGTTGAGCTCCATAACATATTAAAAAAATATATATATTAAATAACATATTAAAAAAAAAATTGCAAAGCATTTCTGGAAAGTACTCTATCTTAAAATGTTACATCAAAATGAACAGGTAACTCTTTATATATGTATTTATTAGGGAAAAAAAAAAAGAAAGAAAGAAAAAAAAAAAAAAGATTAAAAAGATATA
Source organism: Netta rufina (assembly GCF_964035555.1). Lineage (NCBI taxonomy): Eukaryota > Metazoa > Chordata > Aves > Anseriformes > Anatidae > Netta > Netta rufina. Next base: position 41,717,329 of record NC_140123.1, on the reverse strand, counting down.
AAAATTCTGCTTTCCAATCTGGAGATGAAAAAAAAAAAAAGTTTTGTAAACCACAACTAGAATCTCAGACTTCAATATCTGTATGGACTACACATGTTTAAAATTTATGCTATGATCAATCCTTCATTTCAATAAAGACCCTAAACATACAGAGGTTGTGAAGGTACTGTAAATGTACCTGTCGTCTGAAGAGTTTTCTCACTGATTTACATGTTGGGATGTATGGAATGGGCCTTCAGAATCCCTGTCTTCAAAGACACTGAAAAGTGAAGGACTTATAAAATTCTCTATCCATCTATTTATTTACTTATTATTTTTTAGCAGAAAGTCTTATATTCTTACTCTTGTATGAAAACAAAAACTTCACTAAAATTAAGATTTATTATTATTATTATTATTATTATTATTTTGCCTGTATGAAGATGGATACTGCAATAGTTAAACATTCAGTAGAATATACTTTTGTGACAAAGAACACTTTTATTCATGATTAACAGTTTTAGAGCAGTTTGGTAGCTTTGTCACACATACTGTGGTAATTACTGGCTTCAAGAAAATACCAAGTGCCTAAGAATATTTGAAATTTGGAGAAGGACATTTTTTCATGGATTGTAGTGATCAAGAAGTATTGGCTTTAAACTAAAAGAGGTAAGATTTAGATATTAGGAAGAAATTCTTTATTCAGAGGGTGGAGAGAGGAGCAGGTTGCCCAGAGACGTGTGTGCCTCATCCCTGAAAGTGTTCAAGGCCAGGTTGGATGGGGCTTTGAGCAACGTGGTCTAGTTGGAGGTGTCCCTGGCAGAGGGGTTTGGGGGAGTTGGAGGGGGATGATGACTGGAACTAGATGATCTTCAAGGTCCCTTCCAAACCAAACCATTCTATGATTCTACAGTAAGAACATACAGTCATTACTATTATTTCTTTACAAATGAAATAAAGATCAGTTTGTAAGGCAGGAAAACATGAAAACTGTGAAACGGAAAGAGAGTTAAGAGAAGAAGCTTTACTCGATCACTTCCCTTGGAAACACAGATGCATTATTTTATTGTTTCATGTTCAGTAAGTGATTACAATTAATGCTTTCCTAAAGATGAGCACAGTGTAGATTGCAGTTACACACATACAGAACTTCTCATCAGCTTTATCTCGATGGAAATCAGGAAGCTCATAAAATCAATTACCGTAAACAAAAAATACTGTTAGTCTTCAGAAAGATGCAATAAAATCACAAACAAAGTCTATAAAATGTGTTGGTCTTGAATAGTGTATTCTTAAAAAAAAAAATCAGTTAGAACATTGAAATATAGTATTCTTTTCTCCTTTCAAATTGCAGTTCTATAAGTTAAACCCAGTGAATATAAAAAGGTCACACATACTATGAAAGACAAACCTGTGATCAATCATTTTGTGGACAAACAGAATTAATTTATATAATTATGGTGGCTTTAATTTATTAAGAAAACCTCATCTCCAGTTGAGGATGGCAGATCACTACCAAACTAATTTAAAAAATTGTCAAACGTACATAGGCACTTAATTAATTCTTGTCAGATACAGTAAGGGGCTTAAATAACTCCATCTTGGCTGCTGTGCCCCTCTGTGCCCTGTGGTGGGGCTGCTGGAGCTGACTGGGATCAGTTCTATCCAATATGGGCAGCCTCATCCTCTCCTCACAGATGCCACCCTGCAGACCCCCACTGCCAATACTGCCATGGAAATACAGTGCAGGAAAAAAAAAAAGGCTACATCTATAATAGCATCTTTGTTGGTGACATGGACTGTGGGACTGAGTGTACCCTCAACAAGTTGTGGATGACACCAAACTGAGTGGTGTGGTCAGCACATTGGAGGGAAAGGATACCATCCAGAGGGAACTCAACAGATTTAAGAGGTAGGCCTATGCAAACCTCCTGAAGTTCAACAAGGCCAAGTGCAAGGGTTAACCCCAAACACCAGTACAGGCTGGGCAATGAGTGGATTGAGAGCAGCTCTGCAGAGAAGGACCTGGAGGTACTGGTGGATAAAAAAATGAACATGAACTGTGCACTTGCAGCACAGAAAGCCAATCATATCCTGGGCAGCACCAAAAGAAGAACGGCTAGCAGGTTAAGGGAGGTAATTCTCCCCCTCTGTTCTTTTCTCATGAGATCCCATCTGGAGTTCTGCATTCAGCTCTGGGACTCCCAGCATAAGAAAGACTGGTTAGAGAAGGTCCAGAGGACCATGAAGATGATCAGAGGGCTGGAACACCTCTCCTTTGAAGAGAAGCTGAGAGAGTTGGGGTTGTTCTGCTTAGAGAAGAAATGAATCCAAGGAGACCTTATAATGGCTTTCCAACACTTAAAGGGGACTACAAGAAAGGAGAGGGACTCTTTAGCAGGGAGCATAGTGATAGGATGACGAGTAGCAGCGTTAAATTAAAAGAGGCTATGTTTAGACTAGGCATTACGAAGAATGCTTTTCCTCTGAGGGTGGCAAGTCACTGGAGCAAGTTGCCCAGAGAAGTTGTGGATGCTCCATCCCTGGAAGTGTTCAAAGCCAGGTTGGATGGGGCTTTGAGCAATGTGGTCTAGTGGAAGATGTCCCTGACAGAGGGTTTGGTAATATATGATCTTTAATGTCCCTTAAACCATCTTGATTCTATGATAGCATATTAAACAGTCTCAGGGAACTTTCTCAGGCACCAGAATTTGTTTTTGAACTCAAGTTGCTATAAGGTCAAGGTCTTGGATTATGCCTAATAGCAACCTGTGAAACCATTCCTGTGTGTGACTGATAGACACACAGAATCATAGAAATATTTCATGCAAGGCATTTGTAGTCCAGCCTCATGATTAAAGCAGGACCATCACCAATACTGCATCAGGTCACACCTTTGTCTGTCTCCAAGGGTGATGCCATAAATGCTGTAGGAAACCTTCTGCATTAAATTCTTCGAGAAGCTCTTTGCTCAGCCAACTGGGACCTCTGCCAAAATTCCCAGTCATCCTGCACAGTGGGGTAGTTTGCCCCTGAATTCCCAATATATTTTATTTCAAAATCAATTACTTCTCCTCATTGCTTTTCTCCTACTTCCCGGCAGTTTCCCCAGGGATCACTTGCTTAAATAGTGTCTGTTCTTACTGAGTACAGCGACCAATCTCTGGTGCTTATCTTCCCACCCTTCCTACAAGGAAGACCGTTTAACAGCCAGTGCAGCCTAGGTTGCTGTATCTGGGTGTATTTGTCACAACATCTCCCCTGTTTGTGAGCAGAGGTCAGGAGGAGCATTATACCTTTTTGGCCCCTCTAGTGATTGCATTGTGAAGCTGTCACCCACACTGTCTGGAGACTTCCCAGACTGCTGACATAACTGTGTGCTACACTTTGAGAGCTAGCACAAATCAGGAACCATTCTGAAAAGACACTTTGGACATTAAGCTGCTTTGGTTTAGTACATAAGATAGCTTAATAGTGAGGATGTCAGCCACATCAAACAACTGACCTCATCGCCAGAAAATAAATGGTTCTGGACACATCGCTTAATTAGAACAGACTACTAAGACTAGTACATTAACTTTTAAAGGAATAAATGTTAATTTTAGAATAATAATAATAATAATAATAGTATTTAAGATTTTTCAAAATTTTCTCTTCCTCTAAAGCTGCCTAATGAAAGGTTGATACTATATATGCTGTCTCTGAAGAATTAAATTTATACTTAGATAATAAAAGTCTTTTCAACTAAACTGAATTCCTGGAAAAGCAATTTGATCCAAAAGTAGATATTAATTTTGCTTCTGCCATATAATTCTGTGAAATGGTAAAGGCCAATGTTTTCACCACTGTACTTAGTGATATTCTTCTACTGGCAAAATCAGATCTGATTTTCTGGACCAGAAAATACACTAGATTTGTATTTACATAAATTCTGTTATAGCTCAAATAATTAAAAAATAAAAGACTTTGAATACCATATTTAAGCCTATCACTTTCACATAAATAAACAAGTAAATAAATAAATAAAATTCAAGAGCAGTTCCTCCCAGGGAAAATATCATTCCTGGACTGTTGCCAAGGTCATTTCCTGTTTGTATTATCTACTATATATGTCTCTGTAATTCACTGTAGCCTCATGCAGGGGTTATTTTAACACGCGCATTAGTCTGGTCAAAAAATGACGATTGCTCTTGAAACAATATTCTTTCTTTCACAGTTCATTTATACATTGCCAAGTTGTGTTCTTAACAGGGATCAATTTTGAAAATTATCTGTTGAATTTTCCATGAGGTAATAATTATGTTTATATAGAAATAACTATTTTAGATGTACTGTCTCTATAGGTATGTGGAAAACTGGGATCAAATTAAGAAGGTGATTTTAGTCTTGTTTTTAGTTTTCAGTATCCTATTCTGTTATTAATTGGCAATAAATTAAATTAATCTTTCCCAAGTCTTTTTTTTTTTTTTTTCCGCTGTAATAGTAATTGGTGAGTGATCTTCTCCCTGTTCCTATCTAGATACATGAGTGGATTTGATCATATTTTCTCCCCTGTCTTTCTAAGGAGAGGAAGAGAAAGCGTGGATTGGTGTGTACCTGTTGACCAGCCAAGGTTAACCTACCACAGATACCTAGTTAGTAAAGACCATGAATCTTGGAGACACAGACATATTTGAATTCCTACACTGACCCCAAGGCAAATTATACAGACGCATCTACCCCAACAAGTGTATCACTGGCACTCTGTCTTCACCACAGGGTGAAGATACCTGCCATCATACATGTATTTTCATCCTGAGATGTTCACAAGCACTCAAGTGAAGTACATACACTTTCTGAACAGATAACTAGGGATGACTTCAAGAAACAGTCCAGAAATTTGATCTGTTAATCTGGGAACTACCTAAGGCCAGTCAATAGGAAATGAGGCATTGGCAGTATTTCTGAAATTGAATCACTTGGAAAGTAGCTACCTTAAAATTATATTGCTCTATTTTTAATTCATACTGCTGAGATTTCTTCTGAAGCTATGCATATAAGAAATCAGGGCTTCTTTTTCAAAATATCCTCACATTTCAGATCACTTTACTAGGAAGTAAAACAGGCTTTCTAAACCTTACTTATGCACAGAGCACATCTGATCAAGGAAGCATAAATAGTAAGTACAATGGAGTCCACAGACCACAGTACATACATGCAGACCACAGCATGCGTGAAGACTTTTGCTCATAGACTTTAGGCAACATTCAAGTTTAAGAATTATTTGTGTGCCAATTAATGTTTTGAGAAAGATTTTAAGTATTTGTTGTCACTCTGAAGTCTGCTGATTTCAGTCACAGCTGCATTCTCAAGTTAGCACAAAGCTAATAGTGATTAATCATTAATTTAAAGAATCCCTCTTTTCTCCCTCTGGAAACATCTGTACCACCTTCAGCCCATGCAAGGTCAAATCTCATAATCCTGTTTTTGGACATCTGATGGAAGGAGGCTTGCCAGTCAGGTTGCAAGTTATGAACTTTCTAAGCAGCAGCATTTATATGCAGATAGTTCCAGCCATTCCTTAAGAAGTTGTCTTGCATAAGCCTACACCACAGTGTACATGACAGTATTTTATATTTGATTTGACTCAATTTGAGTTATCCTTTGGCTGAAAATTTAAGGCAGCTACAGAGCTTCCAGAGCCCAGCTTTAATCTGCCTGATGATGCTCTGTACTGAGTCTAAGCATCACTAATGCCAACATTCGTATGTGACACTACAGTGGCAAACTGTAGACATAAAAAAACTTGTGAAACATGGACCCTTAGACTTAGCAAACGGTCTATATTTTCAATAGAAAATAAATTGACATAGAAATTTGGATGTATAAGCTCTCTCTATACATTCTGTAAGCGTAACTGTAAGTATATTGACATGAAGAACAAAGTAGTAGACTTTAAAATGTAACTGATGATTTTGAAGAAAGCAAAATCACATGGTGTGAAATATCAAAAAGGGTGTTCCATTTCAAGTATCTATCTTTATTCCTTAATAATTAATGAATATATAACTGCATTTTGGAGTTTATATTGATAAAGTTCCTGTTCTGTCTATCTTCCAAAAGTACCATTATCTTTAAAAAAGATTGGGAGTGAGGTAAACCATACATATAAAAATTTTTAGTAATATTTTTTATTAGGCTAATGGGTTTAGGAGAGTAGTTCATGACTTGCTTTCCTTTTTGTCTGTTGTTTATCGTAGTTGTATCAATAATAAAACAGCAATTGTGATTCTAGGAAAGAAATTGCTCTGTTCAAAAATATTGCTGTGTTAAATGCCTGCTCTTTTGACAAGAGGAATGCCCTCAGCTAGCAAGGATAGTGATATTCCTAGAAAGATGGTGAAAAAATGATTGCTTTACTCTGGATTAAGTGGTGAATCTTTTCTTATTTTCGTGATAGAAATGCATGTAAGACTCTTCACATTGATGTCCTTCAGGTGCATACCAATCTTACATAACTGGACTAAAAAAATAGTTAATGTAATAAATAAACTGAAGGTAATCACTGAATAATTGAGGAAGTTGCAAATTAATTATCTCAATGGAGTAAGTCCATTTAAACCCTGTTTGAATTTAGTCCATTTTGTTTAAAGAAATTTTACAAATAAATTGAATCCAAACCAAACCAGACAAAATGAAAAATAATAATAAAAAAAAAGCTTTAAATATATGAATAAATAAATTGACTAACTTTGATGATAATAGATATTTATGGTGAGGCCACATGTTTCCTTAATGATTACCTTTTGGTCTTAATGTTCAAGGATAATCAAATAAGTAATTTTTTTTTTGAACAGTCTTCTGTATTTTCACTCCATACACTATCATTTTCAGAATTAATCTACTTGGATAGATCCAAGATGTTTCTGAACTTAGTTAAAGCATTTGCTTGAAAAACAGGAGAGTAAAACTTTTCATTTTACCCACTCAAAGGATTTCTTTGCTTTTTAACAAACCAAAGCAAATGTTTAAAGTAGGATCTCTGCATTCCCTTGGAGGGAAGCAACATAAAAAAGAACTACAGAAACTGAGGCACAAAGGAGAAAAACAATACACATGCAAGAGCTTTTCCTTCTCCAAGTAAATTTCACAATATTTAAATGTGCCTTTCAGCATTAGCACTAGACTAATGCTATTATCATAATTTATTAACCAGATCTTTTGTTCTATGTAGTAATACACTATGTTTCTATGCTGTGTATTTTTTATCCTGTGACCTAATTTGCGTAAAAGGAAACTCTTATAACTCCCTTGTTGTAATAAATAAAATGTTAATGAAGAACTACAGAGAAATCCCCTTTGCATTAGTTCCTTATTCCCAGGAACATCATCATAAATTTGTTTGCCTGGTTCTGACAATGGTAGTGATGTTCAAGCTGTAGAAAAGCAATAGTAACACTAAATGGTTCTGATGGAAAAGTTAAAGATATTCAAGACACTGTCATCAGGGATGGACTACGGGAAGTTATCTTTTAGAAGAGAAAGAAGAGAAACCTGATGGATTTGGCCACAATCCAATTTTTTTTTTTTTTTTTTTTTTACATTTATTATCTGCATTGATAAATACACTATGTGATGACTTTTCAGAAAATGTAAATTACGAAAAAAAAAAAGTTGCAAATAAACTTTTTTTTTTCCTTCTTCAGGCATGGTAAATTGTAGATTAGTACACCACTTCACTGCATATTGGTTATATTACTCATTAACTTTTGACAGTGACATCTTGGTAGAAGTATTAAATTTAAATAATATTTTACATTACATTACATGTTTGCACCAATTATAGATTACTTGTTAGTATCTGTTTCATATTTACTTCATTAGAAATTACCAGGTATTGTTAGCCTTTAAACCAGGGAACAATGGTAACCATTACCATTGTTATCCTTTAGAAACTTTAAGAACAGATGGAATGTTAAATCAATCATATGATGATGATATTCCATTTAAATAATTCACCTTTCACTACAAAAAATATATATACACCAGTTATAAATTGTATCCTGACTAGTTTGTTAATATTTGTACAGAACTGAAAATATGAAGGTTCATTATAAATTATAACAATGTATGGCCTCACTGTCTGATAAATCTTCAGGATTTGCTTTAGACAGCTCTTTGGATCTGAGGCATATTCCAGTCCTGAGGCACTCATATCAGAGAATTTGTCATTTCCTCTTCTCTGTAGATTAACAAACGCATTCTAGCACCAAAGAGTTCTTTCTTTAGAATGATCATGTCACTTCCATTTCTGATATAATCATGAAAATACATTTGCAATATTTTAGCAGATTTAAAGCCTGTTTAATCGGTAAACAATTATTCCTTCTATATTTCCAAGAAGGAGAGTTATGGTCATTAAGACCAACGGCTTAAGCAGATTAAAAAGAATGCTTATAGGAGGAAAAGTGTGTGTAGACCTCTTATCAGTTGTAAGGTAGCATTTCATGTTATTGGTCTTGGTCTTGAAGTACATGAGTAGTACTTCAAGAGTAATACGCAAAACAACTCACAAAATGGATCATCTGTTTGCCTGATCCTGTTCTAGCACTACAACATGACTACAATGGGTAATGAGTTTTCATGAAGAGAGACAGTCAGTCCAGCTATTTTAGAACAGGACTGTTCAGTTAGTTGTGCTGAATAGGCAAAGTAGATGTATCAGCTTTTACTCTACATACTCTTTTGCTCAAGGATCTGTATTTTCTGTATGTCTGAATCAATGAATAAGTGCATGCCACATCAGATTTTTAAAATACATGTAAAAAATAGTAAAATAAATATTAAAATAAGCATTTTATTGTTATGTTGTCATGAACACTTCCTCTAATTGCATATGCTTATAGAAATAAATGATATTCCATATTTTCTCCTGATTTTCTTACAAATCATTTCCTCAGAGTGGAATCATATTGTCCAAAATACATAAAAATGCATAACAAAGAATTATATTTGTTCGGTTCTGTTAGCAATCCTGTATGTGTTTAAAAACATTTTTCAGGTGAAGAAAAGGCATTCATCATGCCAGGAAAGAAGATATCACAGAACAGATATATATTCAAAACGTCTTTGTGAATTCATATCATTGCTCCTGTAGCTCCTCAGATATCCCCTTATGAAAGTGCTTAGATTATGTGGACCAGTATGTTAAAATAAATGAATACATAAATAAATTCAGATTCCTAGCTAGGAAATTTTTATATTGAAATCAGCAAAAACTGTAGGACAAAAGTCCAAATGCTAATGTAGTTTGAAGCTTCATTTCTGCATATTTTTATATTTCAGTCCTATGGCATTTTCATTATCTTAAATACTCCAGCACTTTGAAAGGAACTTCAGAAGTCTCCTGGGTTTCCTGTCATGCTTCAGTTTATTCCCTGTTGATACTGAGACCTCAACATATTTAAGTTTAGCTTCAATTTCTGCACTCTTTATGATATAGCATCTGAGTCCACAGTTCATCAGTAGTTTTGTAGAGGAATGTTCATTTGTATCTTATGAGTTACAGGAGAAATTCACTTCTATATTTGAGGTATTCAGACCTTTATTTTGTGCCTACTCAGAGACTGACCTGTGTCTATTGTGGAATACCTGACAGATTCCCCATGAAGTAAAAATGAAAGATTAATTTTGATTATATATAAGATGTAAAGCAATCTGAGGTATAGGAAGGGTAGTTTTGTTGCTGTGGTCCATTTTTCAGCATCTGAAACACATCAGAGATGGATAATTTATGGTGGTTTAAATATACACAAATTTAATCTTTTACTGTCCATATTAAACTTTTTTTTTTTTTTTTTCAAGAAAGAAAGCAAAGAACTTTCAGATGTCTATAATTTCTTGCATTCTGATCTTGTTACGATTAGTTGTGCCAGAACTATCTGGAAAAAGTAATACTGTATTTATAGAATTGTACTTGATATAATGTTATTGCTGTGAAATAACTGAGGTGATAACACAGAATACATCAGTAGTATTTTATTTTTAAAAAGGAAAAACTGTCCATTAGTTTTGTTGTTGTTGTTTTGTTTTGTTTGTGAATCGAGTTAGCTATAACAAACTCTGTAATCTGGGACTTCACCTCATTTTTTGCTGATGTGAATGCAGCCTGCATACCTTACAGGGATAGAGTTACTTCAAGGATACATAAATGTTTAAAAACAAACAAACATATTACAGTGGCATAAATTTATTACTGATTATCTGCTATGAAAATGCAGATAATCAGAGAAATTGTGTGTACAAAAATGAAAATTGTGTAGCATGCCAATAGCTTTTATTTATTCTCAATTGACAACAAAATGCCATCATATTTGATAATATGTACTTGCACATGTACTTAACAATGGAAGAGGAAAATTTGATTAATAAGCAGTTATGAAATTACTGAATATCATATTACGAAGACAGAGCAAAGGATTTGAAGTGACCTTGCAGTTACTGAACCCTTCTTTTGGTGTTATAGACATCACATCAGATAAGCTGATTTTATAAATTGATGCAATGTTTTCTCGAAATCAATGAGTGCTTTGCTTCCCACTGCCACTATTGGAAGACTATCAATTCTGATCACTAAAAATCTTTTCCTAACTCTCAAGTTAGCCTTGTTTAAAATTAAAACATAGTCACTGATTCATGAAAACAACAGTCTTTATCTTACACAACATTTTTTCCCACCATTTTTGTGTTCCATTCTATTAGCTTGCTTATATAGAATTAACACAGTTTTTTCTTTATTTATTTTTATTATACTACTGTATTTTCTTGTATTATGCTGTCAACCCAATAATAGTTCAGCTTGATTTCTCTTAAGAAATTGAGCAGATAGAGACAATAGTCCAGCATAACGCTCACTAGTATCTTATAAATAAATGATTCTATTAACTGCACAGAGCCTTTCCTGATGCATCCTAAGCTTTTTTAAGCAGCATTATAAGCATTTTCTTCAAGAAGTAAATACTTATGTCCAGTTGAATCCATTCAAGACTGTATTTCATATGTTGAACACTCCTTCTGGTCTCACTGTGGATGTGAAGAATAATCTTTTTTTTGGGGGGAAGAGAGGGGAAGGAGGAGATGGATAGATTTTTTTCAGCCCCAAACCCATGGGAATTAGGGTTATGTCATAGTAAACAAGATTAATGTTTTTAAAATGTAATATTGAAGTCTTGTTAAATTCTTGCCAACCTGATGCGAAGGCATATAGAGCTCTTGATAGTACTGCTGTGACAGCACATATAACATGGGGTAAGCACAATTTGGTAGTCTTATTCTGTAACAATTCAAAAGAATAGCCTCTGGAGTGAGCTGAAAATAACTTCACTGCCTAGGCTCTTATCCTTTTTTTTTGGGACAAGCTAAGTATTTTTCTCCAAGACACAGCAGGATATTCCAAAAGGCAGGTGAGCTAATGAAATTACTGCTTATAGCAGTCACTCTTACTTTGAACTCTTCCATTTCATTTTTCTTGCTCCAATCTGATTCATCTTTTTTTTCCTGCTGTATCATATTCTGGTCTTATATTGGCAATATTTTCCAGCTTTATGCCATTGGCATATTTCATTAGGAAGTTCTTAATTTTTATTCCAATGAAATGTATGTCAATGTATCTGTCACACTATCTACAGTCCAGTGCTTTAAAATCTCATTCCATCTCATCACAGGAAGGATGTTCTGTTTCACTGTCAGTTTTTGAATGTCATGACTATTCCTGTAGTATTTCTGGTTTGAAAGTGTGAGGGATCCTCATGGGGACATTCATTGTGCTGGAATGTGTCCAGACAGATCTGGCACAGTTATATACCCATCTTCAACATCATCAGTTAATCATTTACCTCCACATTGAACATCACTGTAAGCTGAGGTAATGTATTTGCCTTTGTACCATGCTTAACTTGAAGATATAACTCATCTCTGCAAAGTGACCACGTGTTTTTCATTGATGTTTTATTATACAATATAATTTCTTTTTCTCAAAGGTTTAACTCAGTTTGCCTTTTGTAAATTCTTTTTATCCTTTCATATCTTGATCTCTGAAAAGTTTCTTTGTTATCTTCAAAATTTCTTTGTTATCGTCTTGTTAGAGATGGTTTATCATTTGGTTATATAAAAAGCCTTTACATAAAACTTTTTTTCACGGCATGGAGCCATCTTCACCCTAAAGAAATTTGACTGGCTGATTTATACTCCTCTAAGTCTCTCTATTATTCATCTTTGGAAATCAGAATATTAATTACAAATTTGCATTCATTTACCTTTGTAATTTAAACCAAACAAGTCTGACTGTGAATACAAAATTTTATGGCTACTTCCCTTCTATAGCCTTCCTTACTGTAAAACAAACAAACAAACAAAAATCTCTAAAATAGCAACAGTATCTGTTGGTTTAGTGATTATTTACTGAAGAAATGTCAATTGTCATCTCCAGATTATCTGAACCCCCACTGTAAAGAGAATGTGTTTTAGTTCTCTCGTCATATTTTTCAGTTTATTAGACTACTGATGTACACAACTACCTCAACACTTCTACCTTTTCTGCTCTCTGATACGGACAGATAAGATTTGTGATAGCTGTGTTCTCGTTCTGCCTAATATTTTACAAAATGTTTGGTTTCACTATAGCCAAGGTTATTTTCTAGCCTTCATTTTGCAGAAATAATGTGATAATAATGAATATAGGAGAGATAGGGAATTGGATATGAGCAGTAAGTCTGATATTTATTATATTTAGTGTTTATAACAGGTACCTGCAAATAGTCCTGTAGTTGTCTTCTTCATTTTACATTACTATGCCATTCCTTTTCTGTATCTGAAAACAAAAAGAAAATAAGCTTCCTCCTCATTAAAGCTTTTCAAGTACTAGAAACTTCATGGAGCAGTTAAGGATTTTCTTTCTTTTTAATTGAAGCTTTACTTTTAAAACCATCTATGTGTTAGTTTAACCTTGATGCATATGCTTAGCTAGAGGCTAAGAAAAGAAAGGTTCACTATTAAATGACTCTTATTAATCAGCTTTAAATCTGATGAATAATACTTTACAACCTTTTTGACATATGGTAGGGTCTGCAGCAAGTTTGGCATAATGGTTTCACTTAATAAACACCTGATTAGCATTGTTTAACAGGTTTGGATTGCATGAAAACAGAAAAATGGCCACATACTGTCTAGTTAATTCCTCATTAGCAGCCTTATATTCACTGTGTTTGACAGACTATACCAGCTTTGACACAAGGTGACCTCTTGCATGGGCCTGTTCATCACCTTCACTCTGTCATAAATGGAGTCAGTATAAATGTCAAAATGAATGTGCCATCAACAGAGATTTTTGAGAATTAGAATCCATCTGGTATCATAAAGGTTATTTTTTTCAACCTTATCATTATCATGATAATCATCAACCTTATCATGATGAAATTATATGGAGTAATAAGTAAAAATGTAAGGAGATAAAGCTGAAGTAAAATGTCTGGGTGTAGACTTTTATTTAACAGATATTGTACAAGCTTAAAGTTCACAGTATACAATTCATTTGAGAAATTAGAGAAAAATAATCATAGTTTCTAAATGCATTGTTCTTGAATATTAAACAAATATGAAAATATTTATTCAGTTAAAAGCTGTGGGGAGTTCTTTACCAGTGTAATTTGGAAAAATATATTTCTAAAATATAATCCTTTTTGTCTTCGAACAGTGATTAGAGCTTTACAGCTTACTCATTCTACTTCCTTCCAGGAATTAATCACATCGATTCGTGGTATGGGTAAAAGAGGACAATTTTAACTTAAATGAATGGAGAATCTGGCATAGTACATCTGTTCTCCAGTATGAGCTCATCCTAACTTCTCCATCTGATAAAGCATAGTGTGATATCAGGCAGTACAGTGATCATGGACTACAGTCACCACCAAGTGGCAAGCATTACATCAAAGCAGGAAATATCCACTGAAGATCTGCAACTGATAGAAAATCTGGAGAATTTGTCAAAACACAAATTCTTACCCCAGTAGTAGAGTTTCATCATGAAAACTCTGATTAAAAATGGTCATCTTTGATAAGTTATCTCTGAACTCAATATAGATGTTACTGGAAATATGATGATAGAATATATATTTGCCTCTTTGTGATAGTGGAGCCTTTTTTTTTTTTCTCATAAGGTAATATTATATTTTAATAATTTTAAAAATATGTTATTACCCTAAGGTTTCTATTATAAGTATTGTTATATGGGTTGGTAAAACAAAACATAGAGAACGATGGTATTTGCCTACAGTCCCAGAACAAATTTGGAATGATGGTTATAAATCTTCAACTGAGGATTTGGGTGAACTTTCATGAAGGAGGACTATCCATAAAGCATAAGCTGTGGTAAAGTTTAGGCATGGCAAAGATACCTGGGGAGAAATATCATTCAGGACTTTTGTTTCAAAGTTGACATATGTCTTCTCCATGACTAGGATCTTTTCTGTCTTTAACATTACTGAATATATCCACTACCAGTTTTAGAAAATTCTGATAACAGGACAGCTAGTTGTTTTGAATATTTGTGCTCCTGCTACAAACGAGAAGTACAAATATAAGCAGAAGTCCTTTGGATTACAAAAACACTATTTAAAAAGACTAACTAAACCTCAACATATCCTGGTGTCCCTGGAAATAACCATTCCACTAACATATGTTTGATAAACTAAATAGACACTTAACTGTTCTTTTAAAATAAAGCACTAGTATGGGCTCAAGCAGTATAATTTATGTCACAAAGGCTTGCTCCCCATCAATTCAGATGGCAAAGATGAGAATTATTCTGTGCTTGAATCTCTCTTTGAAGTTTTGAATTCAGTATCATAAAAATAATTGATTCAGCACACAGTAAGATTGCAGACACTACTGATAGCTTTTTTCACTGAATTACCAGTTAATAGAAGGAATGAATAGATCAAGCTCCACAGAGCTTTTTTTTTTTTTTGTGAAGTTTTCTAATTCTCTTAGAGTCTCCATCTACTATGATCATAATACTGTTTCAACAACTAAAAAACATCTAGCAACAAGAAAATGGTTATTCTTGAATGATATTTTCAATGTAATATTTAATTTTTATCATGAATTGTCATGGACAAATTTACAGGCAAAATGCATTGTAAAGATCAATTTCAAACTCTATAAACTTTCAAACCTATTCAAAATGCTAGCAGATTTTCCTCCAGGTTGCATATTCTGTGAAGTGCTCTGGTGCTCCTGACTCTCATATCTATCCTTTTGTACAATCTTGTGTCACTTCTGATATGCATGTCTGAGTTTTCTTCCTGCAGACAAAAAAGGTGAAGGTTCATAGTGTTATGTACTCGTTCTCCAAGTTTGACAAGAGAAAATGCTCAAAACCTTGTCTCAGGCGTTCAGATGAGCTACTAGATCCATTAAGTGCGACAAAGTCTGCATAGAGCAACTCTATTCTCCAGAAATTCACTTATAGAGTTTGATGTTGTTACAGGAGTAGTCAAGTGAGCAACTTAGTCACCTCTAGAAAAAAGGGTCAGTAAAACAGATCTTGTGTTTGAAGCACCTCTAGAAGCATTTCAGCTTTGGGCTGCAATCAATGCATACCTCTGGTTTTCTCAGCTGTTCTCTGCCAAAATAATGGAATCTTTGCAAAACTTAAGTAATATTTATTTTTTCATGTCGGTATTATTTGGCTATAGTAAGAAAGTATCACAAATAACTTTTTAGCTTTCTCAGTGAATTCATCGTATGTCCAATTACAAGAGTATCTTTTCAGTAACTTCCCAAGTCAGAAATATTTCGATATCTACTTCATTGCTAAGTGATATAAATTCTATTCCAGAATCCAGGCAGCTAAGAATGAAGAAATATCTCATTAATGTTAACAACAAGAGCTGCCATCAGTTTCCTAAAAAAATGCTAACTGACAAGTAATGAGGCAAACATATTTTTTTTATTTTAGGATGTATATTCCATATCCATATCTAATAGAGATGTAAAAGTTGCCTTGGAATCACTGCAAACAATCCCATCCAGATATATTTAAATATCAGACAACAAAACAAATTTTATTTTGTCAGTTAGCAATACATAATTTTCTTGCATTTATAGATTTACTGAACATTTATTCTACAATTCTTCTAGAAAACTTAAATAGGAAATAGGAGGAGAAAATCTTTTCAGTAAGCCACCATTCTCACCAGCAACACAGCCTTTCCTTTTGAATGTTGAGATTCTATTATTATCTTGAGAAATAGCTAATGTTTGGTCAGTGTCAGATACACACACATATATATAATAAGAAGGCTGTTTTTTTAAATCTAGTCATTCAATATGTTGTCAGACCAGTTGAATCTCTTTTTTAACAAATAATGTATCATCTATCATTTCATTACAAGGAGTTTAATATACTTTAACAACACTCAACAAGCCAAGGATTTATTTTCATTCTATTTTAAGTAGGAGCATTTTCTGAAAAATTTCTGCAACTCTTTAAATTATACAATCTTACAATGAAAACACAGGAACAGTAAGCTGAGCAATGGATTTCATTTTCAGTTATTCTTTCATTTGTAATAGCAAACTAGTGAGTCAAAATAATTGTTTGAAAAATCTTTTAAATTAAATATTACAAAAAACCTTCATTTGCTTGGATCACTTGCATCATTTAATATACTGGTGGTGAAATGCTTGTTATGGTCTCTGTATTGCTTTGTATGCTTTCTGTGTAAGTCCATATATTTATACATTATGTATATTAGCTCATGATATCCTTGGTCCATGGAATGTTTCTTATTATACAGTAATTCCTCATGCACGTTTTATGGTTAAATTAGCCTCTGACAAATCTTGTTGTTGTGAAATATGTGTCATATATTAATTGGTCTAACTATTAGTTAATCAAGCTCACGTTATATTGTCAATTATGTCCTTACTTCAGTAGTATAATTATTTTTTGTTTATTTTTTATTCAAATTATAAACAAAAATGTTCTAGATTTAGCATTTGTTGTTGTTGTTTTTGTATTTGTCACTTGGTTGACCTTCCAGAATGTCTAAACATTACTGGACTATTACTGGAATGTCTAAACATAACTGTAGTTGACACGAATACCTTTATGCTTATAACTATTATAAATAAAAATATTTTTATTATTATCAAATATATACTATATACTATATTATTATGTTGTATTTATTATTATTACTGTTATATGTCACTTTTTTAATGGTAGACATGGAATTCCACCATTTAGCTCATCATGACTAAATTCATGCTTAGTTGGAGTTTTGATTTCTAAATCAAAGAGGATGTTTTCATATATCACCTAAGCCTTGGAGTCTAACTGAAGTAAAAAAACTCCTTAGGCATGAAAGGGTAGCTTTGTAACTCCTTAAAATCTGTCTTTTCCTTAACTTCTAACAATATTGAAGGACCACTATTTCTTATGTATGTGGAAAGTCTTGCTCTGAATACGCAACAAGTACATTCAACCCATTCTGCCTGCAGTGCAAAGCACACCACTTTGAGTCACGTCTGTCCTGGTTTTCACTGGAAGAGTTAATTTTCTTTCTGATAGCTGGCATAGGGATGTATTTTGGATTTAGAATGATGTTGATAATACACTGATGTTTTAGTTGTTCCTGAACAGGCTTACAGCAAGTCATGGACTTGTCAGCTTCTCGTACTGCCCTGCCAGCAAGGACGTTGGGGATGTACAAGAAGCTGGTAGGGGACAGAACCTGGACATGCTGACTCAAACTGGCCAAATGGATATACCATATGGTGTCATGCAATAGAACTGCAGGGAGTTGGCTGGGTGGTCTGCTATTCCTCAGGGACTGGTTGGGCAGTTTTTGGTTGGTAGTGGGCAATTGCACTGTGAATCACTGCATCACTATCACTGCATCACTTGCTTTTATTTTCCTTCCTTCCTTCCTTCCTTCCTTCCTTCCTTCCTTCCTTCCTTCCTTCCTTCCTTCCTTCCTTCCTTCCTTCCTTCCTTCCTTCCTTCCTTCCTTCCTTCCTTCCTTCCTTCCTTCCTTCCTTCCTTCCTTCCTTTCGGGTAAGTACATGACTGGCTGTGTGGTATTCAGCTATCTGATGAGTTAAATGACAACAACTTCCTATAGAAAGTATGGTCAACTGGTAAGCTGGAAAAGAGAAGAGTCATCAAAAAATCTGATGCTAAAAACATTCACACAAGAAGGGAAAAGAATGGGTTCTGAGATCTCCTTGGCCACTAAGACTTGTACCCAAAGGAAACCCACACCTTTCTTCCTTCAGCTATCCACTCCACTGCCCCTCCGAAACAAGAGGAGAAAACAAAGACAGAGGGAGAGAAAAGAAAAAGGAAAGTTGGTATGTAAAATAGGGTGATCAAAGAAAGTTCTCTCAGAAATGAGAAAAAATATGCATAAATACAGCCTAAAAGCTTAAATCAACATTTACTTTCTCAAATCTTCAGTTCTGAAATCCTTATTGGCACTCCTCTGTGAGATGTTATAAGACCCGTATTCGAGAAAGTACAGAAATATATACTACTGTCTCATCTTACATTTCTGTGTAGAAATGTAGAACAGACAAACATAAACTGAATAGGAAGGAAAAAAAAATAAAATAAAAAATAAAAAATTGTAAAAAATAAAAAATAAAATAAAAAAAACACTCCACAGCAGGAAGTGAGTATGAGCTTATTATCTTATGGGGATTTCCTTGTGGTCTCTCATAAGGTTCTGTGTGCTCCAGAAAAAAGCTTGGAGATTCAGCATGTAAGATCATGTTGTCCAAACAGTGTATACAATTTTAATTCACACCAGTGATAGTTTCAGCCCTGAGGAGCCTCAGTATCATCAATACTCTTCAGGAATTCAACCTAACTCAGAGAGACAATGTCAAGAATGGTCACTAGATCCTGCTTATCTTTGTCCACCTGATTATTTTAATTAACTTGATTGAGATTAATTGTCTTAGTAGGGCAGATATCATGGCCCAATACATATGCCAAGTTTGCACAGTCTTTTGCTTTCAAATCCGTAATATTTCTTTGTTTTGACTGTCCATACCTATCCAGAATTGCTGATTTCCTACCTATAGGTCCAATATCAGAGTTAATATGGACTAAAAGAGAAGATGTAACTCTTACAAAAGATTTTGAGACAACAGTTACCTAATAATAATCACTGGCAGAATGTACAAAATAGGATAAAGCCAAATTGAATATGTGATACAATTTTAATTATGGGATATAGTCTTGGATGCCTATTTTTTAATGCTACTTTAATTCCCCAATAAAGAGCAACATTTAAAGGAAAGGAAAATAAGTCCATTTAGACTGAATGCAATGATTTCACATTGCTAACCCTTCAATTTAGTAGTTATGCTTGCAGAATTTATGTTCAATTAATGTAATTATTCAATTAATGTGGAATTATTCACATGCACAAATATAAGCTCGTACAGAATACTTTACAAAATTTAGAACAAAATAAGTGTATTAGTATATCAAGGAATGTATGCTTTGTTTCTGACAGGTCATGGTAAAATAGAAGAGTCACTTGAGGCATTTAGTCATGTCCAGTTTATATATATCAGACGTGAAGCTGACCTACAAAAAAAACCATATTTTCAATGGGGCTTTGCTGATTTCCATTAACTGAGGACTGAACCTCTGATTTTGAAAGGTGGTTTGTGATTAAGTTTAGAAATGACAAAGGTTAACTCACACATGCAATTTTAAGGGCAGATAGTTGATCTGAATATATATATATATATATATATATATATATATATATATATATACACATGAGATACACTTTATCAAAATTACTTTATTGTCTGTGACAATCAGTGGAACCCAAGGTCCTTTTACCTACACCATCATACCTATAGCAAAGAAGCAAGATCACAGTGGACTGTTTCACTCATTGTTTAGATGAAGGGATATCGAACAATAGACACTCGTTTATTATATTAACCGTACAGTTGGTTATTTCATGATCATCATCCAGAATTTAAATTTACCCCAAACCTCAAAATTAGATTTATAGAATTACTATGCATTTTTACAAGTTGCCAGGGTAAATTTTCATCATTCCAAGAATTCTGATAAAAAGCAATCAAATGAAGTTTCCACAAATACCACTCAGAAATTTTCATATAGTTATATTATAAATGTATTAAAATATTATCATTACAAATTAAAATTTTTAATATTAGTATTTGTTTTTCACTTTTCTATTTCTTCTAGCTGTAGGGTAGGGATAAGCCTAACTAAAAAAAAAAGCAAAACAGAACAAAGTTCTGTTAAAGAACTCAGTTAAGGTTCCAGATGAGATACAAAAAGTTCACATTTTTCTAACGTTTTGTAACCAAAAAAAAGGAAATTATGTTTTATTTTCATTCTTTTATACCTTACATTGTACATGTTCTGCTCATCTCTATGAGAAACCACTATCGCAGTATTATACGTGCAAATAATTTGCATTCACAAGTAACTAGAAGTGATAATATTTGCATATCTGATTAAATTATATGTATCTGCACTAATAAATCACACAATTAATTAGCAGAATTTTCCAATATACACTAACACTGACTTGTACAGTTAGATATGGAGCTGCTTTTTTGAAACTGGAGGCTATTTAAATATCTCCGTATTATATGCATGATAGTCTTAAAACCATGTGCTTATATATATGAAATATATATATATAGTCTAAAACTTGCACCAGTGACTATTACTTTAAAAGGCAGAAGAATTGAAGTAAACTCTTTGTACTTTTTAATGATTTTCCCGCAGAACATAAAGAATATTTTTTCAATTAGCAATATAAAATATTTTTAAAATATTTTATTGTGTGCATGTGCATTTAAATAGGAATTATATACATATATATACAATTATATATATAATGTATAATGTAATATAATATTATATATTATTAATCTCAGTTTTCTACTAATCCAAGACAGAGATCTATAGCACAATGTGTAGAATAATTTTTGGTTTAACAAGTCAGATATATTTAACATTTAAATTCATATTTGTCATACATTTTGGGTTCTTGGAGATGCAGTTGCTGTGTGCAAAAAGATTTGTGAAAATGGAAATCTTCATAGTCCATTGTTTCTTCAATCAAGTATATACAGAATGTATAGAAATTATTAACAGATACAGATATGAACAAGAACTACCTGTTCTATTTCATAAAATGAAGAAGCATAGGCAATATTTACATAAACTTCTTTTTTTCTATCCTGACATCTGTTTATATCAACTATTTTCCTGTCATTAGCATATGTAGTTCAACTTCTCTCTTACTGTCAAGGTAAAAGTCTATTGTACAAGTCTAGGTCTGTCATTCTTCTTTTACACAACCAAAAGGTCTTCTTTTATGTGCCCCCCAACACCCACACTCTAACCTTGATTATTTCAGGTTCTTTCAGGTTCTTCCTCTAGAAAATTTTTATTTTAAATGTTCTTGTGTTAACCACATTCTTCAAAGGTGGCATCTTACTAAACATTCAGAAGATTTGCTGTTCTAGCACCTATCAAGTACAATTTTTAAAGCATTTTTATTTCTTAATTATTATTTTTGCTTATTCCTCAATGTTCTGTAGAAGTGCAACAAGTAAAATAGATTGTAATATGCACAGTATTTTAAGTAAGGTAATTGTTCTGATGTTAAACTTCAAAAACAGAATAATACCCATCAATCTAGTGCTTAGAGAAAGTACGGTTAGCCAGTTTTACAAAATTTATGTCTTGTCATTTTTTTAAGTACCAGCAGTAACTTACAAAGCAGAAATTAGTTGTGTGAAACTTTTTATACTATTTTTTCCATACAGTTTACCATTATTTTTTCTATAACTTCTTGAATAAAACATGAAATATAATCAACATTTAATAAAAATAGAATTCAAGTTCTTACTGATATCTTTTTTACGTGAAGTCTCTACTCATCCATCTTGAACCCAAAGCATGTAGGAAGACATAGGTAGAAGTATATTAAATCTGACAAATGACCTCCCATGTGCAAAGGAGGAAATAAAGATTCATTCTCCGTGTTTGTGAGATCATTTTGATGAAGGGAAGGCTAATTGAGGATGACACATATTCTAAATCTAATTCAAATCAGCATTTTTACATGAAGACTCATCACATTTCCAATGGTACACTCTACCATGAAACAGCTTAGTAAAGACATTCTGAGTTTGATTCTGGAAATTTTTTTAAATGCTTCATCAGAACTGACATTTTTAGCAGTAATGAGTTTTCAATCTTATTACAAACAAGGTATCTGTGGTATTTTCTATCTAAGAAGAAGCATTTCTTCTTAAAACCATTAAGTCTCATGTTTTAGGGAAAATTGCAACTAATATGTGATTATGTTTAGAAAACATTGGGGAAAACTGCAATCACATGATTTCTTATCATAAAAGCAAATAATCTTGATATCATTGCATTGTTAAATTATAGACTTTTTCCCTGGTGTTCACATAGTAATTATATTTAAGAACAAATAGTATTACTTTTGCTTTAAAACCAGAAAGAGTATTAAGTGCTACTTCTCAACTTAAATGGCACATATTCTTTGAGATCACTGCTATCTTATTAACAGAAACTTAATTGCTCAACTCCGTCAGAAGACTTAGGTCATCTTACACTATTAGTTTTGCTTTGTTAATACCACAGATTACAGCCCGTGGATGTAATACATACTATGAAAAATCATGACCTTTCATATTTCTCAGAAAGATGAAACTGCATTTTAAAGGTACTTAAGAAAGTATAGTATAAAACTCAGTGTGTAATTTTGGGCAGTAGGTGAACAGGACAGAACAGTTATGAGATTTGCTACCTTAATGAATGGTAATATTTCTCAACCATTTTAATTAAATTTTCATGCAAACATTTCTTATGCAAGGAAGGATGCAAAGACATAGTTGATAATAAGATATTTTTATTTATTAATACTTAGTTTTCACCTACATGATGATCCTCTGTTGTGATTAAAAATAAAATAATAAAATAAAAATATTTCTACCATAGCACTACTTTAGAGGTAGCAGAGTACTGAAATACAGAAATTTTGTCATATTAATTGTGGAATTGATTGCCTTGAAAATTATAGCACTTTATTTTATTTCTAGCACTGTCATTAAATTTGGAAAATTTACCATCCATTGCTACTAAAGTAGACAATAATATTCAGAAGCATTGACTTACCATTTTATGCATTGTCTGAAGATCTCAGATACAACCTAAAGGTTTTGGTGCTGTAGCCAGTGTCACTTTCTACATCTCCTCATCATCCTTGTTTGAGGTCATCCCTTACTGAGAGATCCTTAAGGTCCTTTACTTCCTGAAAGTGAAAACATAGCAGAGATATGTCAGATATGCATAAGTCAGATATGCATGTCTAAAAAGAACAAGATTATTATTTTTTTTTCAGTAAATGGACAATAGAAGTTTTTGAAAAATTTACGTTACTTCACACTTGGATATATATCCTGTCTTTGTCTAGGATTGTATAATCCAATAATGTTGAACAAATCAATATCTATCATTTAGTGGATATATAGCAATGGAAAGACTTTTCAAATCGCACCAAGGTAGTTTACTTCTGTACATACTTTCTGTGTAATCTTTTGCTTTTCTCAACTTCCCAATCCATTAATAACAACTTTGGATAAAAGGAGAGTGAAAGGGCCACTTTAGTATCTAACTCAGGCTCTATTGCTTGTAATGATTGTTTTCTTCCTTTAAGACTTCATTCGTTCTTGACAGAAACTATCAGGTGGAATAATTACATCAAAAGGTCTGTGGTATGCTGTGTTCATTTTGGGAAGTAAAGAACATTGCTTAGCTATTACCTAGAACATCCCTGGTATTGAAAATGTTCATATAATCAGGCTTCATTAATTTATTGTAATTTATTATTTAATTCAGATATTATAGAAAACACGACTTGACTAACCAATACTAAGAAATAATGCAAGTATAACTCCAAAGCTGGAAGACAATTTAGAACTAGATTGGTATCTACATAAATGAAGATATTCCCAGGCATTTCCAGTAAGGTTCTATATAGGAACCTTACTGTATCTCTACAGGCCTCCAATATCATGAATTAAATAAAAAAGAACAGAGATATATAAACTGCTGATCTCATATTCCATATTTTCCATAGAAACACTGAAAACAGAGAAAAACATTGCATTATTTTACCTGTGAAAAATTGAACTAACACCCTGAAAATCAGCAGCTGTGCATACAAGTACGTTAGAGAAGTGGTTTATTAATTAAAAAAAATAAAGATAATCCAGTCTCCCGCCTTATTATCATCCAATGTTATTTCATATTTTTTCATGTGCTTCATTTATAAGAATGGTAGGTGGAATCACTGAAGTGTTAGAACAAACAATCTTTCCACAAGAAATGCTAGTGGTAAGCAATTTGCCTTTTTGGAAATATGCAAAGAACCTAAATGAAGAAAGGCCTGCTTACATTCACTTGAACAAAGTATTAGCAATCAAATTCTTAATGTATGCGAAAAACATTCTATTTAGTCTGGCTTCATGGAAGTCATGGCAGTACAAGAAATAATTTCCTGTCTCTTATACACTGGGACTGAAGATAGAGAAAAGAGGCTGGAAATATTAACCACTTCTTAAGTTCCATCTGTAAAGCAGAAAAATGTAACTCGTTTATGAAATTCAATTTTCTTCCTTAAAAACATTCCAATAAATTTGCATATTACATATAAATTCCTGGCAAAATGTTGAGTCGTATGAGGAAACAAAATAAAAAATTTTGAGGAAATAGATTTTTAAAATACCAAATAAAAATGTATGGCTTTAATAGAGCTATCTGTAAAATCATGATAATGTCTATTTCTTGCTAATGTCTTAGTTTGAAAGATAATGATTTCTTGCTATTCAGGTGGTCTGTTTACCAAAGCTCTGCTCTCTGGGTTGGAAAGCACAATATTTAAGTTACATTTTTTCTTGCTACAGAACATCTGTTTTCTTTATAAAAAGAAAAAAAAAAAAAAGTTCTTTGACACTTCCTAGTAAAGACCCTTCCATTATATTTTCCTCTGCTAAAATCCTTTTTTTGATGTCATCATTAATCATTAGTTATTAACTGACTTCTCCTTTCCTATCTCACAACAAGAAAAGAATGCCAGAAATTAATATTGTCTATTTATCTACACAGCCATATCTTTAATTTCGCACAAGCCTTTTAAAAGCTAAGTAGGAAAAGTAGAAGGGTGACTTATTCTTCTATGGGGCAAAACTTGATGAAAACAGAGTCTGGGGGAAGCTGGATTTACAGCTTTGATTCTTGAAGCTATCACAGTGAGAACTGGTAACAGCTCATAGCTGCATGAGGAATTAAATAGTTTATAGGACCCTCTCTGTTCTTAGCATGAAGGAATTTCAGGCAAATTTCAGTATGCATTCTCATTTTACCTTCAATGAAATCTGAGAAGAATTATTTAGAAGTTAGCTATGTCTAGGCGTTTTTTTGACATCACTCTTAGTCTCTTCCTTTACCTTTCAATATTTTTACCTTTTTGTTTCCTTAATATTTTGTGGCAGGTTTTTCTCATCATCGCTGCAAATGGAAATATAGTGGAAATATAGTGGATCAAAATATGTGAAAGGTCTTATTTTTAAGACCTAAATGTACAGAGTACTTATAATTATTTTTCTACCATTTTGCCAAAAACTTATTTTTAATAATACAGGTGTATACAATGCTTCTTATAGATTTGCATGTCAAATATGAGCATTGAAGTATGTTAAAGCAATCTTTCACAGTCAATTTTGACATCAATTAGTTACTTATGCATAAGTAAATCTGATGACATTTACTTTAAACATTTTGCCTGTTGGTTACAGTCCACTGTAGCTAGATCTAAAATAATTAAAGTGGTTTACACTGTGACGTCTTAGTGAATTACATAAATTTCGTTCCTGTCCTTTATTAGAGAAAACAAACAATCAAACAAAAACTAATATCCAAAAGCACTGGATATGTTTTGCACAACCAAATTACTAAGATCAAGTGATCAAGTTATTCTACATGTCCTTTTAATAATACTTTTATATACGTATATAAACAAACAAACAAACAAACAAACAAAACAAACACCCACCAACTTGCGGTAAAACAGCAGCTGGGACATCAAGGAGTGAAAAACAGCCCCGCAGACACCAAGGTCGATGAAGGAGGGGAAAAGTGATCCAGGCACCAGAGCAGACGTTCCCCTGCGGCCTGTGGAGGAGCCCCCGGTGGAGCAGGCCCAGGCCAGACCTGTGGCCCGTGGACAGAAGCCGTTACAGGAGCAGATAACCTGGCAGGAGCTGCCTCCCGTGGAGGACCTATGTTGGAGCAGTTTGTTCCTGTGGATAGACCCCGTGGTACAGAGCCATGTGGGAGCAGTTCTTGAAGAGCTGCTGCCTGCGGTCAGCTCCTGCAGGATCCGTTCAGGAAGGACGGCATCCCGTGGGAGGGACCCCACAGGGAGCAGGGGCAGAGAGTGACTGTGAAGGAGCAGAAGAGACGAAGCATTAGGGACTGACTGGAGCCTCCATTCCCCTGCACCGCTCGGGGGGGGGAGGAGGTGGAAGACGGTGGAGTGGGAGGTTTTTTTGTTTTTTTTTTTTGTAGTTGTTTTTCACTGCTCTAGCTTGTTACTAATAGGTAATATATTTTATTAATCTCCCTATGCTGAGTCTGTTTTGCCCATGATGATAAATTGCTGAGTGATCCCCGTCCTTATCTCAACCCTTGAGCCCTCTTCATTGTATTTTCTCTCCCTTTCCCTTTGAGGAGACGGAGTGAGAGAGCAGCTGAGGTGGAGCTCAGCTGCCCAGCTTAGTAAAAACACCACATTTATTGACTATATATACAGCATATTGTGAATTATCTCTAGATACACCTAGACTGTTTTGAAGAAGAGAGGGAAGAAATGGATTTATTCTGATCACTATAACTACCAGAAAAAATAGATAAAGGAAAGGACCTGGAATGCTTTATAAGTTCAACTGAAACTTTCAAATATTTATGGTTTTGAATAGACATTCCTAAGGAAAACATTTGTTCAGAGGAAGAGGAAGGGGAAGGAGGAGAAGAAGAAGGAGGAGAAGAAGGAAGGTGGAGGAGAAGAAGGAAAGTGAAATACAAAGGATATTTATTGTCAGATAGGGAGTATTAAGGATAGGAGGCGTGTGCAAGAAAAGTCAAGAATTAATTATATTCTTGCAAGTCTCATCCATTGTTACCCTTTTTTTTTTTTTTTTTGAAATCTGTTCTTTCAAGTCTTTAGAACTAGATTCAAAGATGTCAGTAGTAAAGATTACAGAACATAGGAAAAAGAATAACAGCGTTTGGCCAGCAGTACATTCCCTTTATATCACCTGCAATCTAACAGAGCTGTTTTGAATCAAAAATGAATGTTGTTCATACTTTAGATAGCCTTTTTCTTTTTTTTCCCTAGTTTCCTCCCACATATTCTCTACCTACCTACACATCTCTTAGTCTGCTCCAAGCAACATTAAACCACAGATCCTTTTTTTGAAGCTGAACTCACAAATATATAATTGTATTTTAATGCAATGCCTCACACAACATAAAAAAGGTTATAACTAGATCCTCCCATGCAGACTGAAATAATATGAAGGAAATGTTTTGCAGCAGTATGCAAGTGTTATTACAGTTCAGATATATGTGTTTCCAGCATTATCTTTAACTCCCCACAGTTGACATAAAGTCAAAGGGTTTAATGTTTCTCATCACTTTCTCACAGCTTTTGGTTTCATTACCCTCTCTTCACTTCTGTTTGGTCATTTTACCATTAAGCACTTCAGTGGGCAAGTTTGTTACATGTTTTACCTAGTCCTCCCTCTCTGGCTTTTTATTGCCTTTACAGGAAAGTGTACCAAAGAACAACAACAACAACAAAAATTAGACTATATGAAGTATATGAAGTATAAATAATACCAGCATTTTGTAGAGGTAATTTAACTTGTGTCTACTTGATATCTTCTTACAAGAAATAATTGTACTGTTTGAAAATCTTAGAATATATTAAGAAGGCTTGCAATATTATGTATAAAATAACTTAGTTTCACATATAATTACAGAATATTTCATATAAGTAAATTGGACTGAGTGTTGCAGTTTAACAGTAATGAGTAGCCAAGTGCCACACAGACATTCTCTAACTCATCCTCAGCAGAATATAGAATATGATTAAAAATATAAATAAAAAGTCTCATTGGTTAGGATTAGGACAGGGAGATCACTCACCAGTTACTGTCACAGGTAATAGGGACTCAGCTTGGTCTCTTTCACAGACTGTAGGGGAAATTCTGCTCCAGTGCCTTGAGCACTTCCTCCCCCTCTTTGTTCACTGACCTTGCTGTCTGCAGGACTGTTTCTTTCTACATTTTCCTCACCTCTCTCTCCCAGCTGTTGTGCAGTAGTTTTTACCCTTTCTTAAATCTGCTCTCACAGAGGTGCAACTAGCATTGCTTGCTGGCTCAGCTTTGGCCAGCAGTGGGTGCCTATTGGAAGCTGTCTCTCATGTTGCAGCATCTGGAGTCTTCTTACAGAGGCCATCACTGCAGCACCCCGATCTGCTCTATGAAATGTTAAACACATTGCGTGACACATTTGACCATATTTGATTTTCCAAAAATATTTTATTTGTACATTCCATTAAATAGTTTCCTGAATAGAAAAACATATTATATTACACTACAACATTATACACCTACTAAACCACAGAGACATGACCCATGGTGTTTTGAACAAGACTGATCTTTTTTTAACCTATCACTCTTCTAACTACGATTTCAATGTATCTATTTATATTGTAGTGGCATTTAAATTGTGGTAGTCACTGTGTAAATAATTAAATATTTACTTTATATTTAATAATGTATTCTGCCATCATTACGTGCGCAGATCAGATCAATGGCAGTATGCAGTTTCATAGTGCTGTGGGGAATTATGCTACAGCATGCAAAGTGCTAATTTCTTAATATTGTAATTAAAGTTTCTGAGTGACAAACTTTCAAAATTAGACATAAGTCTCTAGTGTTTAAGAATGTCTGAATCATTTGCCATCATGCTTGAGTACCTTTTTGCCTCAAAGTATTCACTAAACTGACTTGGGGTGGGGTGGGGAAATTATGTTTGTATTTCCTGATTTGCCTTTGGTGAGTTAGCATTACATACATCACGTCTCAAAGGCAGCAAATTTGCTGCTGTCTCATGTGGATGCTATTGAAAGTACATCTACGTGTATTTTAAGGTTAGAAGGTACTGGGGACGGTAACTATAAAAACAGGAGTTTTTCTGAAACTTCTTCCTTAGGTGTTTTCACGCAAGTCCTGTCAGCTACATTATTCCTAAGATTTTTAAAACTTTAAGGTTGAATCAGATGTGTCCTGAAAATTAATTTACCTATCTGTCTCAAACAGTTCTCAGTTTGGTGAAAATTAAAGATTCCATTTATTCCATTATTTTTATTCATTTCAGTCTCTTAAGAAGCAATAAATCATTTGAAACCAGAATATTTATTCTTATTCATAACAGTTTTTGAGCATCATGACAATTTTATCAAAACTGTATTCTCAATGGATAATTTAAATAATGTTTAAAGGCTTCCTATATAAAATAGTGAGTGCCAGAAAAATGTTACCTATGTTTCAATCAACCAGCTCAGTTTTCTGAGACATCCAGTGTGCCACCTAAGAAAGGAAATACTTTGTATGAATAATTTTCCTTCATGAAGGGAGTAAATTATGTTTACACCCATCTGTTGTCAGAGATATCAACAAACAGTCATATCCTGAAATGAAAATACAGCCTATAATACTAGTATTACAAGCAAGAATTATTATTATATTACAGAGTTATTCTATGTGCTAAAAGGAGGTCAGAATCTCTGTAATATATTTACAGATATAAAAGTTTAGGTCAGGTATGTAATGATTTATAAGGGTTAGAGGAGGAAGCTTCACAGCTGAGCCCCTATATGGTGAGTCTGGCCAGGGCCTTGATACTTATGAAGCTATGCCATGTCTTGTGTAAAGCCCTTGCATTTCTGAAACTTGCTTTATTTTAACGTTGTCTTAGACTTCATGATATGAAATATATGTAGCAGTAAAATATTCTCTTAGGGAACTAAATTATGAAAGAAAATCATATTTATCCCCCAGGAACACAGAAGATTGCTTGAAACTCATGATACCAAAGTTCAGATTTTCAGATTGGCTTCTGTAAAGCAGAAACTTGAGTTTCAAAAACAAAACAAAACAAAACAAAAAACAACAACAACAACAACAAAAAAACAACCATTGTAGGAACGTTAAGAAAAATTACAATGGTCATATTAATTAAATCCAAAGACCTATCTATCTATCTATCTAAGTCTGCTTAGCTTAGTGTTTGGCTGTTAGCAGTGCCCAGAAAACTAGAGAGAAGTAAAGCTGACAAATGTATTCAAACTCCAGCAGTTCATACGTCAACTTTATACTTTTCTTCCTGAAGAGTAAACCAGCACATGTCCAGTCTCCCATTTTATTCACCTGAGTTTTTAGGAGAAAATGAAGCCCAAATATTTTAAGAATTAGTTGTGTTGGGTCTGTCTGAGCTGGAGTCACCTTTTCACTGCAGCAGCCCACACAGTGCTGTGCTCTGCACTTGCAGCTGGAACAGCACTGATATCACTCAAGTGTTGTGTCAGTTGCTGCATAGTGCTGGCACAGCATCAGGACTCCTCTCAAGCCCTCAAGAGCCAGCAGACTGGGGGTGGTGTGGTGGTTTTACCGTGCTGGACAGCTAAACCCCACAACCGCTCTCTCACTCCCCCTCCTTTAGATGAGAAGGGGGAGAAGTAAAGCAAAGAACAACTCACGGGTTGAGATAAGGATAATTTAATTAAAGGGAAATAATTATAATAATTAAATAAAGACTACCATGAACTAAACAATTTAACTAAAGGGAAATAAAAAGGGAAAGGGGAAAAGGGAGGGGAAAAGGGAAAAATAAAAAGAAGGGAGGAAAACAAACACATAAAATAAATGAAGGCTATACGGAAGTGCAGAGGAAAGAAATTACTCTACTTCCCACAAATGAGCGATGATTGACCACGTCCTTGAAGCAAGGCCTCAACGCATGTAGCTGGTGTTCGAGATGAGGACCGATGTTTTCCCAACAAGAGCCCACCCCTCCTCTCCTCTTCCTGTTTCCACCTTTTATTGCTGAGTGTGACATCACATGGTATGGAATATCCCTTTGGTTGGTTTAGGTCAGCTGCCCTGGTGATGTTTCTCTCCTCACTTTTTGCCCACCTGCTAGGAGGGTTAGAGAAAGGCCCAATGCTGTGCCACTGCTGCTCAGCAGTAGACACAACACTGGTGTGATAACACTGCTGTTCCAGCTACAAGTGCAGAGTACGGCACTGAATGGGCTGCTGCAGGGAAAGTTAACATTCCAGCCAGACCCAGTACAGGTGGGCAAGTGATGGGGAGGGGACATTGCCAGGGCAGCTGACCTAAACCAACCAAAGGGATATTCCATAACACCTGATGTCACACTCAGCAATAAAAAGGGGGGCTCTCGTGGGGGAGAGGGCTGTTCCTCCTGGACAACCACTACGCGTTTTGAGGCCCTGCTTCCCAGGACATGGCCGAACATCGCTCGTTGATGGGAAGTTGAGAATAATTTTTTCCCTCTCTCTGTGCTTCCGCGCGGACTTATGGTTTCTTATGTTTCTTTTTTCTCCCCATTCCCTTTCCCTTTAATTAAACCTTTCTCATCGCAAACCTCGAGTTCTCTGTGTTGTATTTTCCTTCCTCTTTGAGGAGAGGGGGAGTGAGAGAGCAGTTGTGGTGGAGCTCGGCTGCCCACCTGAGTAAAACCACCACATTAGTTAACTTCAGTGGCATGAAAATCATTTATCTATTTTTCTTTTTTTTTTTTTTTT
This sequence comes from Netta rufina, assembly GCF_964035555.1. Lineage (NCBI taxonomy): Eukaryota > Metazoa > Chordata > Aves > Anseriformes > Anatidae > Netta > Netta rufina. The sequence goes on along the minus strand of NC_140123.1, from coordinate 41,685,305 downwards.
TTTTTTTTTTTTGTTGATTGTTCGTTTTGGTCACCAATATACAAAATTTAGATTTGAGCCATCATAAAGTTTTAGGAATATTTGGATTCTACTGAAAAATTGAAATCATTAGGAATTTCAGGAAAATGTAGGGAAAATATGCTAGGTATTTATAACCTTTTTTTCCTATTAAAGCTCTAGAACAACCTCTTAAACCTTTCTCAATCTTTCAATACCCAGTAAGATTAACTCTGCTTATTAGATGAATAACTTTGGTAGAATGTTTTACCTGAAGACAGTTGTATTGCCTAAGCACTTCTAACATTTATTAATTTATAGTGTTTCATAAATTAAATTTCATCATGTGCTTTTACCCACTGTGAACATTTTTTCTTTCACACTCTTCAGCACCAGTTGAGCAAGTCCATTGTGAGAATTAGTTCTGGATAGTCTAAGAAAAAAAGTCAAGTATTTTCTAATATATGTTATATGAGTTTGGAATTTTTAGTTATAGTTCTTTGGAATTTCATATGGTTGAATTGCATTGAGATAAAAAGATATGTTATGTGACAAAATAGCAATGATTTTAATTTAAGAGTGTTTCCTGTTTCATTACTTTGTATTTTTCTGTAGACCAACAGAAGACTGGACATGAAGTTGCAGGAACTGAGTGTTAAGCTTATACATTTAGGAGCTTACCATATTTCCTTCAATCTGTAGGTTAAAAAAAAAGAAAAATAAAAGTTACTATTTCGAATTTTTGGAAGTTTATGAATATGTTTTGTATGTTGCTATCCCCTGTTCTTCTGTTCATTATCTATAGTACCCAGCCTGGTGATGTGAAACAGGTTTAGTGTTTCATTATTGCCAAATGTAGAACAGAAAAAATAGGCATTGCTATACACAACTAAGCAATTGCTGATTCTAATCTAACATAAACTGCTAAATAATTTTAAACTCTAGGCAAACAAAAGCTGATAAAGGAGTGTTTTCTTTCTGTTTTTTGATCTTTATTTTTGGTAAGAAATATACAATGACCATTAAGTACAAAATAAGTATAGGTCATCTTATGTGATATTTAAAAGAGACAAATGCGATTTCGTTTCCTCAGGAACGTGTTTTGAATATAGTATTTCCATCTTTATCAATGTTTGTATGGTACATACATAGGCCATATGCTAAATATATGTTTTGGGTTATGTTTTTAAATAGTGAAAGTTGTAAAAATGAAACAAAAGAAACTCATCTTAAGGAATAAAATCAATTAATAATTAAGTAAAAAAACAAATATATTTCAATTAATTAATAAGCATGCAAAATATATTTTTCATAATGTTCTCACTATATTTTTCCAAATCCACTATCACTTTCAACTGCTGTTATTGCAGGACTTGTTTTGACTTTTTTCAATTCATCTTCTAGACGGATTTCTTTAATTCTTAAAGAAGAGTAACCCAAGGAAAACAAACAAATAACTAAAACCCACCAACCAACACAATTAAATAATGTCAGCTTGCTCCATTTTTTAATGCATTGTCAATGAATTTTTGATTATTTTTTATAGTAATCCACATCTAGGATGTCAAACATTTTGCTGTTATCTTCATGTCATTCAGTACCTTGCTGCTGCAGCGGCTGCACTTCAGAGACAGATTTTTATTTTATACTTTTTATTTGTCTTAAATTTAAATATCTCCAGTTAGGTATGATCACCTGAGCTTCTAGCTTATAGTTAACGTGTGTTTATTTTCCCATGTGGAGAAATGGGTGAAGTTCATCTTTTTCCTAGGATAGATGTTTAAAATAGGAACAGATGAGAAAAGACCCTACTGCTCAATGCAGGCAGTGTATGAAAAGAGGACAGTTCAGTCATACATAAATGTTTAAAATTAGGTGAAATGAATTTCATTCTCGATTCATTGGTGGAAAGGCAAGTATAAAATAAAGACTGCCTGAAATCAGTAATTTTGATTTGGTTAGTACATGGCATAGTTTCCTGAACAAAATGGTGCAGATAGCTGAAGGAGTGCAACACCTAAAGATAAAGGTTATTATCTAAAGTTCTGATTGGTCTGCTTTGTATGTTATATTAAATGAACGTGTAAACAACATTTACAATAGCTCAGAACTGAATGTAGGACTAAGCCAGCAACTAACACATGGTGAAATAATAAAGACAAGTTATTTGCAGTGGGAAGAAAAGTAAGATCAATGACACACTCTATTGAAGAGAATGACAATTAAGATAAATCATATGCTATGGTATTTAGCATATTTTCAACAAAATATATTATACACAAACTTACATACATTTTTCTTCTTTTTGACAGTTGGTTACCGTGTGCTTTGTGAAGCTATGAACACTGTTGGCATAGATTCTCTGGATCTCCTCTGGTTTATTCTTTTTTTCTTTCTTTTTTTTTTTTTTTTTTTTTAATCACATTACTACTAAAGCACTCAAACTAAGTGCTGAATATGTAACTTGTTTCTAATTAGATAGCCTCTGTTTGCAAAATTTGCAACCAAAAAAAAAAAAAAGAAGAAAAAAGTGTTTTTCTAAATCTAATCTGGATAAAGGCAACTCATTATGAATAGCATGTGATCTGTCTAAAGGGTCTATCAAACAAAAGGAGGTGTTTTCATGCATTCCCCTGGAGCCTTGCTATCCTGATGGTAATTTTAAATTTGAAATATATTATCATTTAAAGAGCGTGAAAGATGTAAAGAATTAATTCTCTCTACTAAAGTCAACAAATAATTATGAGTGCAGGATTAGATTGATAGATTAGTGGCATGGTAAATTAAAAGTAAAACAGGAAGGGATATATTAAATCAATCTAGCTACTTTGAAATTCTTTATTATTACCCTATTTGGGAATTTTAAAAGGCTAATATTCATGACACAGCTACAGCGTCTGTGGGGATCTAAAGAGGTTTAAATATATAGCTTTCTTTTTTTTTTTTTTTCTTGATATTTATGCATTCTAGCCTTATGAATACTGTGGCATTCAGTTTACTAGGTTTTTGGGTTTGAAAAGAACCACACTTTTGAATCTTATAGCTCTCGTTCAAACCACAGCAATGTCTTCGTTTTGGATAAAAGTAAACCAAGAGATATTTCCACTAGAAAGGAACCTAACATGATACAAATACAAATGGGACTATACTAGAGAAAACTGGAAGTAAAAACTTCTCAATGTGGATGCCAGCTCCTCAGCACTGACTGTTTTGCTTAGAGATACGTTCTCGTTGTGCTGTGTGGATGGTTAATTAGACATTAGATATGTTTCTAATATATCTAATATATATTAGATATATTAGAAACATATAATATGTTTATGTTTCTAATATATCTAATATATTAGATATATTATCTAATATATTAGATATAACTGGGGTCCAAATATATATTATATTATATATATGGGGACCTCAGGGAAGAAAGGATAAATCCGGTCCCCCCAGCTCTTGGGTGCTGATGATCTTTGTTCTTCTTGTGGCTAAAACAGTACTTCAACCAAAGTCATTTTCTGCACATCCTATTTTAACATTTAAGCATTACATAGCATATCAGAAGCAAAATTATGTGGTATGGAACCATGACTGGCATTGCTGATCATGATTTCATAGAGATTCACTGATCTCTAGTTCTCTTTGCATGTTGCTGCATCTAACTTGCCTCTGTTCATGTCATGACTGAAAAAATGAACAAAAGAAACCAAACATTTTGACTTTGGCTCCATGTTTTTTGTGGTGTTTATGAGTTGTGAACCTGTGCAAGAATCAAAACTGAATCCATAACTTTGATATTTAGGCTACTATTTTTTTTTTATTTTTTTTTTTTTACACTATGAATAAGCTGTAGAACTTGACAAAGCAATGTCTCCTTTTACTCAGTCAAATGGAATCCTTATGCATTCCGATGACATGCTGTTGGCATCTGCCAAGAGACATTATCACTTTGCCCTTTTAGCAGTTTGAAGTGAACTGGAACTAGGATATGGGATGAAATACAGCCCTGCTCAACAAAGGGCTTTTAAGAAAAATCTTGGATGTTAGAAAAGACTGTGACAAAGAGAAGGTGCGCCTGAAAGGGTTGCTGAATGCTTGAGTGGCAGCTCTCTGTATGACAAGTCTTGGGGGATTGGATACTTAAATCTTAATTACAAAAAACAATCATCATCAGGTATTAAAAACCTATAGGGAAATTGAAGGACTCAGAGAAGAGAATCCCAGTAGTGGAGATCTGCTCTACGCAAATTTAATTGACTCATATTATACAAATAAACCTGGTAAATTAAAAAAAAAAAAAAAAAGTGTCTGCAAGAATGTTGAGTGATTCTCCTATAGAGCAAATGCTATGCAAAAGACAGAGAAGACAGAGGGTGAGATTTTCAACCTGAAGAAATTCAGTTACTGCTTAATGAAAAACCAAATGCCACAGCTGACCAACTTTTTAGCACAATCTGTAATGCAGCTGAAAGCAGAAAATCTTTTTGGTCACTAAATGCCAAGCATTTTAAAAACATACAATGATACAATAATATATAATTTAGTGTTTTACATGTTTTTATGATATAAACCTATAATTAAAAAAAAATGGAGAAACCACATTGGTAGAAATTAAAGTGTTTTTAAGCAACAAAAATGTGTTTCATTTCAGAGGTCTAATAAACATAGGTTGTACTATAATTCCTTTAAACTGAAGAAGAGTAGTCACTCTGATGGATTTTGTGGTAGCAGTGAGCAGGAATGCAAAGTAGGATTCAATTTGGAGGAAATGATTTTCAAGCTAAATAGTGGCCAATTTTAGGTCTTTCAGAAACAATAAGGTAGTTCTGTCACACTCAATTCAGAGTATAATTAACAATGACTTTTTTTTTTTATATACCTACTAAGCACTTCTGTTATTGTACATTACTGACCTAGCAGAAAAGATAAAGTTTATAGATTATTGACATCAAAAGTTCTGCTTAACCTATACTACATTTATTCAGTACTTTATTAACCCTACTGACAACAGCAACAGTCATAGTGACAAAAAGATAGTTGCCTGTGTCTAATAGTCTAATAGTCTTTGAAAAGAAAATTTTTCTTAAAATTTTCTTAGGTTGAAATTCCTTTCTCCCCCCTCCTTTTTTTTTTTTTTTTTTTTTTTTTTTTTTCTCCCCAAGTGTGATAGCTGCAAGATGAGAGGAACTGGGCCTAATGTATCTATTCCTCTTCATTCTCATTAAGGAAATTTAGGATGACAAGGTTATTTGAAGTCATCTACTTTGTGATACATATGTATGGTCAGATAAGCTTCAACTTCAGGGTTTTAAGAAGTGATCTAAATGTGAGATACTTGCAGTTCCGAAAAAGATGCAAAATTAGCATTCAGGATATCAGCCTACTCAATAAATAAAGAAATAAATAAAGATAACTGTTCCTTTTCAATGATTTTATCTCTGTCATATAAATTATTGAAAATATTCATGTAGGGCAACTAAACCCTACATTTGGTTTATTTTCACAATTCCTTTAAAATTTCAATTACACTATTTCCTTAATTTATTTTTGTTTTGTGTTCTGTTCAGTTTAAGTTACATACCTTTATACTGTGTCTGGCTGTGATGGAGTAAATTTTCTTCATCACAGCCAGTATGGTGCTGTGTTTTACACTATCGACCAAAACTAATATTATTGTTTTAACTGTTGATGAACAGTGCTTGTATAGTTTAAAAACTTTTTTAGTTTCTCAGTCTGCCAATACAACGAGTAAGCTGAGGTGGACAAGAGACTGGGAGTAGACACAGCTGTGACTGTTGATCCAGATCTACCAAAGAAATATTCTATGTAATGTCATGCTCAGCAATAAAACTAGAGAAGAATATTTTTTGAAAGAGGCTGTTGCTCAGAGACTGGCTGGGCATCCATCTGCTGGTTAGTGATTGCATTAACATCACTGTTTTGATCTTTCCTTCATTTATTAAACCATCTTTATCTTGGCTGAAGAAGGTTTTTATTATTATTATTACTTATTATTATTACTTATTATTATTATTATTGTTGTTGTTGTTATTATTATCGCTTTTGCTCATCCAATTCTTTACCCTTTCCTGCTGTGGTGTGGGGAGTGAGTGAGTGAGAGAGAGCTGGTGGGTGCTCAGCTGCTAACAAGGGTCAACCCACCAGAATTATCCTCCGCTCACCTCTATCCTTCCTGCTGACATCAGCATGCATCAAGTTATGCATCAGCATGTATCAAGTTATGATTCATTTCTATGAACCATGAAAAAGGAAGTTTAAGAGATTCCAGAATTTCAGGGATTGTCCCAGCATTTCTACCATGATTCACAACTTCAATTGTGCTAAACTGTTTGTCTGAGCATGATGTAAACTGGACTAGGATGATGAAAGTTCAGAACAAAAGCAAACATTCCCTGGGACTCATCTAACAAACACTTAATTGAGCACGGTTCTGAGGTGCTGTGTGAAATGAGGAACAAGCAAGGTCATGTGATAATAGCAAACTCATAGTTCAGCCTTGAAATTAGAAAAATGATATACCATGAAACTACACTCTTGGTCTTTGCTATCATATTACCTTTTCTAAAATATAAAATTCGAATTTTAGGATCAAATTATAATGATCTTATTTTGGTTGGACCAGATGATCTTGGAGGTCGTTTCCAGCCTTAATGATTGTAGAATGGATTGAATCTGTCTCTGGAGATTTTTTTTTCCTTTTTCCCCAAATAGGAGAAATTTAGATGAGAAGCTTAGACTCTATTGCTACCATTTGGACATGTAGAGGCCAGACAGATGGACAACTAACACTAGAATTTTGAAATACTCAGTGTTTAATGTGTGCCATGTTTCCTTTAAGATACTGTCTGCTGTTATCTTCCCACCTTTTTATGTAGATCACAGGCTTTGGGAATGTGTGACTTCAGTTGTAGGCTCTGTATATAGAATTCCTTTTAAACTCAGTGGGAACTCAAATTTTGGAATCTGTCAAATCAAATCCTATCTTTTCTGGAAACAGAGAAGATAAGGCATGACTGAATATTGGATAAAGTATTATATTATCAGTCCAACAGGATTTCTGTTCTTATCTCTAACATTCAGCTTGTTCAAAATGGCTATGGTATGCATAAATTCTATAATAATATTAAGAAAAGCAACACTGTTTGTCTAAAGCAAAATAAATATTTTTTACAAGCTAATAAATAATAAATAGTAGCAATATACAATAATATCAATAATAATATCAATAAATAAAAACATCAAAATATATAGATATCAATAGCATTGATAATATTGACATTATTATAAAATACATTAATATTATGTTAATATAGTTGTATTGTTATATGTCAATCTTGTTATTATATTATGCTCTATTATTGATATAATAATGATGTATTGATATTATATAAAAACATTGTATAAAATAATATATAAAATATGAGTAAATCAAAATAAAAATTACAAGCTAATACATAATAAATGATATCATTATATAATATCAATAATAAATTATATCATTATCATAGTTATTACAAGCTAAAAATAAAGAAATAATTTTTACAAGCTAATGTGTAAAATTGTAGATTTGTCTATCTCCAAATACAACAAAATAAAATAAAATAATAATTAAAAAAAATGGAAAACCACAAACTTTTTAAAAAATATTACAGTATTTATTAAACTTAATAAATTAACTTTCTGGTGTTAGATGCTAGATAACAAACTACACAGTCAATAGAATGCCACCCACTGACACTAATTCTATATAAATTTGGAATCACACTCTTTGGGACATCTGCAAGAGCACACTAACTGCTTTTTGAGAAAAGAGAATCATAGAATCATGAAGGTTGGAAAAGACCTCCAAGATCACCTGGTCCAACCATCCCCCTACCACCAATATCACCCACTAAAACATAGAATCACAGAATCACAGAATTGTCTAGATTGGAGGAGACCTCAAGATCATTGAGTCCAACCTCTGACCTAACACTAACAAGTCCTCCACTAAACCATATCACTAAGTTCAATATCTAAACGTCTTTTAAAGACCTCCAGGGATGGTGACTCCACCACTATTCAGGGCAGCCCATTCCAATGCCTCACAACCCTCTCAGTAAAGAAGTTCTTCCTAATATACAACCTAAAACATCCCTGGCCTAACTTTAGCACATTCTCCCTCGTCCTGTCACTAGGCACGTGGGAGAATAGACCAACCCCCACCTCGCTACAGCCTCCTTTAATGTACTTATAAAGAGTGATAAGGTCGCCCCTGAGCCTCCTCTTCTCCAGGCTGAACAAACCCAGCTCCCTCAGCCACTCCTCGTAGGACTTGTTCTCCAGACCCCTCGCCAGCTTCGTCGCCCTTCCCCGGACTCGCTCGAGCACCTCCATGTCCTTCTTGTAGCGAGGGGCCCAAAACTGAACACAGTACTCGAGGTGCGGCCTCACCAGAGCCGAGTACAGGGAAAAAATCACTTCCCTAGACCTACTGGCCACACCGCTTCTTATACAAGCCAGGATGCCGTTGGCCTTCTTGGCCACATGAGCACACTGCTGGCTCATGTTCAGCCAACTATCCACCAATACTCCCAGGTCCTTCTCCACCTGGCAGCTTTCCCACCACTCATCCCCTAGCCTGTAGTTCTGCTTGGGGTTGTTGTGCCCCAGGTGCAGGACCCGGCACTTGGCCTTGTTGAACTTCATGCAGTTGACCTCAGCCCATTGGTCCAGCCTATCCAGATCCTCCTGCAGAGCCTTCCTACCCTTGAGCAGATCGACACATGCACCTAACTTGGTGTCATCTGCAAACTTACTGAGGGCGCACTCGATCCCCTCATCCAGATCCTCGATAACGATATTAAAGAGGACCAACCCCAGAGATTCCCCCTGGAAACCGGCCCCAAAGAGGATTCCCCCTGGGGAATGCCACTAGTGACCAGTCTCCAACTGGATTTGACTCCATTTACCACGACTCTTTGGGCTCAGCTATCCAGCCAGTTTCTAACCCAACGAAGCGTACGTCAGTCCAAGCCATGAGCAGTTTCTTGAGGAGAATGCTGTGGGAGACGGTGTCAAAAGCCTTGCTGAAGTCAAGGTAGACCACATCCACAGCCTTTCCCTCATCCACCCAGCGCGTCACTTTGTCATAGAAGGAGATGAGGTTTGTCAAATAGGACCTGCCTTTCATAAACCCGTTCTGACTGGGCCTGATCACCTTGTTGCCCTGCAAGTGCTGCATGATGACACTCAAGATAATCTGCTCCATGAGTTTCCCTGGCACTGAGGTCAAACTGACAGGCCTATAGTTTCCCGGGTCTGCCCTCCATCCCTTCTTGTAAATGGGCATCACGTTTGCTAGCCGCCAGTCGACTGGGACCTTTCCCGATAGCCAGGACTGTTGATAAATGATGGATAGTGGCTTGGCCAGCTCCTCCACCAGTTCTCTCAGTACCCTCGGGTGGATCCCATCTGGCCCCATCGACTTGCATACATCCAAGTGCCGTAGCAGGTCACCAATCATTTCCTCATGGATAGTGAGGGCTACATTCTGCTCCCCATCCCCTTCCACCAGTTCAGGGTACTGGGTATCCAGAGAGCAACCGGTATTGCCGCTAAAGACTGAGGCAAAGAAGGCATTAAGCACCTCTGCATTTTTCTTTTGTAACTAGGTTTCCCCCCCCCCGCCCCCGCATCCAGTAAAGGATGGAGATTCTCCTTAGTCTTCCGTTTAGCGTTGTATTTGTAAAAACGTTTTTTGTTGTCTTTGACGGCAGTAGCCAGATTGAGCTCCAGATGAGCTTTGGCCTTTCTAATTTTGTCCCTGCACTGCCTCACAACATCTTTATAGTCCTTCTCAGTGGCCCGCCCTTTTTTCCAAAGATTGTAAACCCTCTTTTTCCTCCTAAGCTCAAGCCACAATTCTCTGTTCAGCCAGGCCCGTCTTCTTCCCCGCCGGCTTGTCTTTGGGCACGTGGGCACGTGTCTTTGGACAGACCGCTCCTGCACCATTAAGATTTGTTAGACATTGGAACAGGCTGCCCAGGGAAGTGGTGGAGTCACTATTCCTGGAAGTCTTTAAAAGACGTTTAGATGTAGAGCTTAGGGATATGGTTTAGTGGGTACTGTTAGCGTTAGGTCAGAGGTTGGACTCAATGATCTTGAGGTCTCTTCCAACCTAGAAGTTCTGTGATTCTGTGATTCTGTGATTCTGTGATTTCTTTCTTGAAGAGTGCCCAGCCTTCCTGGACTCCTCTGACCTTCAGAACTGCCTCCCAAGGGACTCTACCAACCAGTGTCCTGAACAGTTCAAAGTCGGCCCTCTGGAAGTCCAATACAGCGGTTTTACTGGTCCCCTTCCTGGCTTCTCCAAGAATGGCGAACTCTACCATTTCATGGTCACTCTGCCCAAGACAGTTTCCAACCACCACATCTTCCAACCACCAGGCCTTCTCTGTTTGTGAAGAGAAGGTCTATTGGGGTAAAGAGGAGATCTAGTGGAGGTGAAGAGAAGGTCTAGCGGGGAAATGTCCCTAAGCACCACATCCAACCTTTTTTTAAACACCACAAGGAATGGTGACTTCACCAGTTCCCTGGGCAACCCATTCCAATGCCTAACTACTCTTTCTGAGAAGGCCTCTGGCCTTCTTGGACAGCTGGGAACCCTGCTGGCTCATGTTCAGACAAGCATCAGCCAACACCCCCAGATTCTTTTCCTCTGCACAACTTTCCAGCCACTCTGCCCCAAGCCTGTAGAGTTACATGGGGTTGTGACCAAAGTGCAGGACCCAGCACTTAGCCATGGTGGACCTCATCCCATTGGCCTCCGCCTATTGATCCAACCTCTCTGCAGAGCCTTCCTAGCCTCCAGCAGATCAACACTTCCACCCAACTTCATGTCATCTACAAACTTACTGAGGGTGCCCATATTATTGATGATTCTCTCATCAATAAAGATATTAAAGAGAATGGGTCCCAGGACCGACCCCTGGGGAACACCATGGGTGACCGGTCACCAGCTGGATTTCATTCCATTCACCACCAACCTGGCCACCCAGCCAATTTTTAATCCAGCAATGTGTGCTTATCTAAGCCATGGAAGAATGGGAGGGCTTTGCTGAAGAACATAATGAATATATAATCTATTGTGAAGTACAGCAGGCCAAACTTTGTGAACTATTGAATAAATTTTGAAGAATGATTAAAAAAACAAAGTCCCAATCTTTCTTGCACTTTAATCTCTGCTTATAAATAAATAAATAAATAAATAAATAAAATAAGTGAGTAGTAATAACACGGAAGTAATTGATTTGATGCAATTTCTTTCATAGCATGAGGTTACTTTAAATATACTTACATGAAATTCTTGGAAACATCACATAGATTTTTGTTAATTAAATCATTGTATGTTTTCTTATAAAATTATTAAGGATTGATAGCGACTTTGGACATATCAGTGAGCTATTTTCTGCAAACTGTCCCATCAACTTTTAACAATAACCAATCTATATGCTTAACTGTCACCTGTGTTTTCCATTAATGCAAAGACAGCTTTGTAATATTACTAGATAAAAGCTATGCAGCATTAGCAATTAATTAATTCAAAATTACCTCATTTAAGGAAGTTCTTTACCATTGTGATTCATACAAGAAATGGAGAATCAGAATTTTGATCTTGCTGTGCACAAGCATTAAAGTTACTCAGAAAAGTGCATACTAGAAAAGTGTTTAAGTTATCCTATTGCTATCTTTGTAGATAGCAATCTAAACCTGCTAATGTCATGAACCTGCTAATAGAAGAATATAAGTTTGAATAGTCCATAGCTCTTTCTTACTGTTAGCCAACCTCTACCTGACACTTTCAATGTAATAATAAAAAGCCCTGCTAAGTGCTTGATTGACCTCATAGTGGTGCCTCCTTGCTAGCTGTGCTTGACAACATTTTTGGTGGAAACCTTCCATTAAGAGGCCTTAAAAAATCTGCAGGGGGTCATGTCATTAATTTAGAGGAATTTTTGCAAAGCAAAGTCAAAATATGATGCTTTGATCATGCCAAAATGCTTCATTTCAATGGTTCCATTTTTATTTATTTCATAATGATGATGTATACATTATGTTTGAAATTATACTAATTATACTAATACTGGTTGTACTACTATGATGTTAGAACTTCAGATCAAATAAAATAAAATGCATAAAATGAAATGAATAAAATATAATGATATTGAAAATAAATGACCAACTGACTCAAACTAAAACAGGAATCTTAAGTTTCACTTGAGGGAAAAAAAAAAAAAAAAAAAAAAAAAAGTTTCTCACCTAAACTGGAAGAAAAATAAACAAAAATATTCCAATATTGAAATTTTGCACAGCCTGGAAAAGAGAAGACTGAGGGGAGACCTCATCAATATGCATAAGAATCTGAGTGAGGTTGTTGAGAGGATGGAGCCAGTTGTGCCCAGTGAGAAGACAATACAATGGGCACAAACTGAAACACAGGAAGTTCTGGCTGAGTATGAGAGCACACTTTACTATGAGGGCAACAGAGCACAGGAACAGGTTGCCCAGAGAGGTTGTGGAGTCTCCTTCTCTGGAGAGATTCAAAACCCACCTGGATGCCATCCTGCACAATGTGCTCTAGGTGATCCTGCTCAGCAGGTGGGTTGGACAAGATGATCTTCAGAGGTCCCTTCCAACCTTGTCCATTACATGATTCTGTGATTCCTGCTGATTTTGATTACACCAGAGTATTTCAGTACTTTGCTCAAACACATTCTAGCTTAACTGAGAAACAAAATAGCAAAAGCTTCTACCACTGTTACAGTGGTAGAGCAATTCAAAAGAAGACAGATGACAGCTTTACAAAAAATGTTTGAGTACGGAGAAAGGGGGAAAGTTGAAAAATCTGGAGAAAAGCAAAGATGGAAACACTGACATGGGGAACACTAATGTTACATGAAAAGTCACCTTACAATCAATTGCAAAATTTCATTTCGTTTTTGGTTAGGATGGACAATATTACTCTTTAACATTATCCCCGCTCTGAATTTACCCAGGAGGAAAAATGCTGTTTACTGAACAACCATTAGTGTAGTATACAGCTGATTCTAATTCAAGAATGGTTTTCAGCTTTGAAATGAACTGATAAAATTCTTCAAAGTGACTTTGAAAGAAAAACAGAGAATTATTTTGTCATTGGATTTATTATTTTATAGATTACTACCTTAAAGCCTTTAGAGGAATGAGAGCAATGAGGGTTCTGTTGCATGCATTATTATTATATTATTTGTTTTGTTATCTCTCTACAACTTTTTTTTTTTTTTTTTTTTTTTTTTTGGGGGGGGGCGGGGTGGAGGGAACCAGTTTAAAAAAAAAAAAAAAAGCCTGTTTGCACTCATAATTAAGAAAATTGTTAAATCTGCTGTCAATTAACTTAATTGATTTAAAAAGTTGATGGGCACCTGGAATGGAAGTATTTTGCCTGCAGCTGATCTGAATACAAGAGCAATTTATTTTAATAATGAATGGTGTAGGAAAAATTGAGCAGAAATACTTTGCAGGAAAGCCTTAGAGGGTTAAAATAAACGTGTATGTTTATTTTAGCACCATGTAAATGGTGCTAATGGTTTTGATAGTGAACTGAGGTTTATTAAACTCTTTACAATTAGCACAGTAGAAACAGTTTTAAAATAGGATAAATACATTTTGGAGTAAAAGGCATCATCTTCCTTGGAACTGTTGGAGTCAAACTTAGTGGTGAATTAGAGAATGGCAGCTGACACAATATCAGTTGATCAATAAAATACTATTTAATATTGAAGAATAACTAGGTAGCTGTTGACAAGTCAGTTCTTCCAGTTCCTGTATTTTAAACAAATGATCTAAGATAAATAGTGTTTTGAGTATCTGTGGGTTCATATTTCATGTAACTGTGACCAGAACACTGTCATTGTTATTTGGAGGTAAACTAAAAGGATTATGTCTCTACAGATTGTTCCAAAATGCTTTAAATTTTGAATTAATGTAAATTGGACCTTTTTTTTTTTTTTTTTTCTCTGTCTATTTCACTGAGTAGCCTTTTTATATCCAGTATATAATATATTGCCTTTTCCCCCCTCCCCAAGGAATATACTACTTGAAGAAAGAAAAATGATCAGTGTTGGGCTTCAATGTCAGGCTAATATCAGTCATAGAATTATAGAATGGCTTGAGTTGGAAGGGATGTTAAAGACCATCTACTTCCAACCCCCCTGTTTTAGGCAAGGGCACATTCCAATAAACCAGGTTGCCCAGGGCCCCATCCTATCTGGTCTTCAACACTGCCAGGGAGGGGACATTCACAGCTTCTGTGGACAGCCTCCTCCAGTACCTCACCACCCTCAGAGGAAAGAATTTCTAACAACTATCTAGTCTAAATCTATCTTCTTTTAGTTTAAAAACATTTTTCCTTGTACTATTATTATACTCCCTGACAAAGAGTTCTTCCCCAGCTTTCTTGTAGGCCTCTTTTAAATATTAGAAGAATGCTATTCATCCTAATCAAAATCCAGTGAGACATTCTGACTCCAAAGCTGTAGTCAGCTTTGTACAAAGCTGCAATAATTTCAACAGCAAAAAGGCTCCATGGAGCCTTCTCTTCTACAGGCTGAAGAACCCCAACTAACTCAGCCCATTTTCATAGGAGAGGTGCTCCAGACCTCTGATTGTCATCATGACCGCTCTCTGGACTCTTTTTCATAGGTCCATGTCCTGAGGACCCCAGAGCTGAACACAGTATTCCAGGTAGGATCTCATGAGAATAGAGTAGAGGGGGAGAATCATCTCCTTTGACCTGCTGGCCACACTTCTTTTGATGCATCCTGGGATATAGTTTGCTTTCTGGGCTGCAAGTGCACATTGCTGAGTCATGTTCAGTTTTCCATCACCAGGAAAGATATTAAGTAATACTTGTCCCAGTACTGACACCTGAGGAGCACCACTCATCACTGTTCTTCACCTGGACATTGAACTATTAAGAAGAATCTTGAATAAGCAGTTCGTGAAGGAAGAATTTGAAGTCAAATGGAGAAGACAATATTAGCCTCAAATAAGTTATGATTGAATATGATCTCTGTTCAAAAGCTCTTCAAAGTCCTTCATAAATGAAAAAAAAAAAGACCATGGATCAAGAGTCTGAGCTGATCAATACATGTCTAAAATGAAAAAAAAAAAAAAAGAAAAAAAAAAAAAGGAAAATGTGGTGGTGTTGCATAAGTTCAAGTAATTTAGTGGTGAAGTAAATGCTATAGATATTTATTAACAGACTTTTTTTCCTAGATATTATGAAAGATAAAAGGGTAACCTAAATTAAAAAGAAAAGCATATAGCAATTCCCCAGAAGGACACAATCACTTTATTTCTCTGTTCCAATACAAAGGAGAGTACCTGTGGTTTTATACGTGTGTTATTGTCTGCACGATTCTACTTTCGTCAGTTACATCCTAGTATACTATAAATATAGATTAATATGTTCAAAGGAAGACATTTAAGAAATCAGATGTTGTGCATTCAGCACTTTTGAGATATATTAGTTCATTATATTCAGTTTAAGTGCTGTCTATTGTAAGGGTATTAGGAAGTCTTCGATGCATATTTCACTTTGTTCTTTCTGAATTTGATGGTAATACAAAAAAAAAAAAAGCACATAACAGTTAGTAACTATTAAAAAAAAAAAGCAGCAGTATATGGTTTTAAATGTTTTGGATATTGCTTTACATTTTCTATGTGAATTACTCTTTGGGATTTCAGAATCATAAAGGAGGAGTACTTTGCTATGTCAAACAATGACTTTTTACAATTTATTCCTGTTCGTTATTAGATATATTCATCCTAATCAAAATCCAGTGAGACATTCTGACTCCAAAGCTGTAGTCAGCTTTGTACAAAGCTGCAATAATTTCAACAGCAAAAAGAAACAAATTCATGTTTAAGAAAATTAATGATATTACTAGGGCAATATGCCTTTCCAGTATGTAAAAGCAATGTTTAGAATCTTTTAACAACACCAAATAGGCTCATTGTGAAGGGTAGTTTAGTCAAGCTATATGATACAAAATGCACTGAAAGAAGGGAGCATTACCAGGCCAAATGGATTGGCTTAAACATTTTCGACACATGCCACAAGTTCACATAGTCAGCCTGAGGCAGTGGGAAACATAAAAGCTAGTCTGATAGTGTTTCTTACAAATATTCTTTGAATTTTATTACTTGTCTCCCACATGAGGCGTAATAGTTTCAATGTTCTAATTAGTACTTGTGTATATTGCTATTACTTTGTCTCTTTAATCACATTATTAAGTCTGTTATAGAGATTCCTTATAGAATCACACTTTATAATAGTGTTTCTAATTTGAATATGTCCTTTTTTATGTTGTCTGAATCTGAAACATCATAAACTCTTTTTATGGGCCCTTTGATAGTAGTCACTTTCCTGTTTTATGCTTGATTAGAACATACAGTACTAAGTAATAAAGAAACTTCCTGAAGCCTTGGAGTTTTAGTACCAGAAAACATTTCAACTTCCTCAGATTTTTTTAATCTCTGACACTAGGTCAAGTAAATATATCTCTTCATCCATTTTAAAGTGTTAAGCAGGAAATATGTAAAATGAAAGAGTTTTTGTTATATTATAAAAGATTTATACACTATCCGAGACTGTTTTTTCAAGAAGGAGACTGTTTTTCAATTAAGAAATTTTGATAATTTTCCCAAGTTGTAAATATAGATGGATATAATTCCAAAAAATAATTTATTCTGAACAAATATGTTTAAATGACAGTGAGAAATAATAAATAATATATCTCTCCCATGCTAACTGTCTCTGTCTTTCTCTCTCTTTCCTTTTCTGAAGAAATAAACATGAAAGAAATAAATTAAAGGAAAAATTGTACAATTTTAAGGGACTTCATTGTACTAGCCGAGTAATCAATTTGATAAAACAGGAAATTAAGTGGGATTTTTTATATATATATATATAAATAAAAACACTTTTGTAAAACATTAAAACAACTAAACAATACAGAAATTGTAAATTATATGCACAAATGATTAAAATTGACTAAAAGACTTCATATGAGTTAACTATATTTGAAATAAGGTTTACATAGCAAGAAGTAACAGTTTAAGTAATAGTCCCATCTGGTGTTCTCATTGAAAGTCTCTGAAGTTATAGTGAAACTGCAGTGAGGTTTGGATCAGAAACTAATTGTCAGTAGACCTCACAGGAGCTTTACCATAAACTCTCATGAGCTTCCTTTGGCTAGAAAATGTAAAGAAATTGGTGTAATTCAAAGAACAGCATATGTGAAGAAGCATTTATCAGTGGAGATTACACAGAATCACAGAACTGTAGGGGTTGGAAGGGACCTCGAAAGATAATCGGGTCCAACCCCCCTGCCAAAGCAGGTTCCTCAGAGCAGGCTGCCCAGGTAGGCGTCCAGACAGGCCTTGAATATCTCCAGAGAAGGAGACTCCATAGCCTCCCTGGGCAGCCTGTTCCAGTGCTCCATCATTGTGCTTCGTCACTGTGAAGAAGTTCTTTTGCATGTTGGTGCAGAACTTCCTGTGCTCTAACTTGCAGCCATTGCTCCTTGTCCTATCCCCACAAACCGCTGAGAAGAGTTTGGCTACATCCTTCTGTCCCCCACTCCTCAGGTATTTATATACACTGAGGAGATCCCCTCTCAGTCTTCTCCAGGCTGAACAGACCCAGTTCTCTTAGCCTTTCCTCATAAGGAAGATGCTCCAGGCCCCATATCATCTTTGTGGCCCTCCGCTGGACTCTTTCCAGGAGATCCCTGTCTTTCTTGTACCGGGGAGCCCAGAACTGGACACAGTACTCCAGGTGAGGCCTGACCAGGGCAGAGTAGAGGGGGAGGATCACCTCCCTTGACCTGCTGGCCACACTCCTTTTAATGCATGCCAGGATCCCATTGGCCTTCTTGGCCACCAGGGCACACTGCTGGCTCATGGTCAACCTGTCCTCCACCAGCACCCCCAGGTCCTTCTCCTCAGAGCTCCTCTTCAGCTGGTCGTCCCCCAGCCTGTACTGATACTTCGGGTTGTTCCTTCCCAAGTGCAGGACTCTACACTTGCTCTTATTAAATCTCATTTGGTTTCTTCCTGCTCATCTCTCCAGCTGGTCCAGGTCTCTCTGAATGGCAGCACAGCCTTCTGGTGTGTCAGCCACTTCTCCCAGCTTTGTGTCATCGGCGTACTTGCTGAGGGCAGACACTATTCCCTTATCAAGGTCATCGATGAAGATGTTGAACAAGACTGGACCCAGCACCGACCCCTGGGAAACACCACTAATCACAGGCCTCCAGCCAGACTCTGCTCCTCTGATCACCACCCTCTGAGCTCGGCCAGTCAGCCAGTTCTCAACCCACCTTGCCGTCCACTCATCTATCCCACGCTTTCTCAGCTTTGCTAGCAGGGTATCATGGGAGACAGTATCAAAAGCCTTGCTAAAGTCAAGGTAGATGACATCCACCGCTCTCCCCCCATCTACCCAGCTGGTGATGCCATCATAGAAGGCAACGAGGTTGGTCGAGCACGACTTCCCCTTGGTGAATCCACGCTCACTACTCCTCATAACCTTCTTATCTTCCAATTGCTTGGAGATGGCATCCAGAACAAGCTGCTTCAACACCTTTCCAGGGACAGAGGTGAGACTGACTGGCCTGTAGTTTCCCGGATCCTCCTTCTTGCCCTTCTTGAAGACCGGAGTGACATTGGCTATCCTCCAGTCTTCAGGCACCTCACCCGTTCTCGAGGACCTTTCAAAGATGACAGAGAGCGGTTCGGCGATCACATCTCCCTTAGCACACGCGGATGCATCCCATTGGGACCCATGGATTTGTGTGCGTTGAGCCCCCTCAGACGCTCCCGAACCACTCCCATGTCCACCAGGGGGGAGCCCTCCATTTCCCAGACCCTTTGTCCTATTGCCAGGGGCGAGGAGTCCGGGGGGAGTGTCCTTGAAGCAAAGACTGAAGCAAAGAAAGCATTCAGTATCTCTGCCTTCTCAGTGTCTCCCGTGACCAGGACACCCCCCTCATTCAGCAAGGGACCCACATTATCCTTAGTCTTCCTCTTACTGTTTACATACTTGAAAAAACCCCTCTTATCCTTTACCTCTTTCGCAAGCCTCATCTCTAGGTGGGCTTTAGCCTTCCTGGTCACATCCCTGCAGGCCCTGACAACACATCTATACTCCTCCCAAGAGGACAGGCCCTTTTTCCACATTTCATGGACCATCCCCTTCCTTTTGATCATATTGATGAGCTCCTTGTTCATCCATACGGGTTTCCTGCCCCCCTTCCCTGATTTCCTATTCCTCGGGATGCACCGATCCCTAGCATGGAAGACATGCTGCTTAAATGTCGCCCAGCTCTCACAAGCACCCTTGCTTTCTAGTAATCTAGAAGGTGATTGTCCCACTCTACTCTGCGCTGGTGTGGCCTCACCTCGAGTACTGTGTGCAGTTCTGGGCACCACAGTACAAAGACATTAAACTATTGGAGAGTGTCCAGAGGAGGGTGACGAAGATGGTGAAGGGCCTAGAGGGGAAGGCATATGAGGAGCAGCTGAGGTCACTGGGCCTGTTCAGCCTGGAGAAGAGGAGGCTGAGGGGAAAGCTCATTGCAGTCTACAGCTTCCTCACAAGAGGGAATGGAGGGGCAGGTGCATATCTATTCTCTTTAGTGACCAGTGGTAGGACCCGTGGGAATGGTGTCAGGCTGTGACAAGGAAGGTTCAGGCTGGACATCAGGAAGAGGTTCTTCACAGAGAGTGCTGTTGCACACTGGAACAGGCTCCCCAAGGAAGTAGTCACTTCACCAAACCTGTCAGAGTTTAAGAAACGTTTGGACTGTGCTCTTAGTCATATGGTGGGGTTAACCCACTTGTATTTTCCTCTGATCTTTCTTTCTTCCCTTGAAGATAATGCCTTCCTGCATGGCCCACATGCCTCGCTGTGCTCCACTCATTCCTGTTATTTAGGTAGTTCTGAATCTCTCTGATCTTTCTAAATATAATTTAAAAAATCCAATATCATTACAAATAAAATAAAAATAAATACCACAGTAGAAACCTCTAGAGTTTTGTGCTGTTTTCATGAATACCATGTACAGGTGTAAAAACTTCTGGTATCCTACATCTCTTTAGATTTCACAATGTATAAAGGTGATGTTAATCCCTTGGATACAACTTTGCATGGGGATCTCATATGACTAGCTACTGTGTTTCACAGAATCACAGAATCACAGAATTGCAGGGGTTGGAAGGGACCTTGAAAGATCATCGGGTCCAACCCCCCTGCCAAAGCAGGTTCCTCAGAGCAGGTAGGCGTCCAGACAGGCTTTGAATATCTCCAGAGGAGACTCTACAACCTCCTTAGGCAGCCCGTTCCAACGCTCCATCACCCTCATGGTGAAGAAGTTCTTTCGCATGTCAGTGCGGAACTTCCTGTGCTCTAACTTGCAGCCATTGCTCCTTGTCCTATCCCCACAAACCACTGAGAAGAGGTTGGCTACATCCTTCTATCCTCCACCCCTCAGATATTTATATACACTGAGTAGATCTCCTCTCAGTCTTCTTTTCTCAAGGCTGAACAGACCCTGGTCTCTCAGCCTTTCTTCATAGGGAAGATGCTCCAGGCCCTGTATCATCTTTGTGGCCCTCTGCTGGACTCTTTCCAGGAGATCCCTGTCTTTTTTGTACCGGGGAGCCCAGAACTGGACACAGATTGGCATGAACCAATCCTGAGCATGGAAGAAGTGCTGCTTAAATGTAGCCCAGCTCTCACAAGCACCCTTGCCTTCTAGCAACCTATCCCATGAAATACTCCCAAGCAGGTCCCGGAAGAGGTCGAAGTTGGCTCTTCGGATGTCCAGGGTAGAAATCCTGCTTTTAGCCTTACTTCCTTTGCCTAGTTCCATGTGGAACTCCACCATCTTATGGTTGCTGCATCCCAAGCTGCCCCCAACCTTCACATCCCTAACAAGCCCATCCCTTTTGGTACGAACGAGGTCCAGTAGCACCCCCCGCCTTGTCGGCTCCTCCACCACCTGTGTCATAAAATTGTCCTCAACGCATTGTAGGAACTGTTTGGACTGCTCGTGCCTGGCCAAGTTGCTTACCCAGCAGATGTCTGGGTAATTGAAATCCCCCATGAGGACCAGCACTCGTGATTGTGAGGCTACTAGCAGCTGCTCATAGAAGGCCTCATCGACTTCCTCCTCCTGATCTGGAGACCTGTTGTAGACCCCTACTACCGTGTCTCCCATACCAGCCCACCCCTTAATTCTTACCCACAAGCTCTCCACTTGTCCCTCACCCTCACCCTCCCCCAGTTGCTTTGCACTTCCCCCAATCTTGACTCTCTTCTCGGGGTTGCTTCCCGGGTTCGGACTACTGTCCAGACCCTCAGCCTCTTCCACAATCTCCCTGAGAGCCTCAAATCTATTTCCCAGGAACACCGTGGGGGTAGGTGGCACCATGGGTGTCGGGGGCAGACATCTCTTGCAGACAGTCAGGCCCTCTGTTCCACATGTGTTCAATGGGGGCAGCCTCTACCCCTTGTCAGGACATAGGAGAGGGCTGCAGAGCAACAGCAGGGGTGGGGAGGCCCCTCCTATCTGTCAACCTCAGAGACTCCCTCAGGCTGCCGATTTCCTGCTGCAGCCCAGCAGCAATTAAAACATTAAAACATATATTCTGAAAAAATGAAAGCAAGAATTTAATGATGAAGGCAAGAATTTATAGTTGCTATCAATTGCCTGAAAATTAGCAAGTGAGTGGTAGCTTAATTCAAAACTAAAATCTGAGAATCAAAACTAAAATCAAAGAAAAATAATAAGAAATAATCCTTTCCATCATACCTTCATTCTACAATTTCCTTCTCAAGTAAAGGAGAAGTTGTCTGTTCATTACAAATATTTTTAAAATGTGAAAAAAAAAAAATATCCAGTGCAGATATAAACAATTATTCCTGGTTATTATTATATTATTATAGTTATGCAAATTTATGCAACTTTAAATTCCCAGAAATATTTTAATGTCAACATTATGCATCTGAAGGTCCATGCTTTACTATTTATTTATTTTTTTATTTTTCAGAAAACCATAATTATAATTTCATTGTCTGGTAACAGTAACATACAATATGTAGTGGTTTTCTCTCTCTCTTTTTTTTTTTTTTTTTTTTTTTTGTAGCTGTTGTTTTGTTGTGTGTTGTGTCTTTCTCTCTATTACTAACAATGGTATTACAATGAAAGTAAGTCAAGTGTCAGCAATTGCTTACTACCAGAATTCAAATTTGGCATAAAGCTCACTATTTCCACCTCATCCTCTCCCACTGTATTTTTTTTAACCCTGACAGGACAAAAAATGAAAGGGCAATCCATCTTTAACAATGCTTAGGAAATGTTGGCATTTTCAAGCATTCTTTTGGGATTTTCTCAGCTTTTTTAAAATAGAAAAGTTTAGAAAACAAAAGAGGGTAAAACAGAGGAAGAACAGTTCTGAAGTTTCCCTTCTCTGCTTTTTGAATGGTTTCTGAGAAAAATACTTATGAATTAAAATGAGACACTACTGTTCTGGGACTTTCTTCCTATTTTCTCACTTTATTGGAAACTTGCAGTTTCCACTGGAGTATTTCAGATCAGCAGTCTATTTAGATTGAATTCTCCACTAGAATATACATATATCTGCTTATCTGTGTAAAAAAAGTGACACATTTGAATTTAATTGTGAAGTCTTTACTATCATTGCATGTAAAATTATCCCATGCACAAGAGTTTAGAAAGCTTCTCTTATTTTCCACGTTTCATGTTGAATAAAAATATACTTGTTAGTTTCACATAGCTTTACTATCTTTCATTCTTACTGCGATTGTAGATGAAACATCTTTATAAATTGTGAAACCACTATCATCTATTGTAATTCCATTGCAAAAGTAGAAAAATTATGAAACCACTATCATCTATTGTAATTCCATTGCAAAAGTAGAAAGATTAGCATATGCATAAATATACTGAAGTATACACTACACATAATAAGAAAATCATATACTTTTCAGTCTGTCAATAGGAAAGAAAAGATGCATGTGTGGAAGTGTTAATATATTTTCTTTAATTTGTGGCAGAAAATAGAAAAGCTTCTTCCAAGACAAACTATTTTGTGGGAATAAAATAAAATAAAATAAAATAAAATAAAATAAAATAAAATAAAATAAAATAAAATAAAATAATAAAAAAGTACAAGCATTAAAATAGACACAGAAATAAGAAACTATATTTTGCTGTATTAAAGGTCTGTTTGCTTTCTCACTGCAAATTTAGATCAACTCAGTAGAAAGTAAGGTTATCTACAGAACTGAAAGAGAAATCATAATCAGATTCATATATTGTAAGACAAGATGAAACAAAGGACAAAGGGGAACATTTTCAACAGTATTCTGGCTTCAGTAAGTGGTGGCTTAAAGCAAGTGTGAAAAGACAAATCTATCTGAATAGCTATTGGGATTAAAATATTGGAGAGTAGTTCTAGCCACAATCCAGATTCAAAGTATAAACATCTAAGTTTAGGTGGCAACAAGTGAAGTAGGTGTCTAAGCTCCCTTTATAGAAAGTGAAGATCTAGTTATCTATTTGCAAATTTAAACACAGGCATGCAGTAACATGTGAGATGTCCAAGATATCGACACTGTGTACACATGACCCAGGACAGTATATTTAACTTTATATTAAAGTATTGTCTTGGCTTTGATTAGGCAGATAACATGCTGACTGGAAGCTGGCCAATGTTATACCCATCTACCAAAAGGGTGTGAGAGAAGACCCAGGAAACTACAGACCTGCCAGTCCCTGGAAATTTTATTGAAAAGATTGTCCTGGGGTATACTGAAACACATTGAAAGAACAAAGTCAGTCAGGCATAGTTAACATGAGCACATGAAGGGAAAGTCCTGCCTAAGTAATTTGATCTCCTTCTATGATAAGGTCATGCACTTGGTGGATGAAGAGAAGGTGCTGGAAGCAATCTTTCTGGATTTTAGTAAGGCCTTTGATATTGTGTCTGTCATGGCATCGTTCTGTATAAATTGTCCAACTACAAGTTAAAACAGGTTCACAGTACTCTTGGTGATTAACATGTTTAATGGTAGGTCCCAGGCAGTTATACTGAATAGAGCTACATCTGTCTGATGGACAGTCTGTGGCAGTGTTCTCCAGGACTCAGTTCTAGGGCCAGTCCTATTCAACATTTTTTATCAATGAACTGAATGCATCCTAAGCAAGTTTGCTAGTGACACTAAACTGGGAGGTGCTATTGACTCCCTGGAAGTACTAGAGGCCTTGTAGAGGGATCTGGATAGGTTGGAGCATTAGGTGGTCAGCAGTAGCATTAAGTTCAACAAAGGAAAACGCCAGGATCTGCAGCTGGAACAGACTAGTGCCCATACACAGCTACAGACTGGGAGGTGGGTGGCTAGAAAGCAAATCAGCAGAGGGAGATCTGTGGGTTGTGGTTGACAACAGGCTCAACATGAGTCAGCAGTGTGACATGGCAGCAAAGAGGTGCATTAAACACAGCACAGTCAACTAGTCAAAGGAAGTGATTCTTCCAATTATATTTAGCAGTGGTGCAACCTCACCTTTTATGAGGTGCAGTTCTGGTCTCTGCAGTATAGAAAGGTTGTTAAGGTACTTGAAAGTGTCCAGAGGAGGGCAAGAAAGGGCTGGAAGGCATGTCCTCTGAGCAGTGGTTGAGGTCAATGGAGTTATCTAGTCTGGAGGAAAGAAGGCTAAGAGGCAACCTCATTGCTCTCTGTAACTTCCCAAGAAGGGAAAATATGGAGAGGGAGGTGCAGATCTCTTCTCCCTGTCAGCCAATGACAGGACATGATGGAATGGTACAAAGCTGCACCAGAGGATGTTCAGACTAGACATTGGGAAAAATGTCCTTACTGTGAGGGTGTTCAAACACTGGTACAGGTTTCCTAGAGACGTGGTTGATGTTGCATTCCTATCAGTGTTCAAGAGGCATTTGTACAATGCCCTCATTAATATGCTTTAAATTTGTTTAGCCCTGTTTTGGCTACTAATCAAGCTTTGAGACTAGCAGATTTGTTGCCATATCCTTAGAAGGAAAGGGTGGCTGCTCCAAACATACCAAAGTATTAAAAGCTACGTCATTCGTATATATATATTATGTTTGTACATACAAGCACACTTGCTTTAGGTGGGTAGCAGATGGCAATATCTTTCACTATGCTCTAAAATATATAGGATTTATCCAAGCTACAAAATAGCATGTATAGCATGTATAGAATAAATAAATAAAAAAGCTTAATGATTAAGCTTTATCCTGTATTTCAGTGATAGAGAGAGGAGATTAATCCCACTTTACTTTAAAATTTATCTCGTAGCTAATCAGATAAATAGTACATATTACTTTTAAAGCTAGTGATCAAAAATAGTTGTTACCAAGAAAGCGTTCTTGACATAGATGGTCAAAACAGGTTAAATGTGTTGTGTTCTAGAGGTGCTTGTGGGTTTTCTATGGAGTAGCTCCATAAAAAAAATGTAATCCCCCTAGAATGGGAATACAGGGAGTTATTGTTTTACCAAACCCATTTTTAATTAGATATTTCTTCCTCAATTCGTTAGACAGAAAAAAATACTTTTTAAAACTGACTTCAAAATACCTCTTCTAATTCTCTGCATATCATTAGTATTTCTCCGTATTTTCTTCATTGAACAGAAATTTCAACCAAATGTCTGACAGTGTTTGACATTGATACTGAATTAAAAATATAAATAATGAAAGGTATTCAGTGCTTCTCACATAATCAGCATTAATTCTAAATTCCATACCACCTTATCTATCATGGTTCCCATAACATTTTACTTTCAAGTCCCAGATTCATCATGGCTGGGGAATAGATCTGTTATCTTAACTCTAGCAGATTAAATATATTTAATTTTAATCAAGTACAAAAAATACCCACAATTATTATAGAGTTGATTTTTAACTGAAGCGGAGAAGGACTGAAAAGACAGCTCAGGAGAACAGTGGCTGTAGGATAGCACATTTAGTGGAAATTTTCATAGTCTGAGATGAATTCAGCTGATACTCCTCCTCTGACTGAAGAAACAGAATTCAGTATTGGTTGTCCTGTTGCCTGTAACTCTGCTTAGGAATGGATAGTGGTGAGGAATGACTGTCATACTGAATAATCCTGTTAATGACGGTTGAGCTGTATCTCCTGTGTACTCTTTATTCCTTCTGGCAACTGAGATATCTGGGAACAACCTAGTCAGCAGAAGGGGTGAAGGTACAGTGTCTCTGTACTCAGATACACTGCCTTCCAAATGTATTTAGGAGACATGCTTACCTCTTGAAATTGTGGTATTAACATCTCCTGGTGTAAATGTGGACTTCACTATAAGGCAACTAGCACAGGACTCACTTACATGTAGCACTTATATTTAATGCAGTTATCTGGGATTTATCTAAAGTTTAGGCTTCACATTGACTCATTAACTAAGGATAAGTCACCCAAAGAGCCAAATTATAGCTGACCAAAGTATGGGCCAGACCTTTGCAGATTCTAGAAGAAATGGCTCTTTTAAAACTCTTTTTTTCATTTATGGCAGCTATGATTTGGCCATGAGGACTTCTTTATATAGTTTTTGTTTCACTTTATTTGTGTTCACTTTATTGAACATGTAAAACATAGGATTAATCCATAACAGGGCTAAATTATTAGAACATGAGCTAGCCACAGAGGTTAATGAAAATATAATTAGTACTGCTTGTGCTACATGCAGTTGAAAAGAGGATCATAAATCCTATTAGTCCTTCTCAGTTTGGGAATTATTGACCTGAAAGACCATAATGGGTATGGGCTATAGTGTCAGTGAAGTTGAAGTGTAACCAGACGATACATTATGTCTTCATTTGTTTGATTCATTTTGAATATGAGAAGGGGGAAACTGAAGTAGTTTTGCATCATCATGATGAAGTATAACCAGAGGAAATGGTGAACAACAAATGTTTAGTATTCATTGACACACATGTGATTCATAGAATGTACAGTTCATAGAACTGTAACTAAATGTCACACATATTATTCAGAGACAGGCACATAGTTAAGACATTTTATGTATTTTTTTTTTTAGTGCAATGCAAAAGTAATAATATCCCATCCAAGTGGAAAAACAAAACAAAACAAAACACACACACACATAAACAAACAAACAAAAAAACCACACTAAACCACAACACAACAATCCATCTTGTGAGAAATAAGTATGCTAGATATATAGATGTATATCTAGCTAGCATCTAAGTATCCTAGATATGCCAGCATATGTAGAATACTTATATATATGTATGCTAGATATGAAGACATTTGCCATAACAATTTATTGAAATAAAAATGAGAAAGAAAAAAAAAAAAAAAACAGACCATCAAAAGGGACTTTTTGCAGCACTTCTTCCATGCTCAGAATTGCTGCATCCCGAGGAATAGGAAATCAGGGAAGGGGGGCAGGAAACCCGTATGGATGAACAAGGAGCTCATCAATATGATCAAAAGGAAGGGGATGGTCCATGAAATGTGGAAAAAGGGCCTGTCCTCTTGGGAGGAGTATAGATGTGTTGTCAGGGCCTGCAGGGATGTGACCAGGAAGGCTAAAGCCCACCTAGAGATGAGGCTTGCGAAAGAGGTAAAGGATAAGAGGGGTTTTTTCAAGTATGTAAACAGTAAGAGGAAGACTAAGGATAATGTGGGTCCCTTGCTGAATGAGGGGGGTGTCCTGGTCACGGGAGACACTGAGAAGGCAGAGATACTGAATGCTTTCTTTGCTTCAGTCTTTGCTTCAAGGACACTCCCCCCGGACTCCTCGCCCCTGGCAATAGGACAAAGGGTCTGGGAAATGGAGGGCTCCCCCCTGGTGGACATGGGAGTGGTTCGGGAGCGTCTGAGGGGGCTCAACGCACACAAATCCATGGGTCCCAATGGGATGCATCCGCGTGTGCTAAGGGAGATGTGATCGCCGAACCGCTCTCTGTCATCTTTGAAAGGTCCTCGAGAACGGGTGAGGTGCCTGAAGACTGGAGGATAGCCAATGTCACTCCGGTCTTCAAGAAGGGCAAGAAGGAGGATCCGGGAAACTACAGGCCAGTCAGTCTCACCTCTGTCCCTGGAAAGGTGTTGAAGCAGCTTGTTCTGGATGCCATCTCCAAGCAATTGGAAGATAAGAAGGTTATGAGGAGTAGTGAGCGTGGATTCACCAAGGGGAAGTCGTGCTCGACCAACCTCGTTGCCTTCTATGATGGCATCACCAGCTGGGTAGATGGGGGGAGAGCGGTGGATGTCATCTACCTTGACTTTAGCAAGGCTTTTGATACTGTCTCCCATGATACCCTGCTAGCAAAGCTGAGAAAGCGTGGGATAGATGAGTGGACGGCAAGGTGGGTTGAGAACTGGCTGACTGGCCGAGCTCAGAGGGTGGTGATCAGAGGAGCAGAGTCTGGCTGGAGGCCTGTGATTAGTGGTGTTTCCCAGGGGTCGGTGCTGGGTCCAGTCTTGTTCAACATCTTCATCGATGACCTTGATAAGGGAATAGTGTCTGCCCTCAGCAAGTACGCCGATGACACAAAGCTGGGAGAAGTGGCTGACACACCAGAAGGCTGTGCTGCCATTCAGAGAGACCTGGACCAGCTGGAGAGATGAGCAGGAAGAAACCAAATGAGATTTAATAAGAGCAAGTGTAGAGTCCTGCACTTGGGAAGGAACAACCCGAAGTATCAGTACAGGCTGGGGGACGACCAGCTGAAGAGGAGCTCTGAGGAGAAGGACCTGGGGGTGCTGGTGGAGGACAGGTTGACCATGAGCCAGCAGTGTGCCCTGGTGGCCAAGAAGGCCAATGGGATCCTGGCATGCATTAAAAGGAGTGTGGCCAGCAGGTCAAGGGAGGTGATCCTCCCCCTCTACTCTGCCCTGGTCAGGCCTCACCTGGAGTACTGTGTCCAGTTCTGGGCTCCCCGGTACAAGAAAGACAGGGATCTCCTGGAAAGAGTCCAGCGGAGGGCCACAAAGATGATATGGGGCCTGGAGCATCTTCCTTATGAGGAAAGGCTAAGAGAACTGGGTCTGTTCAGCCTGGAGAAGACTGAGAGGGGATCTCCTCAGTGTATATAAATACCTGAGGAGTGGGGGACAGAAAGATGTAGCCAAACTCTTCTCAGCGGTTTGTGGGGATAGGACAAGGAGCAATGGCTGCAAGTTAGAGCACAGGAAGTTCTGCACCAACATGCAAAAGAACTTCTTCACAGTGACGAAGCACAATGATGGAGCACTGGAACAGGCTGCCCAGGGAGGCTATGGAGTCTCCTTCTCTGGAGATATTCAAGGCCTGTCTGGACGCCTACCTGGGCAGCCTGCTCTGAGGAACCTGCTTTGGCAGGGGGGTTGGACCCGATTATCTTTCGAGGTCCCTTCCAACCCCTACAGTTCTGTGATTCTGTGACTTCTGGGGACTGGGACGGTTACTGGATGGATTGGGTGCACAGGTGGTGTTTTCTTCTAACCCTTCAGTGGTAGGGAAGGATACTGAGCGGACCTAGAAGGCCCAGCTGATCAATATATGGCTGAGAGGCTGGTGCTGTCACAGGAATTTGTTTTTTTGTTTTTGGTGATGTTGATGTTTGCTCAGTGCCTGGCATCTGATGGGACCCACCTGTCTCAAAGTGGGAAATGGACTCCTGCCTGGGATCTAGAAAGGCTCATTGAGAAGGCTTTAAACTAGGTGTAAAGGGGAATGGGGGAGGGGAGAAATAAGTCTTAAATAGGTGAGCCTAGGGGAGCAGTCCCAGGGTTGAGGGTGCAACTCAAGTGCATCTTACACCAATGCATGCAGCATGCGCAACAAACAGGAGGAGATGGAAGCCATTGTGTGGCAAGCAAACTATGACCCAGTTGCCATCACTGTAACGTGGTGGAACCATGACCACACCCAGAGTGCTGCAATGGATGGCTACAAGCTCTTCAGAAGGGACAAGAAGCTAAGTAGCGGTGGTGGTGTGGCTCTCTATATTAGAGAGTGTTTTGATGCTCTTGAACTTGGGTTTGGTAATGAAAAGGTAGAGTCCTTGCAGGTAAGGATCAGGGGCTTGGCCAACAAGGTGGACATCCTGGTGGGGTCTTGCTATAGACTGCCAAACAAGGATAAAGAGACATATGAGGCATTCTATAAGCAGCTAGCAGAAGTCACTCAGTCACCAGCTCTTGTCCTCATGGACATATACTGGAAATACAATACAGCCCTGAGGAAGCAGTCCAGGAGGTTCCTGGAGTGCGGGGAAAACAGCTTCCTGACTCAGTTGGTTAGTGAGCCTACCAGATGGGGCACTAGACCTGCTCTTCATTAACAGAGGAGCACTGGTGGGAGATGTGGTGGTAGGGAGTTGTCTTGAGTAGAGTGACCATGACATGTCAGAGTTATCTATCCTTGGTGAAGTCAGGAGGAGGGGTCAGTAAAACCGTTCTACCTTTGACTTCCAGAAAGCAGACTTTGAAATATTCAGGACACTGGTAGGGAGGGTCCCCTGGGAGTCAGTCCTGAAGGGTAGAGTGGTCCAGAAAGTCACAAAGGCACAGGAGCAGGCTGTCCCCGTGTGCTGTAAGAAGAATGAGCAGGGAAGAATACTGGTGTGGCTGAACAGGGAACTTCTGCTGTGTATTTGGGAGAAAAAGAGAGTTACATGTATGTCCAGTGGAAGAAGGGGCAGGCAACTCAGGGAGAGTACAAGGAAGTTGACAGCATATGCAGAGAAAAAATCAGGAAGGCTAAAGCCCAGCACAAGCTCAACCTGGCCACTATGGTCAAGGATAAAAAAAAAATAAAAATGTTTTTATAAATATATTAATGGCAAGAGGAGAGGTAAAGAGAATCTTCATTGTTTACTGGACAAAGGGCGGAACATGACTACTAAGGATAAGGAAAGGGCTGAGGTTCTTAATGCCACTTTTACATCTCATCTGTCTAACCAGACCACTTATCCTCAGGGTACTCAGCCTCGTGACCTGGAAGACTGTCACAAGTCCATGGGGCCTAATGGGATCCACTTGAGGGTGATGAGGGGGTTGGCAGATGTGATTGCTGGGCTGCTTTCCATCATCTATCAGCTTTGATGGTCATCCAGAGAGGTCCTGGATGACTGGAGCCTTACTAATGTGACACTCACCTATAAGAAGGTTTATAAGGAGGAACTGGGGAACTACAGGCCTCTCAGTCTGACTGCGGTGCCAGGAAAGGTAATGCAACAGGTCATGTTGAATGTAATCACACAAGGTGTGTGGGACCACCGGAGATTCAGGCCCAGTCAACATGAGTTTATGAAAAGCAAGTCCTCATCCAACCTGATCTCCTTCTATGACTGGGTGACTTGCCTGGTGGATGTGGGAAAGGCTGTTGATGTAGTCTACCTAGACTTCAACAAGGCCTTTGACATGGTCTCCCATAGTATTCACCTGGAGAAGCTGGATGCCCATGGCTTGGAAAGGTACATTCTTTGCTGGGTTAAAAACTGGCTGGACAGCCAGTCCCAGAGAGTGGTGGTGACCAGACTGAAATCCATATGGCAAATGGTCACGGATGGGGTTCCCCAGGGGTCAGTGTTGGGGCCCATCCTTTTTAAAATCTTTATTGGTGATCTGGATGAGGGAATTGAGTGCACCCTCTCTAAGTTTCCAGATGACATGAAGTTGGAGGTAGAATCAGTCTGCCTGAGGGTAGGGGGGCCCTGCAGAGGGACCTGGACAGGTTGGATCAATGGACAATGACATGAGGTCCACCATAGCTAAGTGCTGGGTCCTGCACTTTCACCAAAACAACCCCATGCAACTCTACAGGCTTGGAGCAGAGTGGCTGGAAAACTGTGCAAAGGATCTGGGGGTGTTGGTTGATGCTCACCTGAGCATGAGCCAGCAGTGTGCCCAGGTAGCCAAGAAAGCCAAGGGCATCCTGGCTTGTATCAGGAATAGTGTAGCCAGCAGGACAAGGGAGGTGATTGTTCCACTCTACTCAGCTCTGGTACCTCCACATCTCAGGTGCTGTCTTCAGCTTTGGGCCCCTCAGTACAAGGACATTGAGGTTCTGGAACTTGTCCAGAGAAGGGCTACAAAGCTGGTGAAGGGTCTGGAACACAAGTCCTATGGGGAGTGGCTGAGGGAACTGGTGTAGTTTAGTCTGAAGAAGAGAAGGCTCAGGGAAAACCTTATTGCTCTATACAACTAACTGAAAGGAAATTGTCGGGAGCTGGGGGTCAGCCTCTTCTCAGAGGTAACTAGTGACAGGACTAGAGGTAATGGCCTCAAGTAGTGCCACGGGAGGTTTAGGTTAGAAATTAGGAGACATTTCTTCTCAGAAAGAAGTCAGGCATTGGAACGGGTTGCCCGGGGAAGTGGTGGCATCACCGTCCCTGGGGGTATTTAAGGAAAGTTTGGACCCGGTGCTTAGGGATATGGTTTAGTGGGTGACATTGGTGGTGGGGTGATGGTTGGACCAGGGAATCTTGAAGGTCTTTTCCAACTCTAATGATTCTATGATTCTAATACTTACCAAAACCAAAAAATAATAATATATATATACATAAAAAAAGAAAAGTTGCAAATTAGAAAAGCAAACAAAATGAAACATAGCTCCGTCTGTAACTAAAGCTAATAAATACCTAAATTAAATATATTCTTGTTTGTGGGCTTCCTGCATGCCTAATCCACAGCCTTTCTTTCTTTAGATTTCTGCTGACTACTTGTACCTATCTTTTTGATTATTCATTAAGAATTGTCTCTTGTAGAGTAGCAATTAATCTGAGAAAGCTAATACATTGTAATGGCTAATCTAGACATTTATACTAGTATTTGTTAGGAATAATTTTAGAAATAAGTAGGTGAGACTGAATATAGATTTTTCTGAGTTCACACTCTTACAAGTGTTAACTACTAAGAAGGAGGCAGTGATATTCTTTAGTATATTCCCAAACACAAGAAAAAAAATGCTGGCATAAAGCAATGTCCTCCTTCAGAATTTCATGTGTGTTTTAGAGGCTATCAAATTTGCTTGTATAGTGTTCTAGCTATTTTATGCAGTTTATGAAACCTTGCACCATTCACAAAAATAGAGGATTCTCATATAATTCCCCAGAAGCATCAGCTAGGTTTTTAAGAAAGATATAAAATTTCATGAATTAATTAATGAAGTCATGGGATTTATGTTAAGAAATACATTAGATAACACATTTAGATAACACACTTGAAAGACTAGCATAGATTGGATTTGTGCCTTTAAATGTATTTGCTTGTTGTGGTCAAACCAAGGGAGGAATAAATAGTTACTGAAGAAAATCATCCCTATGAAATGTAATAAAAGTTAAATATATCCTCAGATAGTAGTAAAGTGTTAAGTTAAAAAGTTAATGCCTTGCTGTATTACTGCTCAGTAGGACAAGAGCAGTATTATGACAATGCAAATTGCAGCAAGGCAGAACAGTGCATGCATTAGAAACCACTATTTTTTTTTTTTTTTTTTTTCTGGACCTATATTCTTTATATTCTTTAATGTTTTGTTTGGAACCAGAAATGGCATAATAGCTTAAATCATTTTTTTCCCCACGCAGATTGTTCTGAAAGTGATATGATGAATAAGACAAATGCATCCATTCTTTTTTTATTCTTATTTATTACATCATCTCTGTGTTGCAGAAAGAGATAGACCATAGCAGAGAGCTGAGGGAAAGTATTAATGTTCTTGTTAAAATTAAGATTTCAGAGGCTGCTAAACAGGACTGCAAGTTGCAACCTAAACAAATCTGGTTCCTAGTCTGTACTACATGCCTAAGCACACCATTTTGTGTGTATGTAGTTTTCTAAGTAGTGTTAGATTAAAGTTTACCCAGTCTGTATGGAAACTTCAAAACCTCTGATCTGCAGATTCTGCAGTCACTTCTTTCTCAGTATATTAAGCAAAGTTTTTAAAAGGAGATTTGTTTCTTCCCAAACAGCAATGAGATGTTTGTTTCATTAAAACAAGTTAAAGAATTACTGAAGCAGCATTTTGTAGGCAAAGTTTGAAAATGTGGTGTTTCTTTCCTTTCCTTTCCTTTCCTTTCCTTTCCTTTCCTTTCCTTTCCTTTCCTTTCCTTTCCTTTCCTTTCCTTTCCTTTCCTTTCCTTTCCTTTCCTTTCCTTTCCTTTCCTTTCCTTTCCTTTCCTTTCCTTTCCTTTCCTTTCCTTTCCTTTCCTTTCCTTTCCTTTCCTTTCCTTTTTTTTTTTTTTTAATGCTATTCGCAATTAGACTGATGTCTAACGTAACTTCTTGGTTCTGAAACTTTCCTCATCTTCTTAGTTATGACTTTTCTAATCTCTTTCAAAATCCATAGAAATGAAAAAAAATCATAGAAATGTCACCTAAATGGAATGGAATTGAAGTTAGACTATGCTCTGAACATATGAAAAAGAAGTGTGAGCCCTAAACATATTCAACTTTTCAGGTTTAACTCCAGGTGCTACTATAAAATATAGGTCTATGTTCAGTCCACATCATTCAGAATAGAAACAGAATATTTATATTCACCCATTCTTAAAATATTCCATTCAGTTGTATTTTTTTTTTCCTCTGCGGTCTTATACTGTGTGTTTATTTAGCTATCCAAACTATTCTAGTCATTGCTACTGGGAAGCATATGTTCTGTTTAGACCTTCCAAATTAAATCCTTAAAATTAAATACATGCCATGAGCTGATGCTAAAGGCTGATTGAACCCAGGGTTTTAAGGAAAGCAAAGTAGAAGCAGATACTACTAAGAATCCTCTGATCCTCCTCATCTCCAGTCAGCTTAATACATCACTGTTTATGCTCACATTAAAGAATGGATTGTAATGTTTTGGTGAGAGGAACAGATTTCATTTGAACCATAGTCTATATGTTGTAGAAGATCAAGGCTTAGGGATCTTGCTGTGATCCAGCAGGTTGCTTCTAATTTTTATGAGAAATTGCATCCCGAATTTGTTAGTACAAAAATGCTTCTATTTGCCATACTATCTTATTTATCACAGAATCACAGGGTTACAGAATAGTTGAGGTTGAAGGGAACCTCTGGAGATCACCTAGTCTAACCCTTCTGTTCAAGCTGGGTCACCTAGAGCATGTTGAAAAAGATCACATTGAGGCAGGTTTTGAATATCTCCAGAGAAAGAGACTCCATAGCTTCTCTTGGTATCCTGCACCAGTGCTCTGTTACCCTCACAGTAAAGAAGTTTTTTCTCATGTTCAGATGGAACTTCCTGTGTTACATTTTGTGCCTGTTGCTTCTCGTCCTATTCCTGTGCACCACTGAAAACAGTCTGGCTACATCCTCTTGATACACTTCCTTAAGATATTTATATACATTGATAATATACTGATAGGGCTTTAAACTATACTCAAAGAGGAAAAGAGATGAAACTGGGTCTGTCAATGATAAGCTATAGGACTACATGCCAAAAATTGAGGGACTGCGTACTAGAAAGACCCTTCAATCTACCCCACGAGGGGCTGTGTTTAATGAAGCACATCTGAAATGTTTCTACACAAATGCACACAGCAAGAGAAATGAGCAAGAGCCGCTAGAAGCCTTGACCCAGTCCCACAGCTATAACATCTTTGGCATAAGCAAAACTCGGTGGGAAGAGACCTGTGACTGTTGTGTTAGGGTGGACAGTTACAGGCTATTCAGAAGGGATAGTCATGGCAGGTGAGGCGGTGGGGTGGTGCTCTATGTAATGGAGGCACTGGACTGTATGGAACTTGCAGTTGGAGACAATTCATTTGAGAACCTCTGGGTAAGGACTAAGGGACAAGTAAATCAAGGGGATGTCACTGTGGGAGTTTGCTATAATCCACCAAGTACTATAAACAACACTGATGAATTATTCTTTATGGAATTTAGAGAGACTTCTACAACAGCTGCCCTTGTCCTTATGGGGGACTTCAACCTGCCAGATGCCAGCTAGGAATATCACATAGCTGAGACAAACAGGTCCAGGAAATTCCTTAAGCAACTTGATCATACCTTCTTGGTGC
This sequence comes from Netta rufina, assembly GCF_964035555.1. Classification (NCBI taxonomy): domain Eukaryota; kingdom Metazoa; phylum Chordata; class Aves; order Anseriformes; family Anatidae; genus Netta; species Netta rufina. Next base: position 41,649,143 of record NC_140123.1, on the reverse strand, counting down.
AGGTAATAAGAGAGCTGACTAGGAAAGGTTCCCTCCTACACCTGTTTCTTGTAAACAGCAGTGGCCTTCTGAGTGAAGTTACCAGGAAAAGGAGGACCAGAGCAAACATTGGTCTAATACTTGATGAAGATGGTCAACACACAAACAAGTACATAGGCAAAGAGGATAAGTTTAATGCATTTTTCACCTTTGTCTTCAACACCTGTGATGGGCTTTGGGACTCCAGCTGCCCTGAGTTGGAGGAATGTGACTGTGGGAATGATAAATGCCCATCTAACCCTGAACTTGTGCAGGATTTGCTGTTCTACCTGGATGCATACAAGTCCATGGGGCCTTGTGTGACTCAGCCCAGGGTGCTCAGACAGCTGGCTGATGTCATCACGGGACCTCTCTCCATTCTTTTTCAATGGCTTTGAGAATCTGGAGACGTCCCAGCTGACTGGAAGCTGGACATGTGTTCCCAATAATCAAGAAGGGCAAGAAGGAAGATTCTGGCAATTACATGACTGTCAGTCTTCCTTCAGTGCCTGGTAAAACTTTGGAGAAGATTATTCGAGGAGTTATGGAAAAACACCAGAAGGACTATGCAGAGTGGTCAGAGCCAGCATGGGTTCACTAGGGGAAAGTCATGTGTAACAAACAATTTTTTTCTATGAAAAGATCACCCATCTAGTTGATGAAAGGAAGCCAGTCAGTGTAATCTTTCTGAATTCCAATAAAGCTTTCAATACTGTCTCTCGCAGTAACCTTCTGGACAAAATGACCAGATGTATGTAGTGGGTTTACGTGGCAAGGTTTTGGTAGCAGGGGGCCATAGGGGTGGTTTCTGTGAGAAGGATCTAGAAGCTGCCCCTTGTTTGGTAAGGGCCCCACTGTTGACCAGAGCCGAGCCAATAAGCGATGTTGTTTTGCACCTCTGTGAGAGCATATTTAAGACAGGGAAAAAAACACTGCGCCACACAGCAGCTGGGAGAGTGAGAAGAGTGAGGAACAGCCTTGTAGGCACCAAGGTCAGTGTAGAAGGAGGGGGAGAGGTGCTCCATGCGCTGGAGCAGAAGTCCCCTGCAGCCTGTGGTGAGGACCATGGTGAAGCAGGATGGCCCCCTGCAGCCCATGGAGTACCACGGTGGAGCAGGGTTCCACGTTGCAGCCCGTGGAGGAGACCACGGTGGAGCAGGTGGCCCTGCACCAACGGAGGCTGCCACCTGTGGAAGACCCCTGCTGGAGCAGATTCCAGACCTGTAGCCCATGGAGAGGAGACCACGCAGGAGCAGGTGACCTGGCAGGAGCTGCTGCCTGTGGCGGACCCAGGTTGGAGCAGTTTTCTCCTGAGGGATGGGCCCCGTGGTACGGACCCATATCTGGAGCAGTTCTGGAAGAGCTGCTGCCTGTGGGAAGCCCACGCCAGATCAGTTCATCAAGGACTGTATCCCGTGGGAGGGACCCCACAGCACAGGGGACGAGAGTGACCGAGAAGGAGTGGCAGAGAAGAAGCGCTGTAGACTGACCATAACCCCCATTCGCCCGTTCCCCTGCGTCACTTGGAAGGAGGAGGTGGAAGAGGGTGGATGGAGGGGGGGGGGGGGGGGAAGGTGCTTTTGGTTTCTTTCCTTTGTTTCTCACTTCTCTTGCTTGTTATTAATAAGCAATAAATCTTACTATCTTCTTATGCCAAGTCTGTTTTGCCCGTTACAGTTATTACTGAGTGATCTTCTCGTCCTTATCTCAACCTTTGAGCCCTTTTCATCATTTTCTCCCCATTCCTCTTTGAGGAGGTGGAGTGAGAGAGCAGCTGTGGTGGAGCTTGGCTGCCCACTCGAGCAGAACCACGACAACAGCAAGCTGAGCAGTGTGCTTTGGTAGCCAGAAGGGCCAACTGTACCCTTGGGTACATCAAGCATGGCATTGCTAGCCATTTGATGGAAATGATTGTCCTGCTCAACTCTGCACTGGCTTGGCCTCACCTTGAGAACTGTGTGCAGTTTGGGACACCACAGTATAAGAAGGATAAAAAATTGTTAGAGAGTGTCCAAAGGAGGGCAACAAAGATGGTGAAGGGTCTGGAGGGCAAGATGTATGAGGAGAAGCTAAAGCCACTTGAATTGTTCAGCCTGGAGAAGAGAAGACTGAGGGGAGACCTCATCATGGTCTACAGCTTCCTCATGAAGGGAGGAGAGGGGCAGGCACTGATCTCTTCTCTCTGGTGACCAGCAATAAGACCTAAGGGAACAGCTTAAAGCTGCGTCAGAGGCGGTTCAGGCTGGATATCAGGAGGAGAGGGTGGTCAGGCACTGGAACAGGCTCCCCTAGGAAGTGATTACAGCACTGAGCCTTCCAGAGTTCAAGAAGTGCCTGGAAAATGATCTTAGAAATATGTTTTTTTGTTGTTTGTTTGTTTTATTTTTTGGATGGTCCTTTGGGAACCCAGGTGTTGGACTCAGTGATCCCTGGGGGTCCTGACTAAGGATATTCTGTGATTCTATGATTCTATGAAATCCCCTCTCAGCCTTCTCTCATGTTTTCCTCTTAAGAGGCTCCAGTCCCCCTTCGTAGGCCTCCTCTGGATTGTCTTCAGGAGTTCCATATTTCTTTTGTACTGGGGGTCACAGAACTGGACACAGTACTGCAGACATGGTTTCACCAGAGCTGAGTAGAGTCAGAGGATAACCTCTCTAGACCTGTTGACAATATTCTTCCTAATGCACCCCAGAATACCATTAGCCTTCCTTGCCACAAAGGCACATTTCTGGCTTATTAATCTACACTCTAGATTATTTATCTGTTCACTGTTAAATAATCATACCAACAGGCTTTTATCTTCTAGCTCCAAAGATAAGAATTCCAATTTTAATTGGAAGCAAAACTTCATCTTTTCTGAAATCACCAATTAGGAAGTACCATAATCACACACTACCAGAAACAAGATATAACATTAAATAAAACCATGATAAATAAATAAGGTGGACAAAAAATAATTTATAAACTTCTAGAATCTATAGCAGCTTGTAATATGTTTTGGTAAAAGAAGCACAGTATGTATGTGCAGTTGGCAATTTAGAGAAACGTAACAGCTTTTGACTAACACCTTCACTAGACTTAGGGGAACCTTGGTGCATTTGCAGTGGGTTTATACCTTTACAGAATGCAGGTGAATTTCTTAGAGTGAAATTTTTGTTTGTTTTCTTTTTTTGTTTGTTTTAATTACAGTACTGTCTTAATAAGTTTTTTTTTTTTTTTTTAGTTAGAATCCAACGTTTATATATTATTGCTTATATATTATTTGTATATAGAATATAAAATATTTCTCTAAATCAACATATATGACTAAGTACCTTGTTCTTATTAACAAAGAACAAGGTACTAAAAAAATTAAATCTAAGTTCTCTTAGTGTTAATTATCTCTCTTCTAAGTTAGGCTTTAATTCAATTTGTATCTGAAGAGTACAGACACAGGTTTGTGCATATTCTTATGAATTCTTATGTGCATATGAGTTTTCATAGGGTTTTCATAGGGCATGAACAAAGTCTGGAGAAGACCAATGGATGATTCAATGAGCTGTTGCAGAACTGTAATTTAGAGCAGTTGCAAGGTCATTAAGAGTTATTTGTCAATCTTCCCTAATGAGCTGCTCAGACTTTTCAGCTTTCATGTGTACTATTGATGACATAAGTCTCACAGATCATGGTTTGTCACAAATGATAGTCTCACCTGATTTGAAATGCTTCAACCATCTGTACAGATTTCTCAGTTTCATGGTTTCAACCATGTACAGTTAATGTATTCTTATACGCCTATTTGGTGCCTAAACTTTCACTTTGCAAAACTTCTTTCCAAACACATTACTGTATTTGGTGCCTGCACTGCTTTTGTTCAGTTCACTAGCATCCTAACAGCTGCTGTAGAAACCCCCAAATGCTGAGAAGTTATAGAAGTAAAATCTTGAAACCACTCATCTCTAAACAAACTGAAAAGATATATTTTTCCCCATTTAAATGTTAAAAAGCTTATGACACTCAGCAAATTTCAATAGGTCTGTTTTCAATTTCTGATAATAATAGATATATTACTGAAAAAAAAAAATCTGGAAAATCTAATGATTTATGAATTTCTTTATGCTTCAGCTGCAGATGCTCAGAACTGAGAAAATAGATACTCAAATGTGACACTATATGTTTGCCAACCTCTGCTCTTGATCAAAAACATAATTCTGTGCTAAGTGACCCATGATCAGTGCAGTCGTTGTCTGCTTACAGTGTTCTTACACATCTAATTTATGGAAATCGATCATCACAACAACTCTGAATTAAAACTAATAGGAAAAAGAAACACATGCAAAGTTGTTAGTCAACATTTTGTGGGTGGGGAAAAGAATCAAAATTCTTAGAAGTTTGTTCCTTCTAGAACAGAAAACAAGCCAAACCAAACCAAAAACTGCTGGGTAGAGAGGAAAATAAATATATCAAAAAGGATGAATTCTGGATCTTGATTTGTATCAGATTTGCACTCAAAGAGAAGGTAACAGATAGAAGTGGGATAACAAATCTATAGTATCTGGAGGGGTTCCTAGGAACTGATTTTGTAACTGAACTTCTGAATTTTCCCCTTTTTCTCACTGTTGATGGTATGTATGAAGACAAAGATTTTTAATTTCATTAGTGAAAATGTAATATCGATAATATAATTACTAATATTCCCTATATATATATATACACATTTATTATTTTATATATATATATATATATAGGGAAAATCAATCAAACAAACGAACAACAACAGCAACAAAACACCATAAATCCCATATCCAGATGTTAAAAGCCTGCAACCAGGGAACCAGAAAAGCAGATATTTGTATATGATTCCACAACTATATGCTAGTTTGATTTGTATGCATTCTTTCAATAATATAACCCAAATGTATTTTACTTGATAAATTTTTATGCAAATCTTATAACACATTTTTCTACCACATGTTGGAACATTTGTGTGAAAAAAAAATCCCATCTTTATGTTTGAAATTTATGGGAACACAATTAAAATGAGAGGGGTCCAAAGGTATCAAGATAATTACATTTTTCTAATCTTACTAAACAAGATAAATTACCTGCAGGCCCTCTTATAAAAGATGAAATCTTCATAATAAGTGAATTAATCAAGCAGCAGCTTGCTACTGCACATGCATTTATAACAGGAATGATTCAAAGACTTATTTTATGGGGAAATTAATGGAAACAGGCTTTTCATTCTTCTGCACCAATTGAAAACCTCAGCAACCAGCTGCCCACTTGTCAAGAAAACAGAAAGAAGCTGGAAACAAAGATAAATAAAAACACCTTTTTCCTGGCACTTTTGAAGAGAAAAAGCAGCTCTCATTTACAGCAGCCATCTGTTTGTTATTTAATATGGGTGAATTACATGCTGTAATGAGTTTGTTTCTGCATCACTCAGTGCAATGGAACACAAGTTCACTCTCATAATGTGCAGCAGTTTTTAAAAGCTAATCATTTAATTGGACACAATAGTCAATGACAAATGGAGATGTAAAAACTCAGCCAGCTGTAGAGTGAATATGTAATCATTGTGAAATCATATTATTTTACATGCATGAAGACTCTTTAATAGTAGCTGATGTTGGTCAGCACTGCAGACACTGAAGAATGGAAGAAACATGATGAAAAGCAGTATTTCAAAACCATTCTTAATATAATTGGACTATATTCATGCACATGCTGTAGCTGCCATTAGGTTTAGGTACTTTATCATTTCCGAATTGTTTAGTGGCCTCTTCCAATTTTTGTTTACATTTGCTTTCAATGTTTATGGTTTGGTAGGCAATCATATACATTATGTTAGGACTCATCTGATTAGTTTCTATTCAGGCTGCTTCATAGCTCCCACTGATTTGCTGCTTGTTTTATTTATAATACTAAACAAAGAGAAAGTAAAAGGAGTGAAATTCAGAAACAAAAATGGATTCAGGGAATTTAAACTTTGGTTTAGACATCTATTTACAATGTCATAGGGATTTTCTATGTTTTCAGAGCTTTACAAAGAATCAAATATACTTTCTAATGTACATTTCTTTAAACATTTCACAGATGTAGGCAGTTGTAAGCTTTAGCCAGTTTCAGTAAAAGGTGGCCTTTTGCTTTTGTACTGATTTTATGAATTCTTCCCTTGTGAAGACTAAGAATCCTTTACTTTGTCTTAAAATAAAGCAAGAAAAACATGTTTAATGTTACAAAAAAGCAGGTCAGAGATACTGTATATCTCTGAATAAGGCATGACAGTTCTCTCTTTTGGGTAACTACTGAAAGCAGCCAAGTGGATGCAGTTTATATTATAAGATTCAAAGGCCTTGAGTGATTAGATGGAACACATCAGCTTTCTGATATCATGATTAAACATGTATTTCTATTCCATTTCTCAATGTTACATAAGAGCTTCTGTACTAGGAAGCAATATCGGAAGATATATACTATTAATTAAAATATGAAAAGGTAAGAAGTGAGAAACAATATTCACAGGTAAAACTGAAATAATGCAGTTTATTTATTCCCTACAATTTTAAGGAATTCATAAGGCAGAGGGAGGAAAAAGAGAAAGGGAAAGGGAAAGGGAAAGGGAAAGGGAAAGGGAAAGGGAAAGGGAAAGGGAAAGGGAAAGGGAAAGGGAAAGGGAAAGGGAAAGGGAAAGGGAAAGGGAAAGGGAAAGGGAAAGAGAGAGAAAGAGAAAGAGAAAGAGAAAGAGAAAGAGAAAGAGAAAGAGAAAGAGAAAGAGAAAGAGAAAGAGAAAGAGAAAGAGAAAGATGAATGAAAAGGGTATCAACAGCTTTGGGAGAAGCTGTTTCTTAAACCAACAGGGGTTTAAGAAACTGAAAAAGAAAGGTGAAAGTGAAGCTACAGAATAGAAGGGTAACGGATAGTTTCACTCTTTAGGTATAAAGACAAAATGTAGTAAACAGCTTGTTTTGCCAAAACCCAGGAAATACACTAAAGAGAAATGCACTGGAAAGTGGAAAAGTTTTTCAAGCCCACCTCACAAACACAATCTGCAGGTAAAAACATCATACAGTCCTTACCTAGTGGATGATTAACAACCAGGTAAGCAGAGTGCATTTTAAATTACTTTTTAATAGAAGAAATGGAACTAAAGTTCAGAAAAGCAAATTTCAAACTTAGTAATGATGCACACAATATGAAAGACATAAACATGGAGCTAGCACTGTCTTCAGTGGCAATATCCAAAGAAAAGCTGGACCTGTCATGAACTCCCAGGTGGCTGACTGTTAAAGGTGGCAGTGTTTTCCAATTAGCGCAGGGAGGATAGTGCAGACAACATTTCTCCTCTACCTGTTGCAATCTGACAGAGTGCTACACTGTTGTGGTTGAACCATAAACTTAGAGAAAAAGTATGAATAAATATTCATAAACAAGATAAAAGATTCAGAAAACCAAATTAAGCTTTCTCATGCTCTTTTTTTAATAATAGATTCAAAATTTTGAGGACTTAGATAAGAAAACATACATAAATTCTCATGACTACGTTTGTTTTTCTGCAAGAGTAATAAAGTACCATAACAGCATATGATGTGATATCCTCACCTAGTCTATCAAGCCAAAGTCTGTGCATTACTCCATACAGAACATTTCATAAACAAACTAACAAAAGCCCATACTGCTCACAACAGAAAATTCCTATTAAAAGAGATATCAACAGTTCCATGAAAAATACCCACTTTAAATATAAGGAAAACTGAATATTTACAGAATTATAAGAAATTAGTATGCATTGAGCATGGAAAACAAGCTTATTAGTAGGCTATCTATGCATGGTGAATAAGTGTAAAAGATGGCAGTTACCACTTAATCATAGCTTACACTAGCAGAACTTGAAGACAAATGAAAGTAAATGATTTTTCAAATGGAACCGACATTTGAAAATGTGTAACTCTTATGACATAAGAAAAGAATTTATATATCATATCTTTACCTTCTTATTTTGCTCAGATACCCACGTAACACTATTAAAACATTCACATTTGTAATTTTACAAATTAGTTCATCATATTAATATAGACATTATGAGAATACATGTAATTTAATCTTTGAACTTGTTTCTGAGAATTTCACACTGAATACTATACCCTATAAAAAGTTTCCTACAGTGAATTAAAAATTCACTATATTAAGTTTCTCATTTATTTTTAAATCCTCTTAAAATTAAAACACTTACATTAGACAATCGAGTTTTTGACTTTTCTTCACTCCATTTCTCCCTTTCCCCCTCCCTTTCTTCTGTCACTTTTAGTATGTAGAAGGAGTTAGCAAAAAAGTGTTTTACTCCCACGTTTCCTGTTTGCTAGTGGAATATATCATATATGATATTAAAGAATGTGAAATTGAAGGCAATATCCCTTGAACACCAAAGACAGGGTATATGTGGCAAGGGTTTAGTAGCAGGAGGGCTGCGGGGGTGGCCTCTGAGAGAAAACTCTAGAAGCTGCCCCATGTTAGATAAAAGCCATTACCAGATGGCTCCAGATGGGACCAGCCCCCGTCCAGAACCAAGCCAGTGAGCAGTGTTGGTTGTCCCTCTGTGAAAGCAAATGGAAGAAAGGGAAAAGAACTGCTGTGCAACACAGCAGAGCAGATCCCCATGCAGCAGCCCATGGAGGAGCCCACAATGAAGCAGACAGATCTGGCCTGAAGGAGGCTGCAGCCTGTGGAAATCCCCTCCTGGAGCAGACTGGGCTGGAGCTGCAGCCTGTGAAGAGGAGACCATGCAGGAGCAGGTGATCTGGCAGGAGCTGCCACTCATGGGTGACCCATGTTGGAACAGTTTGCTCTTGAAGGATTTACCCCATGGTATGGATCCATATTGGAGAAATTCTTGAAGAGCTGCTGCCTGTGGGAAGCCCATGCAGGACCAGTTTGGGAAGGACGGCATCCTGTGGGAGGGACCCCATCCTGGAGCAGGGGCAGAGAGTGACCATGAAGGAGCAGCAGATTATGAAGTGTTATGGACTGATCACAACCCCCATTTCCCATTCCCCTTCACTGCTCACAGGAAGGAAGTAGAAAATAGTGGATGGGAGGAAGCTGTTTTTAATTTGCTTTTTGTTTTTCACTGCTGTATTCTGTTAGAAATAGGCAATAAATTACATTAACCTTCCTATGCCGAGTCTGTTTTGCTCATGATGATAATTGTTGAGTGATCTCCCTGTCCTCAGCTCAACCCCTGAGCCCTTTCCATTACTTTTCTCCCCCTTTCCTTTTAAGGCGAGGAAGTGAGAGAGTGGCTAAGGTAGAGTTTAGCTATGTAGCAGGTTAAAACCACCATAGGTGTACAAAGTCCATGTAAAATTTAGAGAGCAGAGCACCAATGAAACTCAAATATTTCAGCAATCTCCACATACACAACATCCAAATAAAATCTTCTTGAGATTCCCTTTTGAATTCATTTGGAAGTTCTGTACAATAACTATATGAATTCTATTTGATCATACTATCATTGTCAAGTGGCAAAACTTCCTCTGGGTTCCCTTCTGAACAGAGAAACTAATTTTTAATCAATCACTTTGTTTAGAACTAGATTGCAAATCACTTCCTGAAATTACTTGGAGATAGTACAGCAGACAAGAATGAGTACAGCCAAGATCTGTACATCTCTGGAAGGAAGGTATACCATTCAGAGGGACCTAGAAAGGCTTGAGAGGGGTCAACAAGAACCTCATGAAGTTCAACAAGACCAAATGCAAGGTCTTACACCTATGTCACAGCAATCCCAAACACAAATACATACTGGGAAGAGAATGAATTGAGAGCAGCTCTGAGAAGTACCTGGGGGGTGTCAGTTGATGAGAAACTCAACATGAGCTGGCAATATGTGCCTGCAGCCCAGAAAGACAACTATATCCCAGTCTATATCAAAAAAAGAGGCTGGCAAGTTGAGGGAGGTGATTCTCCCCTTCTATTCTGCTCCTGTGAGACCCCACCTGGAGTATGGTGTTCAGCTCTGGGGCCCCCAAAACAAGAATGACACGGAAGTATTAGAATGAGTCCAGAGGAGGACCACAAAGTTGATCAAGGTTCTGGAGCATCTCTCCTACAAAGGCAGGCTGAGAGAGCTGGAGTTGTTCACCCTGGATAAGAGAAAGCTTCAGGGAGACTTCATAGTGACCTTCAAATACTTAGAGGGGGCCTACAAGAAATCTGGAGAGGGATTCTTTATCAGGGTGTGATAAGTAACGCTTAAACGCTTGTGATAAGTAACAAGGAGTAACACTTTTAAACTAAAAGAACGTAGATTTAGACTAGATAGTGGGAAGAAATTCTTTCCTTTGAGCGTGGTGAGGCACTGGAGGAGGCTTCCCAGAGAAGCTGTGAATGTCCCCTCCCTGACAGTGTTGAAGACCAGATAGGATGGGGCCCCGGGCAACCTGGTTTAGTGGAAGGTGTCTCTGCTCATGGCAGGAGGGGGGCTTGCAATTAGATGATCTTTAAGGTTGCTTCCAACACAGACCATTCTATGATTCTATGAGAGCCACTTATGAGTATCTGCCCCTATTGAATGGGACTCAGATCTACCAATATCTACTTAAAAAAGATTTCACCTCTGCCTCAGTTACTAAACTTTAGCCCAGATACATGATGAGTTCAGTGCTATCACGGCAGTGATAGGGAACTGGATGGTATTGAGAAAGTGATAGACTGCATAGCTAGCCCTGACTTTAACCACATTATAATCCCATTATAATGCCAAAACACACCTCCATCCCAAAGGCTACCAGCCTCCAAGGTGCGACCACCCCTCACTGAGCATGCCCTCTGAATTTCTCTGAGCTTATACCTTTAAACCAAGATGAGATAAATTTATACCAATTACAAAGAAGACATATATGACTAGAGCCACTCAAGCTCCACCTAAAAGTAAGAAAATAGTATTAAATGTCACAAGAGAAGGGAAACTAGAGGGAAGATGCCATCTCAGACAAGTTGGAAAGACACCACTGACTTCTGGGATCAGTTGACGGTCTGAACCTCTCTTCACCTCCTATAGAGAAAACTATTGGGTGAGATTCAAACTCTCAGTTATACCAAGTGCTTCCCCAGGAAACCTAACATATCTATAGAGGTGTTTCGTAACACACATGTAGTTGGTTGTGTTAGTCATTTTCTTGGTATTCGCACATGCTGCAGACAGTGTATTTATTACCAGCAATCCAAAAAACTTGTACACCTGTTGCTTCAATAAACTGCACCAATCATTTTACTAGATTGAAAGTGTATTGCTCTATTTGTGAACCAGTGATCATGATTAATGCAACTGGACTTATAGAGATGATTGTACCATTTGCGCATCCGTGATCATGGTAATTCAATATACATTGAATGCAACCATACCAAATTGGGCATCACTCAGAGTCTAAGCTCATCTGCCCCCAGCCCCTTTGATATCTGAGGACAAGCTGGAATACAAGGGGGGTTAGGTCCTACAAAACTTCCTTACCTTTAACACAACAGTGGGAAGCATGGCCTCTGTTTTAAGGTGTAATCAGGCCATTATACTTCTGGGTGCAAGTTTTAAGAAGTGCTGAGATCTGTACTTAGTGCTCATTTCTCATACTCAATAGTTTTTAAGTGTCTTGATTTATACTTAAGGCTTATACTTATATACTTATTATATACTTATATTATATACTTATTATATACTTATTATATTATATACTTATATTATTAAAACTTGATAACAATATTTTTAAAAATATGTTTCTGTGTTCATGAGGGTCATCAATGTTTAGAGGCAAAGCTTTTTTTTTTTTTTTTTCCCCTGTGATTCAGAAAGAAGAAAAAAAAAAGTAAAATGAGAGTCACACCAAATTAAGTATTTTTTTTTCTTTTAAGGTTGCATTAAAAGTAGAAAAATATAGGTTCCAGTACAATTCTAATTTCTGGCTATAGGGAAAAAAGAAAAAGGGAAAGGGAATAAAATGTTATATCATAGGTAACAAACAGAAGAAAAAAATTCTTCACTTCCAGAACAAGTACTGGCCGCAAAACAAGTTCGTACTTTTGAGATAACTACAGTCTAAAGTTACATCTAGTCATCCCAGAAACTGAGTTAAAAAATAAATTTAGGCTTTTTTCATGTTTTCAATAATATTATAGTAGAATTTAGATAGCAGCATTTAGAAAATAAAAGAATTGCCATGTCCTAAAGAGCATTTACTGTGACAATGAACATTGTCAAATTCTCATTGTCACATTGTCACATCGTCAACATGTTCATGTTGAGGTTTCCACCTACAGGTGAAAGAAAGATATCACTTCCTTTCAACTTAATATCTAAAAGTCTGAAATAATTGATCACTTATTAGTACTTTTTTTTTCTTTTAACTTGAAAACTGTAAAGAGATTTTTTTTTTTCTGGTAGTATTGTTTACATAAACTTGATATTTTGCATTAATTTCACGAAATAGTCTTACTGTGTTTTACAACATTTAACTATAATTCTTGAGCAATAGTCAAGTTCTTTTAAGATTTTTTTTATATACTCTGAAACTGTTTCCTTAGACATATATATATATATATATATATATTTTAGTTCTTGCTTATAGATCAAAACATTGCATGAAGTTTTTCTTCTCAAATTAAAACAGGTTTTCAACATTATCTTTTTTATTTTAAATGTTTGTTTCAGGGTCCTCTATAAGCTCAAAACCGGGATTTGAAAGGTACATAGAGGAGCACACAAATAACATTTAGAGGAACACTGAAACAGAATAATTGCCTGATTTATACTGAAAATGTTACTTTTTAATTAGAGTTGGGTGCTTAACCTGCTTAGATATTGCCCCAATGACTGTGATGATGAGTGTTTTAACAACACGAGACACATGATAAGCTGTCTCAATTCTCTGAAATTCTCTGAAAATAAGAGGACTAGGTCTATTGAATCTGCTATTTTAGTAGATCAGGTTGGTCAAAATTTCAGATTACAGAAAGAACTGTGCCATAATTCTAAACATAGCCAAGAGATAAGATTCTATTTGCAAAGATTAATAATTCTACAAATTCATCCATTTACCTTTTTATGGTAAGTGAGAAAAGAGATATCAGATGTTTGCATAAATCTAACATAAAAATTAGAGTAAGACATTTAAAAATTAAAATTAAAAAAAAAAAAAAAGACAAAAAAAAAAAAAAGTAGAAGAAAGAATGACTTAGAAAGTCACCAGTATCTTCCTCTACATAGGAGCAGCTCAGGCCATAAAGAATTGACTAGAGATGAGCTCGTATAGCTCATTGCTTGTAAGTAGAATAGTTTTGTTTTTATTTTCATTTCACTACCACATAGAAATAAATAAATATATAAATACATTATATATTATATAAATAAATATATAAATACATTAAAAGAATTTATTAAGCAAAAGAGAAGCACAAGTTGATACAGATGAGAATCCAAACTTCTGTAGCCTCCATGGGTTTATTGGTGTTGTATTTTCTTGGATAAGAAAAAATGAGAGACTGAGAAATCAACAACAGGACCACATGCCTACAATGACCATTGCTTCTTAAGACTTGTTTGAGCAAAAACCTCTCAGTGAAGAGTTTTATGTATATATTAAAATATCAATAATTTTCTGTTATAGTTGATCTTACTGTGTTACAAATCTGAAAAATTAGAGCATGGCTATTTTAAATAAGTCAGCAGTAATGTTTTATGCTATACGAACTGACATTTTGCAAGCACCAGAGATTCAATTAGATAAGCTATTTCAGTGTCTGTTAAACATTGTAAACATTTTGCAAAAATATGCTCTATATATTTTACATTATGTGACATAATGTTACATTATGAAGTCTGATAAAATGCCGAACAAAAATTATATTTTGTTTAGGCACTAGTGTATGCTGCCTATAAACTTTCATGCCACCTGCATGAATCTGAGAGCAGAATTTGTAATGACATAGACACTGCCTAATCTAGGGTAAATCTTTTACTCCCTTCTAGTGGGATCTTTATCAGCAGTGACCCAGAATGACAACCAGTCATCGAAACAAAAAACTCATACACAGAGACTGAAATGTTAAGCAAGTCTGTCCTCCTCCCACTTGATAGGTATGTCTCTGTTCTCAAAATGTTTCCAACTGAATGTTTGGACACATTGTGTTTAAATTTTACACAGATGGAGAGAAAAGGGAGGCATTGTTTTTCCTTTTTCTGTGCCTTTATCCTTCCCTCCTCAGAATTGCATGGACAGATTCTTAGCTGGTATTAATCTTTGCAACCCTATGAAGCCTACTGCAAAGCATATTTCCCACTGTTATCTGCTCAGAGGGATGCTTATGCCTGGGAGTTTTTCATATCCTAATTATTAAGCAGAAGAATATTCTCTCTTTTTTTTTTTTTTTCTTTTTTTTTTTTTTTCCCGTAACATAGACTGTCATGGACATACATCTAGTTGTATTCTTACCTATCTTTACAAAACATCTCTAACGTTACCCTTTCAGTTTTCTAACAGAAAATTGTAATGAGATTACAACACAGTATTTTATTTCAATGTTATTTATAGCTCTGATCTTTACCTCCAAATAGTGTTAATCTATTATGCCTTTTTTTTTTTTTTTTTTTTTTTTTTTTTTTTTAGGATCTTATCTCTTAGTAAGTTGTGAAAACATCTTGAATTACATTGTAATGACTTGTTTTCTGTCTTGTAATGTTATGTTACAGGTAAAACTGTGACTGACCTTAAGTGAAGCTACAGGAATGAATGAAGAGCCATATTCCACCTATTTTTCCATGCTAGTATAATGAACCTTACAACAAGGAGAAGAACCAAGAGTGGCAAACTTTTTCCCCTGGGGTGGACAATTCTAGGAGGAATTGAAAAATATGTATGAGGATGAGGATACGGAACCTTAAGTCTGCTTTCTATAATATGCCAAATAGAACAATCCACAAGGGGAAAGATAAACCATGTATTATAAAAGGATGCAACAAAATGATTTCCCCTACAGCAAAGAGAAAGGAAGAAAAGAATTGTGACTGTGTGTCCCTGGGCTCCTCCTAACACAAGACTAAGTCTAAAAGCTCAGTCTCACCCTGTGTAGAGATTTTAATCTGTTTTAGGTGTTTTGGACTGCTTTAATAAATTTTGCTGATAGTAATAGGAAATCCAAGAATCTGTATGAATAATATGATCCCTGTAAACAGTGGAGGAAGTTTATCTTAATATTTATTTACGTAACTACAAATGAAGCAAAGGAAATAATTAGTGGTGTTTTTTGTTGTTGGTGGTGGTGTTTGTTTGTTTGTTTGTTTCTTTGTTTCTTTTTAATGTTAAAAGATGAGAGAAGTTCAAGGAAAACAACAATAAAAGAAAACAATCCCTCCCCATCCTCCACCCCACCCCCTCAAAAAAAAAGGAAAAGCAATTTAAAAAAAAAAAAAAAAAGCTGAAGAATCAATAGAGGTGTTGATGTATTCAGTTTTATGTTGCAGCTTCAGGGGTTTGGGATGAATTTTGTCTCTTTCATATATCTGTAGTTATAATGGAGAGATGATATAGACTCCAGTAACTTATGGGGTTTATCTCAAACACGTGAGTGCCTCATAACTTATTAGTACCAGAAGCCACGATGAGTTATGTCACACTTCTCTTGTCTAGCCTCCAAAGCTTGTAACTCACTAAAAACCATAAGAACTATCATTAATTCAGCACATTTTTTCGATCTTACTGATTTGTATCCTGATTTGCAATTTTTTCTTACACTTCCCCAGTGATACATGAAAACTAGAAATGAATACAAGAATGTAAGGCTAATGCAAACTCTCTAACCTACTGTTCTCTGCATAGCCAAGAAAGTACTTCTCTTTGCCTTCAATTTATTTTCATAAAGGACTACGAAACTGCGGAACTTCACAAGACATATTCTTAAATCTGTAAGGTTTTCAAGATGTAAAGTATTTAATTGATTCTCAGTGGCTTTCAAAAGCCCAGGAGAGGAGTCTGCAGCTAAGAAATTTTTTTGATTCTTTAAGCATCATTAACTTATGATCCAGAAACTTTGCAATCTACAGTTATTTGATCTCAGTGCACCATAACTGAGGGTGGACTTTTATTATTATTATTATTATTATTATCATTATCATTATAATTATTATTACTACTACTACTACTACTACAACTATAATCTTTAGAAGGCAACATATGAAGACTGTGCAACAGACTGGCATATTATGAAAATTATTATCTAGAGATGATACTGTACCTTTAACTGTAGTGAAATCTGGTTTTAGAATACTTAGAAGGAAGCTGGGCTGATTGTTTTCATTAGAGTCATTGAATGCTACTGTATTTATTTAGCTACATCAACTTAATGCCACTGAATAACCTCAGTAGAATAATTCATTATTTACAAAGAAAGAAAATGAAAAACAATTATGACCTGTAATTTCAGCTTTTCTAAGATAGTATGCAAGTAACCAGAATTTCTTCTCACCAAAATCTGTTGCACTTAAATGGGAAGGTTTTAATAGCAAGTGGGCTGCAGGGTGGTCTATGTGAGAAGAGCCCAGAAACTGCCCCGTGTCAGTAACAGACAGTTCCAGATGGCTCCAGATGGGACCAGCCTCTGGTCAGAACCAAGACAGTGAGCAATGTTGGTTGTCCCTCTGTGAAAGCAAATGGAAGAAAGGGAAAAGAACTGCTGTGCAACACAGCAGAGCAGATCCCCATGCAGCAGCTCATGGAGGAGCCCACAATGAAGCAGACAGATCTGGCCTGAAGGAGGCTGCAGCCTGTGGAAATCCCCTCCTGGAGCAGACTGGGCTGGAGCTGCAGCCTGTGAAGAGGAGACCATGCAGGAGCAGGTGATCTGGCAGGAGCTGCCACTCATGGGTGACCCATGTTGGAACAGTTTGCTCTTGAAGGATTTACCCCATGGTATGGATCCATATTGGAGAAATTCTTGAAGAGCTGCTGCCTGTGGGAAGCCCATGCAGGACCAGTTTGGGAAGGACGGCATCCTGTGGGAGGGACCCCATCCTGGAGCAGGGGCAGAGAGTGACCATGAAGGAGCAGCAGATTATGAAGTGTTATGGACTGATCACAACCCCCATTTCCCATTCCCCTTCACTGCTCACAGGAAGGAAGTAGAAAATAGTGGATGGGAGGAAGCTGTTTTTAGTTTGCTTTTAGTTCTCACTTAACTGTTAATAATAAGCAATAAATTACATTAATCTCCTTATACTGAGCCTGTTTTGCCTATGATGGTAATTGGTGACTGATCTCACTGTCCTTATCTCAACCCATGTTTGTTTGTTTGTTTTTTTTGTCAGGGGTTGGGGGGTGGAAGGGGAGGTTCAAAGTGAGAAAGCAGAGTGTGGTGGAGCTGAGCTACCTATTGGTGCAAAACCACCAAACAGTTATATCTACTCCAGTATGTTGAAAAATAAGCCAAAGATTACATAGAATTACACAGAGAGTTATTGTCACTGTTGTTATATTGTGAGAAGTCTATTAGAGCGTTGTTTTAAATGGTGTAGTTTAGTTACTGTTTCCTACCTATCCTTTGCTTTTTTTTTTTTTTTTTCCAGTTCAGTAATATAATGTAGAGAGATTACATGTGCCAATTAATATAAATAAAGCTGTAATAAACCTCTCTGGTTATGGTCATTTGTCCTACATTTCAAAGGGCATGAGATTGTTATTGGTTTCTGGTACTATTAAAAAGTACATTTGAAAGGATTTACATATTTTGATAAAAACATATTGACACAGGAATAAAGAATTTACATTTAAGCTCTTTGTTGGAAAGAATAGGTGACCTAGACAAGATAATGTGTATATCGCACATAGGACTGTTACTTTGTAGGGTGCATTGCTGAATGTTCAAAGGCAATCTGGCAAGGTTCAAGCTTATCTTAAAGACCTCCCCTTAATCAATGTTAAATATTCACCTTAGATGGAGTTGCAAAATATGATTTTGCATGTCCATAGTATAGCTGTAACTAATACATGGGTATTCTGAATTTTCTTAATTATAATTTTATTACTAAAAAAATATTTAATTTTAATTAAAAACAAAAACAGAAGACAAACAAATAAACAAAAATTATGTACAAAGGTCATTACTAAGATTCCAAAGTAAAATTATTTGTAAGGAATCTTCAGGCATAAGTAAAACAGAATTTGGGTGGCTGCTGCAACCTTTAATGTGTCACATAGGAAATATTCATTATGGTATAGTCTTTCATTGGAATCATACCAATAGAAGCTCTCATACCAATAGAAGCTTATAATGTATGAGCTCATGAGGTAGATTTCAGATTGGTTGATCAGTCCTAATTCTCATGATTCCTTGCAAAGCTTGACTTTGAAATTTTAAAATATATTTTCTTAATGTAATTTCTGTGGGATATTTAGCAGGGAAAAAAAAATAAAAAAAGGCAGCAACACATTGGTGTTTTTTCACATAATTCTAAAAATGCTCAATTAGAGACAAAATCATGAACCTTGACCAACTGGAACTTCAGCACAAACTCCTTGAACTAAACCAGGTGATGACTAAGAACAAAAGTAGTTGTCTTCATGCCAAAATGGTGGGTACCATTACCAGGTAGTCCAAATAACAGTAATATATACAACTTTATGAAGTAGATATTCTGTATGGGCCATTTCTACCCATCCTGCCATCTTGTCTCCAGAAGAGATGAGGGAATTTCAGTGATAGTTTTCTCAGTTGCATACTCTTTTGCATGATCAACTCTAAGTCAACAGAAATGGGAATGATAAGGTGATCAAATTTCCTACATATGAATGAATGCTTTCTCTGATGGAGAAAGAAAATTTTCAAATAAGCTGTTTGTTATCTCTCTTATATCTGACCACAAATGTAAGTGGAGAAACAATAAGGAATGAATTGGGTTTACTGTGTGCTCTTAGCTCAAAACAATCCTTCAAATTGCTCTTTTTTCTTAAGACTTGTTCTTCAGAACACAGCATTCTAGCAAATTTTTACACAGAAAAAAAAAAAAAAGTAACAATGTTCTGAAGCTTGGTTTACTCTACTGAAAATTCGGGTTGTATTATTAGTTTTTGTAACATCTTAGGGAAGTAGGACATTTCAGAAAAAGATTATAAAGGTAAAAAAATATCAGTAATATCACAAACTATAAAATGATTTCGTATGCAGCTCTCTCAAGTTAATAGATATACTAGCTTAATACATAGTATTAGCTGTATCATAGTAGCACTGCTGCAAATTTTTGGCATCAGTAAGAACATTTCCTCAAGATCCTCTGTAAATTTTGTGTTAAGTAACCTAAAGTGAGTGAGACAAGAAAATACAGTGCATGCACATAGTTCATAGCTAGATTTGTTAGTAAGACAGGAATTACATGCATCAGGTAAAAGCGAAATCCTAAGATTCTGAAATTAAGGATTTATAGCCCCAATCAGACTCACTTTTTTGATCATAATACAATGATTCTGGGTATACTGGTCTTATATGTAAAGGTTTTGGTAGTAATGGGGCTGCAGTAGAGGCCTCTGTAAGAAGAGTTCAGAAGCGGCCCATGTTAGGTAAGAGCCAGTTCCAGCCAGCTCCAATAGGGACCCACAACTGGCCAAAGCTTAGCCAAGGAGCAATGCTGGTGCAAGCATATTTAAGAAAGGGAAAATATGCTGTGTAATAGCAGCTAAGGGAAGAGTGAGAAAATGTAGCAAAAAATAATCCTGAAGACACTAAGATCAGTGAAGAAGAAGGGACAGGAGATCATACAGTTGCTGGAGCACAAGTTCCCTAGCAGCCAATGGAGAGGCCCATAGTGGAGCAGGCTTTCCCCTTACAGCCCATGGGCTGCCATGGCAAAGCAGTTTTCCACACTGCAGTCCCTAGAAGAGCCCACAGTGGAGCAGGTGGCTTGAAGGAGGCTGCAGCCCATGGAGAGCCCACACAGGACAGACTCCAGGCTGGAACTGAAGCCTGTGGAGAGAAGCCCCTGGTGAAGCAAGAGGTCTGTCAGGAGCTGCTGCCCTTGCAGGACCTGTGCTGGAGCAGGCTATTCCTGAAGGACTGCATCCTCTATTAGATACCCATACTGGAGCCATTCTTGAACTGAAGCCTGTGAAGCCTGTGAATGTTTTATCAGTTCAGGAAGGATGGCATCCCATGTAAGGGACCCCAAACTGGAGCAGGAGAAAAGAGTGAAGATGAAGAAGCAGCAGATGATGAAGTGTTGTGGACTGACTGCAATATCCATTCCTGGCTCAGAGAGGTAGAAGTGGGTGAACAGGGGGAAAGTGTTTTTAGTTTCTTTTTAGTTCTAATCATTCTATTTTCTTAGTAATAGTAAATAAATTACATTAATCTCCTTGTGCAGAGTCTGGTTTGCCCATGATGGTAACTAGTGAGTCATCTCTCCCTCTTTACCTCAACCCTTGAGCCATTTTTTTTTCATCATACTTTCTCCTCCTGTTCAGTTGAGAACTGAGAACGAGAGAGTGGTGTGGTGGAATTTAGCTAGCCTTCAGTGTGAAACTACCACACTGGGGCATTTCAAAGGTTTTCTTTTTACATGGATAGGTATGTGAAAAAATTCTACTATATCAAAGAACCATAACATAGATGCATGTGACATAAAGCAGTTTCCCTTTCTACTGTTCACCACAAATTCAGAACAAAATTAAAACTTCTATGTTTCAAATTGTACTGGGTTTACGTGGCAAGGTTTTGGTAGCAGGGGGCCATAGGGGTGGCTTCTGTGAGAAGAATCTAGAAGTTGCCCCATGTTAGGTAAGGGCCACACTGCTGGCTAGTGCCGAGCCAATAAGTAATGTTTGCGCCTCTGTGCGAGAATATTTAAGACAGGGGAAAACAAAACAAAACAAAACAAAACAAACAAACAAACAAAAAAAAAAAAAAGCAAAAAAAAAAAAAAAAAAAAAAAAAACCACGCTGCACCCTGCACCCCACAGCAGCTGGGAGAGTGAGAGGAGTGTGGAACAAACTTGCAGGCACCAAGGTCAGTGAAGAAGGAGGGGGAGAGGTGCTCCAGGCGCCGGAGCAGAAGTCCCCTGCGGCCTGTGGTGAGGACCATGGTGAAGCAGGATGTCCCCCTGCAGCCCATGGAGTACCACGGTGGAGGGGGTTTCCATGCTGCAGCCCATGGAGGAGACCCCGGTGGAGCAGCTGGACCTGCATCGATAGAGGCTGCCGCCTGTGGAAGACCCCTGCTGGAGCAGATTCCAGGCCGGACCTGAAGCCCATGGAGAGGAGACCACGCAGGAGCAGGTGACCTGGCAGGAGCTGCTGCCCATGGGGGACCCAGGTTGGAGCAGTTTGCTCCTGAGGGATGGGCCCCATGGTACGGACCCATATCTGGAGCAGTTCTGGAAGAGCTGCTGCCTGTGGGAAGCCCACGCTGGATCAGTTCATCAAGGACTGCATCCTGTGGGAGGGACCCCACAGCACAGGGGACAAGAGTGACCAAGAAGGAGCAGCGGAGAAGTGCTATAGACTGAAGATAACCCCCACTCCCCCATTCCCCTGCGCCACTCAGAGGGAGGAGGTGGAAGAGGGTGGATGGGGGGTGGAAGGTGCTTTTGGTTTCTTTCCTTTGTTTCTCGCTTCTCTAGTTTGTTAGTAATAAGCAATAAATCTTATTATCTCCCTATGGTGAGTCTGTTTTGCCCATCACAATAATTACTGTGCAATCTCCCTGTCCTTATCTCAACCCTTGACCCCTCTTCATCATATTTTCTCCCCATCCCTCTTTGAGGAGGGGGAATGAGAGAGCAGTTGTGGTGGAGCTCAGCCACCCACCTGAGTAAAACCACCACACCAATAAATATTAAAACAAAGAAACAACAACAGCAAAACCCCACAGGATATGCAAGAATTCGTGTTCATGGAATTTATATTTATACACACTATAAATACATGTAAAATAAATAAATAAATAAAATAGAGATATATTTAACTTTCTATGCTAAAAAAAAATAAATAACGAGCATGCCAATTTATTTCTCTTTTTTTTTTTTTTTTATAATTTATTATTGTTGTCCTTGTGACGACGTTAACTGTTAACAATAACTGTTTGCAAAAGACATGAACTGAAGTAATAGAATTTTATAGTTAGAGAACTTGTGCCATCTTGCTGGGTGAGCAGATATATATATGCATATAAGCTTTCCAAACCTGTGAACCATGATGAAGGAGCTTAATTAAGGTTCATAGACAAATTCAAAGTGAGGAAAAAATAGAACATCAAGAAATACATTAAATAAGAAAAACTTGTATCTTAAAAAGAGTAGACCCAAAGGTATCAGTATAGTAATAAGTAACAGCAGGGGTGACCATCATCCAGAAGATAAAATGGAGTAACGGGTATAGAACAAGCTGTCCAGGTGTAGTTATAAAGTCCATTACTCTTTGTCTCAAGATTAACACCAGCTCAGCACCAGCTCAGCTATCTGGGAAAGGGTATCTTTTGCCTACGTCGAAGAAAGAGCCCATGAAAGTATCACCTGTTTGACATCAGATTAATTTTTGTTTATTTTTCTCACAGCAATACTATAATTCTATGTTCTCATATGCCTTTTCTTAGGTTTTCAGATCTGCTTAAAAGAAGAAGAAGAAGAAGAAGAAGAAGAAGAAGAAGAAGAAGAAGAAGAAGAAGAAGAAGAAGAAGAAGAAGAAGTCAAGGTACATACTTCTTGTAAGAGAAATAGAGTACATCGTTGAAGGAAAGAAAACAGATTTTGATAGTCTGAGTTATTTTAGTATTCATAAGACTGACTTTTCACGAAGATAATATGTTTTTTCAGGATGCTTTGGTCTTTGCAAAGAAACAAAGAAACAAACAAACAAAGTGGTCTGATTACTATTTTCCTTATACCCTAATATTTCCTACAATTTCTTTTTGATTTTTTCTTCTGTTCTTTCCTCCCCCCTGTTCTGGTTCATGACATCATGGTCTGAATATATTTATCCATAACTGGATAGAACGCAATGATAGTCATGATAGTTTTTCTCTAGAGAAAAAAACAAAAGGACACTTCTAGAGATTGGCTCATTAAATTTTTGTGCATATATACTTCTGTGTATTTTGTGTATATATATTTCTTTCTTAATAGGTAGTTCATTAGAGATGTTTACACTGTCTGATGCTCATTGAGTGGAATTTCTTGCTGTTTCATGCTAATGTAAAACTGATGAAAATTTGGTGTTTCAAGAAGTTAATATTAACAACTTTTATCACCAACGTAGTCGTTCTGCTTTGTGGTAAGAGCAGCTGCAAAAAGGCTGTAGTAAAGGTAAAATGGACCTTCAGAGACCACTCTGTAGCCTCTATTAATTTCCTGCCCTGACAATGCTTTGTTTACACACAGAGACAGCTATGATTTCATGTGTTGTCTAAATTTTCAGTAAATACCTGAAACAGTTATTATTTATCAAATCAGGGCAATAATTCAGTTTTAATTGTAGGACTTCTAATAATGTTTGATATTAAACAACCAGATCTGTATCAAGTTAAAATTATTGGGATTGTTAATGTAAAAATGTTAACGTGTCATTTGCTTCTTTTCTTCACCTTCTTCCATGAAGAACACAGTATTAGGGAAGATAGGAAATGTCCCTCAATACCACTTACAGTATGTTCTGGGACTTTTTCCATTTGCTTTTTAAATTTTTCCTTATTTCGTCTTCTGATTATCTTTTCAATCTTTTCACTTTTCTCCATTTCTAGGAATAAACAGAAAAGTTTAAAGAGAAGGAAATTGGAAGTATTAAAAATGGAATTTTAAAGAGCTTGAAAAAAAAAAATAAAAGAAAGAAAGAAGGATGAAAAGACCATTGATGCAATTGAAAATCCAGCTATTGTGATAGACAAAGTATCACATGTGATAGACTAAGTAAGAAAATCCTGTCAGATTTTCAGGGTGTCATGGTCTTTCATTTTCTCATGGACAGTACACATGACAACCTCTCATTTTTTGACAGTCATGTGACACTTACATAAACATATGTAGGCAATTTCTATTTCAAAATGTTTCTAAATATTTTCTCTTCCTAGCATAAATCCAGTATTTATTTTAACCTTAAGCTTCTTAAGACCAGAATTGGGAAGCTTCAAATTGTTTTAAAAATCATATCGTTTTAAAATCTTACTCATCTGAATGCAAGTGCCTTACAAGCTCATACAATGTTGGTTGTTTATAAAGCCTTAGATATTCAAATCATCTTTATGTCTTCTATTTGTTATGCAAATTTTTAAACTTTATATATCAAATGATTTGTCTTCATTAATACAAATTTCACTAACAGGATTTACAGGAATAGATCTGTACTCTAAAGATGCACATTCTTAGTACCCGGAATTATAAAAGCATAAAAATAATGTGTATTGCTTCACTCTAATCAGACTCATTTTTATGTGGTTGTTGAAAGGTCTTTTACATTCCGTTCTATGTCTGGAGGTCTGTGTATAAAACTGATTTAGAAAAAAAAAAAAAAAAAAAAAGTGAAGACACCTGCTGGCTTATAACACAAATACTAAAATATCTTAGAGCCTGCTGAAAGGAGAATTGGAACAATATGTCATTACTGAAGGCTCACTTGCAAGTTCTAATGTATTATAATGAAAACAGTATGACAAACCTAATGAGACAGTGAAGATTTGGGTAATTGTTCCTACAGTGTATGGTAACTTTTCCAGCCGTTATTGGCAAACATAAAACCTAATGAGATTTTATTAATTTAAATGCAGTACATCTGCAAAACATTTTCTTAGTTGCAGTCTCCTCTGATAATCTTCCTTCCCACATGTACTTGATCCTTTTAAGTCAATTGTTCTGTATAGTATACTTTCTAAACAAAACATATAAAATGCTTACCATAAATGTGCATTAACTCCTTTTGCCAGGCTTACTTTTTGTGGCTACACTATCCAACACTGGTTGGATACACTACTGTTTCTTTTCTCTATGTGAAAATGTATTTTCACATACATTCACAATACAGCCTGTATTTTTCCTTAGAATATGACTAAAGCTGTATCTTACACACCCAATTCGTCATATTACTTTTCTAAGAGTTCTAGAGAAGAAATTCAGACTTTGAAAGGGTAATATTTACTATGACTGAGCAGGGTCAATACAGTCATACTTCACAACTACAATTATTTTATTTTATGTACAAGCTTGTTAATAAATAAAACATATATCATGCTTGTTATCTGTCTTTTTTTTTTTTCAACTTAATAAAGCCAAAACATTTTAAAGAAGATTTCACAAATAATCTACCATGTGAAGTAAATTTAAATTTTGTTTTACATTTCTTAATCTAGACAAGCATAAAAACATCAATAACCAAGTTTCCTTACTATAATTTCTTTAAATTACCAATGATTAAACTGCACTGTAAAACTGTGATTTCATCAGGGTTTTCACTGATATTACTGAAAGGGTTGTTAGGCATTGGAACAGGCTGCCCAGGGAAATGGTTGAGTCACCATCTCTGGAGGTCTTTAAAAGACGTTTAGACGTAGAGCTTAGTGACGTGTTTTGGTGGAGGACTTGTTAGTGTTAGGTCAGAGGTTGGACTTGGTGATCTTGGAGGTCTCTTCCAACCTAGATGATTTTGTGATTCTGTGATTGATCTTGGACCATTCAGTGAGTTTTGTTTTTGAATTCAGGTGTGTCCTCATGGCAACATAATCAGAAGCACAGGTTCAACGCATCTGAAACAAAGGTCTTATTCTTTCCTTCCACATTACTATTCTTCTCAATTTTAGCCACCAAAATATTTCAGGTCCAGAATTGAGTATTGTCTTTGATCTGAACCTCCTTCTGAAATCTCATATTTGGCCTACCTGTACTTTTTCTGCATCTCAGACCAAAAGATCTGAGACCTTTTTCATACAACCATGTCTGAATTCATTTGTTAAATGTTCAGATAAATTTTCTTAATACTTGCATTAATACTTTTTCTACACCAGTAGTCTACAAAAAGCATCAGTAAGGCAACAATTGAGAATGACTCTTTTTTTTTTTTTTTTTTTTTTTTATGTGTGTGTGTGTGTGTTATTATTACTATTATTTTAATATTTCAGTAATCCTTTATAAAATTTTGAGGTTTCAGTTTCCTTAGGGTAGAATCTGTGTTCCTGCGTCATGTTTGTATTATGGGTGTACTTAAAGAATACAAGTGGATTTATTTGTGATAAATAACCAAGACGTAAATATATAAATATAGGCTAGTTATCTCATTCTGTATACTCCATGGAAAGAGATAGGCACCTTATAAGAGAGGAAGGATCAGATGATTCTTTCTGAATGCACTCTTTCTCTCCACTACCTATAAAAGCAGACAATGGATTGCTAGCTTAGACATACATTTCAGATATATATATGTCAGGTATGATGAATCGCAAACATAACATTGCAAAAAACTTCACCATCTTCCTTTTTTCATAATTTTATACTTTATATTTTCTGTAACCTGAGAGATCTTTCAAATAAATTTGTTCTATTTTAATATCAAATATTTCTTAAAATTATATAAAATGCTGTCTGTTAATAATTATTTCCATGAAAATAAA
The DNA here is from genome assembly GCF_964035555.1 of Netta rufina. Classification (NCBI taxonomy): domain Eukaryota; kingdom Metazoa; phylum Chordata; class Aves; order Anseriformes; family Anatidae; genus Netta; species Netta rufina. The sequence goes on along the minus strand of NC_140123.1, from coordinate 41,622,529 downwards.
TATATACAGAAATGTTGCCATTGCCATAATGACTAATCTGTTACTCAGTTGCTCTGAATTAGAAATGCTTCAGATAAACCTGATTTCTGGTTCATTCTATCCATCTATTGTATTTAGTTTTTCAAGTTACAATGTCATAAAAGGATGACAAGAAAAGTCTTGACTTTGCAGTCCTGGATGAAAGAGCATTTCTTGATGAAGGTACCCATAACACACTGCCAAATCATGGCACAAAAAGCAATAGACCTGTCATGAAGTTCAAAAATTATATTGTCTCTGTTAGAATAACTGTGAAGAGATCATATTTGTTTTTCCCTTGAGTTTTTTAGGTTGTTTTGGATTTATAGCACAGATTTTTATTACAGTTCGTAAAACTTTTAGGGAATGCAGTCATCTTTATCAATTATTCTTGCACTTGTTCAGGTAGTCCTGCACCACAATAACACAAATATGCCCAAATTAATGGAATAATTTCTTGTAATTGTGAATCATATTCTCACATGCCCTAAACTCATCCTAAGAGACAGGACACAGTCAGGACTCAAGCTGCAGTTAGAAAGCACACAGCAGGACAACAGCACTCCTGTGTCTGCAGGAGGCACTAATAAAAAGAAACAATATTTTTTCAGCCTAATTCCTACTGGAAGCCCTTTTTGCAACAGTAAGACTCTGAACACTTCACTCATTTGGTGAAATCATGGAATGTAAACCCTTCTGCTCTGACTAATTGAAACTTTTTCCTAGTGTATATTGAATTTTCTACAAAATGGCTGAACTCCTTAAGAACTCTGCTCCCTCTGCAGTTTGAACTGGGAGTGTTTGGTGATATGACAAAGGTGAAATCGTAAATGTCTCTCTGCCTGTGCTAGTCTTAATTGCTTGCTGAGGATTATGCAAACGAGTAATTTACTGTTGTAATTAACTTTCTAACAGAGGTGAGATTATCTGAAGGCAGATATAGTATTGTATAAACACTCTTAACCAATTTCCAATGACACATTAATACTACCAACTTTCTTGTGATTTCTACTCTATAGATACCAATATTTAATTTCTTTCCCTTCCCGTGTCTGAATGTTAAGATAAAATGCTGAATATTTTTACAAGCATTAGAACAATACAATTTGGTTATACTGATTCTCCTTAGTTCTAGCAACAGGCAATATGTCTGAAAAGATAGCTTTAGAATTGAAGTTTGCACAGAAGCTGTTAAGCAAACCTTCCCAGAAAAGTATTCTAGATTTCTCAGTTTGTGATGTTGCATCATTCATATGCCTACACACTTCCAAAATAGGGTGAAGGGAGTGTCAACGTTTAGCAGACCCCTGTGAGCTGATTGTAAAATATATAAAATACCCAGTAGGAAAAAGAAAGGCGGGGAGGAGAGGGAGGAGAAGAGGGGTAGCTAATCTTCCAGCCAGCACAACAGCCAACGGAGACTTTTAATCAGACTGGCATCCTACTTTTTACCCCAAAGACTGCATAAAATAAGGAAGCTCTTGGAGGCCTGACAGGGAAAGGGAGCTCTGAGATTAAGAGAAATATGACAACTTTCTTTTTTCTCAAAAGACTGTAGGCTTCGCAAGAGTTCCCTCCTATATTATGATGCATTTAATTTATTTTTTTTTTCATTACAGAAATGAACATATAGGTAATGTGGTGGTTTAACCATGCTAGGCAGCTGAACACCACAACCACTTTCTCACTCCCCCTCCTTAGATGAGGAGGGGAAAAGTAAAGTAAAGAACAAATAATGGGTAATCCAAAATAAATAAGGGTAATTTAATTAAAAGGGAAATAATAGTAATTAAGGAAAGATTATTATTAACTAAACAATTTAACTAAAGGAAAAAAAAAAAAAGGAAAGGGAAAAAAGGAGGGGGAAAGGGAAAAAAAAAAGGAGGAAAACACAGAATCACAGAATCACAGAATTTCTAGGTTGGAAGAGACCTCAAGATCATCGAGTCCAACCTCTGACCTAACGCTAACAGTCCCCACTAAACCATATCCCTAAGCTCTACATCTAAACGTCTTTTAAAGACTTCCAGGGATGCTGACTCCACCACTTCCCTGGGCAGCCTGTTCCAATGTCTAACAAACCTTTCGGTAAAGAAGTTCTTCCTAACATCCAAACTTAAACTCCCCTGGCACAACTTTAGCCCATTCCCCCTCATCCTGTCACCAGGCACATGGGAGAACAGACCAACCCCCAACTCGCTACAGCCTCCTTTAAGGTATCTGTAAAGAGCAATAAGGTCACCCCTGAGCCTCCTTTTCTCCAGGCTGAACAATTCCAGCTCCCTCAACCACTCCTCGTAGGACTTGTTCTCCAGACCCCTCACCAGCTTCGTTGCCCTTCTCTGGACTCGCTCAAGCACCTCGATGTCCTTCTTGTAGCAAGGGGCCCAAAACTGAACACAGTACTCGAGGTGCGGCCTCACCAGAGCTGAGTACAGGGGGACGATCACCTCCCTAGCCCTGCTGGTCACACTGTTTCTGATGCAAGCCAGGATGCTGTTGGCCTTCTTGGCCACCTGAATACACTGCTGGCTCATATTCAGCCGACTATCAATCATCACTCCCAGGTCCTTCTCTGCCTGGCAGCTCTCCAACAAAACAAATAAAGACTATGTGGAAGTGCAGAGGAAAGAAATTACTCTCTACTTCCCACAAATGAGCGATGATTGACCACGTCCTTGAAGCAGGGCCTCAACGCACGTAGCTGGTGTTCAGGAGGAGGACTGACGTTTTCACAACAAGAGCCCACCCCTCCCCTCTCCTTCCTGTTTCCACCTTTTATTGCTGTGTGACATCACATGGTATGGAATATCCCTTTGGTTGGTTTAAGTCAGCTGCCCTGGTGATGTTTCTCTTCCCACTTTTTTGCCCACCCCCTAGGAGGATTAGAGAGAGTCCTGATGCTGTGCCAGTACTTCTCAGCAGTAGACACAACACTGTTGTGGTAACACTGCTGTTCTAGCTACAAGTGCAGAGCAGCACTGTATGGGCTGCTGCAAGGAAAGTTAAAATCCCAGCCAGACCCAGTACAGGTAAATGACACCTGAAGTGTTTGGTATCTGAAACCTAAGAGAAGTGGAATCGGAAGCCTCCCGAGAAAAGAAAATGATGCTGGTTTTTATCTATGGAAAATATTACTCATTACTTTGAAAGCATCACTTTAGTCTAAGTTGGGTGAGAACTGTGGAGGTCTCCAAGCTAGATCAAGTTCATGTTTAGGTCAGATTGCTCAAGAACTTTCTCCCACCTATGCTGCTCTTATTTGTGTTCTCATTTTTAAGTGAAATTCTCACAGACCCCTTCACTTGAGAGATGAATCTTACTCTTCTATGCTTGTGCTACTCAACAGTACTCTTTATTGTATAGTATTTAATATTTTGATGAGTGAATGTATTATGCCTTTGCATAATTGAGGCATCTGGTTAACACTGGACCTAGCCTTCATGCAGCCACTGTTCACACATTGCTGAAAATCTGGGCTTCAATCTGGTTTAAATTTAACAGTTTTCTAACCAGGGTAATCCCAAACACAGCCTAGGAGACAGTGCTCTAAAATATCCCAGACCTATGTACAGGCTATATGTGAACAGCAAACCCTATTTTTCCTCTCTACCAGTTACGTAGAACCAGCTGCCCATCAAGTGAGGAATGTTTTCTGCTGCAGCTGTGCAATTCAGGCTAAATATGGCCATTGTCTGACTTTAAACCATTTGCATGTAAAAGTAGTTAAAGTAGTTAAAGTAGTCCCAGTGGCAAGTAATTAGTAGAGAGGATGGAAGTGAGATGATCTAAACCCATGTGCCTTGGGTTTTCATGGCAAGGGTTTGGTTACAGGGGGACTGCAGAGGTGGCCTCTGTAAGAAGAGCCCAGTAGTTACCCCATGTTAGTGAGACCCAGTTCAAGATGACTTCAAAAGGGACCCGCTGCTGGCTAGAGCAATCTAATAAGTGGCATTGGTTGTGCCTCTGTGAAAGCAGATTTAAAAAAGGGAAAAAAACTGCTGCACAACAACAGCTGAGAGAGAGGAGTGAGTTCCAGTCCTGTAGACGCCAAGGTCAGTGAAGAAGGAAAGGGAATATGTGCTCCAAGTGCGAGGGAAGTTCCCCTGTAGCCTGTGGAGAGGTCCCTGGTGGAGCAGGCTGTCCCCCTGCAGCCCATGAGTACCACGGCAGAGCAGATCTCCACATGGCAGCCTGTAGAGGAGCCCACGGTGGAGCAGGTGGATCTGGCCTGAAGGATGCTGCAATCTATGAAGAGCCCTCACCAGAGAAGACTCTGGGCAAGAGCTGCAGCCCATTGAGAGGTGCCCACACAGGAGCAGGTGATTTGGCAGGAGCTGCTACCCATGGGAGACCCATGGTGGAGCAGTTTGCTCCTGAATGATGGTATGGACCCATATTGGAGCAGTTCTTGAAGAGCTTCTGCCTATGGGAAGCCCACATAGGATCAGTTTGAGAAAGACTGCTTCCTGTGGGAAGGACCCCATCCTGGAGCAGGGGCAGGGAGTGACCATGAAGTTGGAGATGAAGTGTTAGGGACTGAACACAGCCCCTATTTCCCCTGTACTTAAAGGGAGGAGGTAGAAGAGGGTGGATGAGGGAGAAGGTGTGTTTTGTTTGCTTTTAGTTTCTCACTTTTCTAGTCCACTATTGATATATAATAAATTATATTAATCTCCCTATGTGAGTTTGTTTTGCCTATGATGATAACTGGTGAATAATCTCCTTGTCCTTATCTCAGCCTCTGAGCCCTTTCCATCATATTTTCACCCCCTTTTCCTTTGAGGGGTGGGGGAGTGTGGTGTAAATGCCTGAAGTAACTAGGAAAATAAAACTAACATTCACATTTTTAGGAAAAGGTACAGCATTGAAGAGGCTTTCAGGGTAGGGCATAACTGCATTATCTGAGCGTTCCCTAGGCTCCCAACCTTAGATGCTATCGCGCTGGGGAAACTTGGTGTGCTAGCTCTAAGGAACAGCACGGAGTGTAGAGTGGAGTGGAGACACCACGGCTAGGCTCTGTAATCAGGTGGGGCCTCGATTGTTCTTGTGCACAAAGCTGCACCTTTTGCCACCCTAAGCCAAAGACCTGTCATGTTTTGACAAATGCTGTACCCTAGTGTACTTTTTGCTCATTATAATATCATTATAATACCAAAACACACCTCCATCCCAAAAGCTACCCGCCTCCAAGGTGCGACCACCCCTCACTGAGCATGCGCCCTGAATTTCTCAGAGCCTACTACTTTAAACGGAGACGGGAAAACTTTACACCAATCATAACTAATATATGCTTGACTAGAGCCACTCAAGCTCCACCTAAAAGATAGAAAATAATATAAATTGGCCCAAGGGAGAGGGGATGTTAGGGAAGATACCATCGTCAGGGGAGATACCATCCCGAGGACAACATCCTTAGGACCTCCTGACTCCTGGGATCAGTCGACGGGCTGAGCCTCTTTTCCCCCCCATTGGGACGCCTTTGGGTGAGATCTGAATACTTGCTTATAAACCTCTGTAGAGTCTTTGATCCTTTTAACGCGTTTATTCCTAGGCTGCGCACCTGTAACATCTGTAACATCTATAAACACCTGTAACATCTGTAACACCTACAACACCTATAACACCTGTAACATCTGTAACACCTATAACACCTGTGTATTTTATGCATACTACCTTGCTTTTGCAGACAGTCACTATCGCCGGCAATCCAAAAGAACCTGGTTATCTGTTGCTGTAATAAACCATACTTGATTGCATTGTGATAACTCTCATTAAGTGCAACAAGGGTGAGGGTGGTTATCCGTGATAGTTCAGTGTTCTGAATCTAACCAGACCCCCAGGCGGTTAATGCATTTTTGGTGAATGTCCGAACGGACCCCCAGATGGTTAATGCGTTTTTGGTGAATGTCTGAACGGACCCCCAGACGGTTAATGTGTTTTTGGTGAATGTCCGACTGGTTCAGTACCCTGAATCTGACCGGGCCCGTAACGGTTAATCAGCTACACCCCTTAACGCGACAGGGAGTGAGAATGCAGTTTTGGTAGAGTTCAGCTGTGTAGCAGGGTAAAACCACCACACTATGATAAAAGCAACTTGTCATTGAGCTCTTTAATTTGCCACATAGATATCAAAATCACATATGTTTATGTGATAACATATCTCTTAGTAGAAGCATACTTTAAATTCTAGGTACCCCTTGGTTCTTCCATACCCTGAAAATTGACTGCATTTGTAGTATAGAAATCATGTGCATTTGATACACCTGGTTTCCTTTTTTCCTTTCTTCCAAGACTTTAGCAGATATTTTGCCCAGAACACTGAGATGCTTGGTTCTTACTAAGAATGTTCATGATGTTATAAACTACTGAATACAGAGAATTTTATATTTTCCCCAATCCAGGCAGAATTCCCAGTGTCATATTTATATATACATGTATATATGCTTTACTATACGTATCCCTATTCTACCTAAACCTGATTTAAGTTGTATATTTTACTGTGTTGTAATATCACTCTAGCCTAATTTACCTTTCCATGCAAAATCCATTTTGGCAAAACCTGTTATCTTATGAACTTAACTTTATATAACATATATATCACATATGCTTATTTTATTATTTTTTTTGAACCATGTGATATTTTGTAGCTCTTATTACTTAAAAATCTGACATTTATTAGAAAGTAATATATCTTTGTGCTTACGGGGAATGAGCTACCAAATCAAGAACAGATTATCATATTCTGCCAAGACTTAAAAGGGAAAGTTATTTTTTGTCCATTTGTTATGAGACATCATACCTAATTCCCATGGTGTTTTTATAGGAGTTGAAGACTGTGCAATAAGTTAATAGATTAACACTGCTCTATTCCAGAATAATCAATGAAAAATGACCGCTGTTTCTTTTTTCTTTTTTTTTTTTTTAATGAAAATATTCTTATTGTTTAATTGATTTTAATATTCTTCAAAAAGTGATTTGAAATTCCTAAGTTTAAAGGAAACTAAAGAAACTTCTTTACAAAGGCAGTGCAGTTTTTTTTTTTTTTTTTTTTTTTTTAGGAAAAAAAATACAGAAACATGCTTGGTTTTGACTGCTAGTATCCATTCCTTTCTTCAAAACTGGCAATTTGAAATTCACATCCAGCAAGAATCCTATTAGAGCACTATCAAGAGGTTTCCGTGTTAAAAATTTGGAAACATTTTCCTGTTAACTACAACTTCCTAACTTCAGTTAAAATATTTCTTCTGAATGAACTAGTGAATACCTGCTAGACTATAAAGAAAAAACAGGTGAAAATCTCCCTTGGGTCCTATGAATGTAGAACTTGTAGAACTATAACTAGCAAGAAACAGATGGCTCCACAGCACAGAAGCATTTTAAAATAAACATTAATACAACCTGGGATAAAATTCTTATTAGGAATGCAGTTTTAATCATGTTAACTGTTGTTGACATTGGTACTTAAAACTGTTTCATAGATCCTTATGGAAGAAAAAAGTCTAATTAATGCAAGATATGATGAATGTGTGCCATTAACTGTATTATTTACAGTAAATAGTCATCTCCTGAAAAAATGAGTATTATTTTAGTTTCTTGAAACATAGTCTATAAATATTTTTAATTGCTTTCATAATATTTTCAGTCTGCTTGTTACTAATGTCTAGTCATTTGCTGGTTTTAAAATACTTTTGCTGATTTATATGTCATGCTAACCTTAAGTATCTTCTGTAAGGAATGCTGTGATTCTTTGGCTCTGTAATCATAAGTGTTTAATTGACCATTAAAAAAGGCAGCCATTTCATTATAGTCAACTCTACTAGACACAAGAAAACAAGATTATTTTATTATTATTATTATTATTACATTTTAGTAACTGTATTACAGTAGTGGAATGTAGTACTATAAGGGACATAATTGGAGCACCACCTAGAAGGTCAGCTTTGAAATAAGATTTCTGCCTGCTGTTTTTGCTGTTTCCTCTGGATGAGCAGCTTTGTCATGAATTCACATAGAGCAGAGGAACTGTATTATTCAGCCTTTTTTTGAAAGGCTATGGAGTAGACTGGGTTCTGGAGAATACATTTCTGCTCAGATTTACTTTTTTGTTCTTCAGTTTAGATACATCCAATAGAATAATGGCAAATAAAAATTGTCCACAATAATATGTTTAATAAATAAAATACATGTAAATTCATCCATCTGACATTCAAGACTGTACAATAAGAAGAGAGTACATTCCATCTTCCCAATGGAAGACATTGATATATCTCATGTACCTCCATTAAGTCCTATGATATTACATATGTCACTCAGTTCCTGGGTGTTTTTTTGTTTTGTGTTTTTTTTTTTTTTTTTCTGTGTTGAGTCACATATTCTTGAATTCAGTGAACAGCTATGAAGTTAACAAGAACAGTATTGATTTTCATGAGCAATTAATTTCAGTAATCAGGGCTAAAGACCAATCTTTCTAAGATACAGTCATATTGAGAGGAAGATGTCTCAAGTCTTGAGTGATCCTTCAATGTGCTTCACTTCAATGCATCTGCATTCTTAGTATGGGAAAATTTAGTTGTCTGAGCTGTCATCTCACTCATGAGCTTGGAATTGCAAGGTAGTCAATAGGGAATCTAACCCATGGATTTTGAAACACTGGAATACTTAAAAGCTAATATGCCAAACACAGAGAAATAATTACATATTTCAATTTTAGGAATCATCATTGTTTGGCAAATTCATTTTGTCAGGAAATTCCTTCAAAGAACTCATCATACAAGAGTCCTATTCATGTGAGTAAATGTGTCTACAACATAGATGTTCACATCTCAGCTAATCATTTTAGGTATCTATATATTTAACAGATTCCTTTAGGGCATGGTCCATTTTATCCTAGACTAGACATATAGATTCAGTCAGAAAATTAGACCTTCGAATTACTTATTAATCTCTGTTGACTAGAAAATGACCCTGTAATGACTAGCCGAGTGTAAGTCTGCGTTGAAGCAATCTACATTTATATGAGATGAATTTCTTCCTAAGGATGGATTTAAGCAGCCTAAACATACCATATGAGATATCTGATATTTGTTATGATTCACCACAAGGTGCTGTCTAACATGAAACAAAATAACCTGAAAACCAGAATTAAGTAACTTGTGTTTAAGAAACTGAATTCCTTCCCCAAGCTTCTTGAATCATGTACGTAAATCTCTAAATGGGCTTAGAGTCTACAAAAATAAAATAAAATAAACAGTAAAAAAATAAACCATAATAAACTAAACTAAACTAAATATAACATAACATAACATAACATAACATAACATAACATAACATAACATAACATAACATAACATAACATAACATAACATAACATAACATAACATAACACATAACAAACATAGCCATTCTTAGACTGGAATAATTTTGAATGCCAGGAAAATTCAAACATACAAACTAAATTTATCATCTGGCAAATGACGTAACTGTTTACAAAACAGAAGTTTAGGTCTTTTTGGTGCTACTTTTTTAGTCTGGAAAGAAGATGTTCCATTATTTATCAACTAAATTTAAAAGTTTCAGCATGTACTACCATTTATAACAACACTACTTAGAGATTTGTCTCAAATTTCATGTTGTAAAGTCTTTTCAGTGCACCTATATCCCATAACTGAAGACCTATGCAACTGATTTATATTTTAGATGCTAGAAAACAGTAATTTTTATGGGGGCATCAAGAAAACAAAACAAAACAAAACAAAACAAAACAAAAAAACAACAAGAGCTATGAAAAATCAATAGTTCAGGAAAGGTAATTGAACTCTAGTACTTTAAATATAAGCTTTTCAGGGCAAAGACTTTATATTTTTGGAGGTCCAGCAGAGACTGAGTCCCACACAATAGTGCTTGAAACATCAAATTAAAAACTTGGAAAATTGGGGTAGATGCTTGTAGCTAGGGACGACCTACACAGAGAATTTCAGTGTGAATTGGAAATAATTCAGTAGGAAAATTGAGATCAAAATTAGGAATGTGATAGGAAAAACACTTCAAGTTCTGGAGAGTAAAACAATAAATTTGAATCAAAAGCTACTTGAAGTAAAACAAAGCTTGATAGGAAAAAAAAAAAAAAAAAGTCAAGTTAAAAGAAACTTCAGCAGACATAGAGCATCATAAGAAGCTGTCATGGAATGGTAAAGACACGGACTGCCTAGGAAATGGAACTAAGAGAAGAGCAAGGTTACTGCAGAGAGGTGGACAACCTATCCAGAAGTTTCAGCCTTTCTAGAAAAGCAAATGAAATCTGTACAACTTCATCATCATAGCTAGAGTTTCAAACTCAAAGTAAGTTTGCTTTTAACTAAGAAAATAATACACAAACCCAGCTGTGTTAAAGGAATATTATTACATTTGCAATGTTGAGCAGTAAAATATAAGGAAATGCTATAACTAATATGCTATTTTATAACAGTTGCCTTCTTACAGACATACTGCACAATGTTTCTTGCTACATGGTGCAGCTTAAATGCTGCTCCTATTGATATCTTTTATTAGATTAAAAATCATAGGGGGAAAACCAAACAAGATCTTGGACATGCATATTCAAAATTTGTATTTCTGCTTACCTGATCACTTCTTAGTTTTATCACTATAGCTTACCTTAAGAAACAGACAGATAACATCAGAATCCAAATAACAAAATACAAAACTGGAGAAGTAGATACTTTTGCTTTTTCACTTCAAATGTCCTAAGTGATAAAGCAAAGTGTTTTATATCAATATCTTAGTTATTTATTACCATTAATTATGTAATTATCCTTTCTGGATTACTTGACTTCTGAGTTTGGGCTTGTCTTCTTTATAGAAGTTGAGACTACTTCAAATAGTGATGGAGGTTATAGGAAATGCACCGTAAACTAATACATATAATGCCCTATACTAATATAATAACATATAATGCCCTAACTGATGTTTAAGACCTGACTTTTAAGATGAGAAGTTCAGGAAAAAAAAAAAAAAAGTCAGAAAAAAATATTTTAAACTTTTTCTCTTTACTTCAGTTTTAAACCATATGGTGCTGTAAAAGCAAACTTTTTTTTTTTTTTTTTTTTTTTTTTTGAAATGCCATCATTGCCTCACCAAAAATTTTAGCTTAAAATTCTAATGCTGTCTTCAGAGCAAAATATACAGTAAATTCTAGGGCCTTAGACCACACTTTGAAAGAAGTAGAGAAACAAAATATTGAGTAAATGCTAATAAATGAATGCTTCTTTAAACTGCATTAAATGTGGAAAGGACAAATTGAAAATGTAACAAATGATCATATAACTACTGTCTGTTGTAGGTTATATATATATATGAAAGAAAAAATAAAAGAATAAATATATATTAGACTCTTATTGTTGGCATTCCTTGATTTTTAATTGTTCAACTTCACAATATCAATACTGTACTATTTAAAAAATCTTTGGTTGTAATAAAATAGATATGGATGTCTGTCTTTAAACTGAAGACATGAATTAAAATAATATTGAATATTCTACAGATTCATTTGTTGATCTCTAGTGTTACTGCATTTCTTTTTAATGGGAAAAAATGTGTTGTTGGGTAAAATAATATTCTTGGGATGACTGTGTATACATGTATATGTTTAGTATGTACAATAGAAACTCAGAGAAACATAGAATACTGGGAGTAGTAAGGGACCAACAAGCACCAACAAGCCCTGTCTTCATGCAGGAACACCCAAAGATCAAATCATATGTTTGAAATCATTTTCCAAACACTTCGTGAATGCCAACTTGCATGTAATAAGTCATAAGACTGCCTCAAACCCTTTTTCCAGCA